>NC_139244.1:76167360-76755360 GCF_977018435.1 Lepisma saccharinum
TTATGATAGTTTCCATGGTAACTAAGCATAAATATTACACATGGGTAAAATTCTTTCGGATGAGCCAATAGAGAGCTTCGACATGATTACATTGAGTGTAAAATCACTTCTGTCTCTTCTATAGTAACGGAGATATGCGAGTTTGAAATTTTATATAATGTTTTTGTCAAACGTGATTCCAAGGATGTATTACATTGTTTCAACAATGAAAGTGGTTATTTCAAATCTCCACGACAACGACTACAATCATGCACAAATAGATTGTTTACTTTATTGTTATGATAGTTTCCATGGTAACTTAGCATGAATATTACACATGGGTAAAATTTTTCCGGATGAGCCAAAAGAGAGCTTCGACCTGATTACATTGAGTGTAAAATCACATCAGTATCTTCTATAGTAATGGAGATATGCGAGTTTGAAATTTTTTATAATGTTCTTGTCAAACGTGATTCCAAGGATGTGTTACATTGTTTCAACAATGAAAGTGGTTATTTCAAATCTCCACGACAACGACTACAATCATGCACAAATAGATTGTTTACTTTATTGTTATGATAGTTTCCATGGTAACTTAGCATGAATATTACACATGGGTAAAATTTTTCCGGATGAGCCAAAAGAGAGCTTCGACCTGATTACATTGAGTGTAAAATCACTTATGTATCTTCTATAGTAATGGAGATATGCGAGTTTGAAATTTTTTATTATGTTCTTGTCAAACGTGATTCCAAGGATGTATTACATTGTTTCAACAATGAAAGTGGTTATTTCAAATCTCCACGACAACGACTACAATCATGCACAAATAGATTGTTTATTTTATTGTTATGATAGTTTCCATGGTAACTTAGCATGAATATTACACATGGGTAAAATTTTTCCGGATGAGCCAAAAGAGAGCTTCGACCTGATTACATTGAGTGTAAAATCACATCTATATGTTCTATAGTAATGGAGATATGCGAGTTTGAAATTTTATATAATGTTTTTGTTAAACGTGATACCAAGGATGTATTACATTGTTCCAACAATGAAAGTGGTTATTTCAAATCTCCACGACAACGACTACAATCATGCACAAATAGATTGTTTACTTTATTGTTATGATAGTTTCCATGGTAACTAAGCATGAATATTACACATGGGTAAAATTTTTTCGGATGAGCCAATAGAGAGCTTCGACCTGATTACATTGAGTGTAAAATCGCTACTGTATCTTCTATAGTAACGGAGATATGCGAGTTTGAAATTTTATATAATGTTTTTGTAAAACGTGATTCCAAGGATGTATTACATTGTTTCAAAAATGAAAGTGGTTATTTCAAATCTCCACGACAACGACTACAATCATGCACAAGTAGATTGTTTACTTTATTGTTATGATAGTTTCCATGGTAACTAAGCATGAATATTACAAATGGGTAAATTTTTTCCGGATGAGCCAATAGAGAGCTTCGACATGATTACATTGAGTGTAAAATCACTTCTGTCTCTTCTATAGTAACGGAGATATGCGAGTTTGAAATTTTATATAATGTTTTTGTCAAACGTGATTCCAAGGATGTATTACATTGTTTCAACAATGAAAGTGGTTATTTCAAATCTCCACGACAACGACTACAATCATGCACAAGTAGATTGTTTACTTTATTGTTATGATAGTTTCCATGGTAACTTAGCATGAATATTACACATGGGTAAAATTTTTCCGGATGAGCCAAAAGAGAGCTTCGACCTGATTACATTGAGTGTAAAATCACATCTCTATGTTCTATAGTAATGGAGATATGCGAGTTTGAAATTTTTTATAATGTTCTTGTCAAACGTGATTCCAAGGATGTATTACATTGTTTCAACAATGAAAGTGGTTATTTCAAATCTCCACGACAACGACTACAATCATGCACAAATAGATTGTTTACTTTATTGTTATGATAGTTTCCATGGTAACTTAGCATGAATATTACACATGGGTAAATTTTTTCCGGATGAGCCAAAAGAGAGCTTCGACCTGATTACATTGAGTGTAAAATCACATCTGTATCTTCTATAGTAACGGAGATATGCGAGTTTGAAATTTTATATAATGTTTTTGTTAAACGTGATTCCAAGGATGTATTACATTGTTTCAACAATGAAAGTGGTTATTTCAAATCTCCACGACAACGACTACAATCATGCACAAATAGATTGTTTACTTTATTGTTATGATAGTTTCCATGGTAACTAGGCATGAATATTACAAATGGGTAAAATTTTTCCGGATGAGCCAAAAGAGAGCTTCGACCTGATTACATTGAGTGTAAAATCACATCTATATGTTCTATAGTAATGGAGATATGCGAGTTTGAAATTTTATATAATGTTTTTGTAAAACGTGATACCAAGGACGTATTACATTGTTTCAACAATGAAAGTGGTTATTTCAAATCTCCACGACAACGACTACAATCATGCACAAATAGATTGTTTACTTTATTGTTATGATAGTTTCCATGGTAACTAAGCATAAATATTACACATGGGTAAAATTCTTTCGGATGAGCCAATAGAGAGCTTCGACATGATTACATTGAGTGTAAAATCACTTCTGTCTCTTCTATAGTAACGGAGATATGCGAGTTTGAAATTTTATATAATGTTTTTGTCAAACGTGATTCCAAGGATGTATTACATTGTTTCAACAATGAAAGTGGTTATTTCAAATCTCCACGACAACGACTACAATCATGCACAAATAGATTGTTTACTTTATTGTTATGATAGTTTCCATGGTAACTTAGCATGAATATTACACATGGGTAAAATTTTTCCGGATGAGCCAAAAGAGAGCTTCGACCTGATTACATTGAGTGTAAAATCACATCAGTATCTTCTATAGTAATGGAGATATGCGAGTTTGAAATTTTTTATAATGTTCTTGTCAAACGTGATTCCAAGGATGTGTTACATTGTTTCAACAATGAAAGTGGTTATTTCAAATCTCCACGACAACGACTACAATCATGCACAAATAGATTGTTTACTTTATTGTTATGATAGTTTCCATGGTAACTTAGCATGAATATTACACATGGGTAAAATTTTTCCGGATGAGCCAAAAGAGAGCTTCGACCTGATTACATTGAGTGTAAAATCACTTATGTATCTTCTATAGTAATGGAGATATGCGAGTTTGAAATTTTTTATTATGTTCTTGTCAAACGTGATTCCAAGGATGTATTACATTGTTTCAAAAATGAAAGTGGTTATTTCAAATCTCCACGACAACGACTACAATCATGCACAAGTAGATTGTTTACTTTATTGTTATGATAGTTTCCATGGTAACTAAGCATGAATATTACAAATGGGTAAATTTTTTCCGGATGAGCCAATAGAGAGCTTCGACATGATTACATTGAGTGTAAAATCACTTCTGTCTCTTCTATAGTAACGGAGATATGCGAGTTTGAAATTTTATATAATGTTTTTGTCAAACGTGATTCCAAGGATGTATTACATTGTTTCAACAATGAAAGTGGTTATTTCAAATCTCCACGACAACGACTACAATCATGCACAAGTAGATTGTTTACTTTATTGTTATGATAGTTTCCATGGTAACTTAGCATGAATATTACACATGGGTAAAATTTTTCCGGATGAGCCAAAAGAGAGCTTCGACCTGATTACATTGAGTGTAAAATCACATCTCTATGTTCTATAGTAATGGAGATATGCGAGTTTGAAATTTTTTATAATGTTCTTGTCAAACGTGATTCCAAGGATGTATTACATTGTTTCAACAATGAAAGTGGTTATTTCAAATCTCCACGACAACGACTACAATCATGCACAAATAGATTGTTTACTTTATTGTTATGATAGTTTCCATGGTAACTTAGCATGAATATTACACATGGGTAAAATTTTTCCGGATGAGCCAAAAGAGAGCTTCGACCTGATTACATTGAGTGTAAAATCACATCTGTATCTTCTATAGTAACGGAGATATGCGAGTTTGAAATTTTATATAATGTTTTTGTTAAACGTGATTCCAAGGATGTATTACATCGTTTCAACAATGAAAGTGGTTATTTCAAATCTCCACGACAACGACTACAATCATGCACAAATAGATTTTTTACTTTATTGTTATGATAGTTTCCATGGTAACTAAGCATGAATATTACAAATGGGTAAAATTTTTCCGGATGAGCCAAAAGAGAGCTTCGACCTGATTACATTGAGTGTAAAATCACATCTATATGTTCTATAGTAATGGAGATATGCGAGTTTGAAATTTTATATAATGTTTTTGTAAAACGTGATACCAAGGACGTATTACATTGTTTCAACAATGAAAGTGGTTATTTCAAATCTCCACGACAACGACTACAATCATGCACAAATAGATTGTTTACTTTATTGTTATGATAGTTTCCAAGGTAACTTAGCATGAATATTACACATGGGTAAAATTTTTCCGGATGAGCCAAAAGAGAGCTTCGACCTGATTACATTGAGTGTAAAATCACATCTGTATCTTCTATAGTAACGGAGATATGCGAGTTTGAAATTTTATATAATGTTTTTGTTAAACGTGATTCCAAGGATGTATTACATCGTTTCAACAATGAAAGTGGTTATTTCAAATCTCCACGACAACGACTACAATCATGCACAAATAGATTGTTTACTTTATTGTTATGATAGTTTCCATGGTAACTAAGCATGAATATTACAAATGGGTAAATTTTTTCCGGATGAGCCAATAGAGAGCTTCGACATGATTACATTGAGTGTAAAATCACATCTATATGTTCTATAGTAATGGAGATATGCGAGTTTCAAATTTTATATAATGTTTTTGTAAAACGTGATACCAAGGACGTATTACATTGTTTCAACAATGAAAGTGGTTATTTCAAATCTCCACGACAACGACTAGAATCATGCACAAATAGATTGTTTACTTTATTGTTATGATAGTTTCCATGGTAACTAAGCATAAATATTACACATGGGTAAAATTCTTTCGGATGAGCCAATAGAGAGCTTCGACATGATTACATTGAGTGTAAAATCACTTCTGTCTCTTCTATAGTAACGGAGATATGCGAGTTTGAAATTTTATATAATGTTTTTGTCAAACGTGATTCCAAGGATGTATTACATTGTTTCAACAATGAAAGTGGTTATTTCAAATCTCCACGACAACGACTACAATCATGCACAAATAGATTGTTTACTTTATTGTTATGATAGTTTCCATGGTAACTTAGCATGAATATTACACATGGGTAAAATTTTTCCGGATGAGCCAAAAGAGAGCTTCGACCTGATTACATTGAGTGTAAAATCACATCAGTATCTTCTATAGTAATGGAGATATGCGAGTTTGAAATTTTTTATAATGTTCTTGTCAAACGTGATTCCAAGGATGTATTACATTGTTTCAACAATGAAAGTGGTTATTTCAAATCTCCACGACAACGACTACAATCATGCACAAATAGATTGTTTACTTTATTGTTATGATAGTTTCCATGGTAACTTAGCATGAATATTACACATGGGTAAAATTTTTCCAGATGAGCCAAAAGAGAGCTTCGACCTGATTACATTGAGTGTAAAATCACTTATGTATCTTCTATAGTAATGGAGATATGCGAGTTTGAAATTTTTTATTATGTTCTTGTCAAACGTGATTCCAAGGATGTATTACATTGTTTCAACAATGAAAGTGGTTATTTCAAATCTCCACGACAACGACTACAATCATGCACAAATAGATTGTTTATTTTATTGTTATGATAGTTTCCATGGTAACTTAGCATGAATATTACACATGGGTAAAATTTTTCCGGATGAGCCAAAAGAGAGCTTCGACCTGATTACATTGAGTGTAAAATCACATCTATATGTTCTATAGTAATGGAGATATGCGAGTTTGAAATTTTATATAATGTTTTTGTTAAACGTGATACCAAGGATGTATTACATTGTTCCAACAATGAAAGTGGTTATTTCAAATCTCCACGACAACGACTACAATCATGCACAAGTAGATTGTTTACTTTATTGTTATGATAGTTTCCATGGTAACTAAGCATGAATATTACAAATGGGTAAATTTTTTCCGGATGAGCCAATAGAGAGCTTCGACATGATTACATTGAGTGTAAAATCACTTCTGTCTCTTCTATAGTAACGGAGATATGCGAGTTTGAAATTTTATATAATGTTTTTGTCAAACGTGATTCCAAGGATGTATTACATTGTTTCAACAATGAAAGTGGTTATTTCAAATCTCCACGACAACGACTACAATCATGCACAAGTAGATTGTTTACTTTATTGTTATGATAGTTTCCATGGTAACTTAGCATGAATATTACACATGGGTAAAATTTTTCCGGATGAGCCAAAAGAGAGCTTCGACCTGATTACATTGAGTGTAAAATCACATCTCTATGTTCTATAGTAATGGAGATATGCGAGTTTGAAATTTTTTATAATGTTCTTGTCAAACGTGATTCCAAGGATGTATTACATTGTTTCAACAATGAAAGTGGTTATTTCAAATCTCCACGACAACGACTACAATCATGCACAAATAGATTGTTTACTTTATTGTTATGATAGTTTCCATGGTAACTTAGCATGAATATTACACATGGGTAAATTTTTTCCGGATGAGCCAAAAGAGAGCTTCGACCTGATTACATTGAGTGTAAAATCACATCTGTATCTTCTATAGTAACGGAGATATGCGAGTTTGAAATTTTATATAATGTTTTTGTTAAACGTGATTCCAAGGATGTATTACATCGTTTCAACAATGAAAGTGGTTATTTCAAATCTCCACGACAACGACTACAATCATGCACAAATAGATTGTTTACTTTATTGTTATGATAGTTTCCATGGTAACTAAGCATGAATATTACAAATGGGTAAAATTTTTCCGGATGAGCCAAAAGAGAGCTTCGACCTGATTACATTGAGTGTAAAATCACATCTATATGTTCTATAGTAATGGAGATATGCGAGTTTGAAATTTTATATAATGTTTTTGTAAAACGTGATACCAAGGACGTATTACATTGTTTCAACAATGAAAGTGGTTATTTCAAATCTCCACGACAACGACTACAATCATGCACAAATAGATTGTTTACTTTATTGTTATGATAGTTTCCATGGTAACTAAGCATAAATATTACACATGGGTAAAATTCTTTCGGATGAGCCAATAGAGAGCTTCGACATGATTACATTGAGTGTAAAATCACTTCTGTCTCTTCTATAGTAACGGAGATATGCGAGTTTGAAATTTTATATAATGTTTTTGTCAAACGTGATTCCAAGGATGTATTACATTGTTTCAACAATGAAAGTGGTTATTTCAAATCTCCACGACAACGACTACAATCATGCACAAATAGATTGTTTACTTTATTGTTATGATAGTTTCCATGGTAACTTAGCATGAATATTACACATGGGTAAAATTTTTCCGGATGAGCCAATAGAGAGCTTCGACCTGATTACATTGAGTGTAAAATCACATCTGTATCTTCTATAGTAACGGAGATATGCTAGTTTGAAATTTTATATAATGTTTTTGTTAAACGTGATTCCAAGGATGTATTACATTGTTTCAACAATGAAAGTGGTTATTTCAAATCTCCACGACAACGACTACAATCATGCACAAATAGATTGTTTACTTTATTGTTATGATAGTTTCCATGATAACTAAGCTTGAATATTACACATGGGTAAAAGTTTTTCGGATGAGCCAAAAGAGAGCTTCGACCTGATTACATTGAGTGTAAAATCACATCAGTATCTTCTATAGTAATGGAGATATGCGAGTTTGAAATTTTATATAATGTTTTTGTCAAACGTGATTCCAAGGATGTATTACATTGTTTCAACAATGAAAGTGGTTATTTCAAATCTCCACGACAACGACTACAATCATGCACAAGTAGATTGTTCACTTTATTGTTATGATAGTTTCCATGGTAACTTAGCATGAATATTACACATGGGTAAAATTTTTCCGGATGAGCCAAAAGAGAGCTTCGACCTGATTACATTGAGTGTAAAATCACATCTCTATGTTCTATAGTAATGGAGATATGCGAGTTTGAAATTTTTTATAATGTTCTTGTCAAACGTGATTCCAAGGATGTATTACATTGTTTCAACAATGAAAGTGGTTATTTCAAATCTCCACGACAACGACTACAATCATGCACAAATAGATTGTTTACTTTATTGTTATGATAGTTTCCATGGTAACTTAGCATGAATATTACACATGGGTAAATTTTTTCCGGATGAGCCAAAAGAGAGCTTCGACCTGATTACATTGAGTGTAAAATCACATCTGTATCTTCTATAGTAACGGAGATATGCGAGTTTGAAATTTTATATAATGTTTTTGTTAAACGTGATTCCAAGGATGTATTACATCGTTTCAACAATGAAAGTGGTTATTTCAAATCTCCACGACAACGACTACAATCATGCACAAATAGATTGTTTACTTTATTGTTATGATAGTTTCCATGGTAACTAAGCATGAATATTACAAATGGGTAAAATTTTTCCGGATGAGCCAAAAGAGAGCTTCGACCTGATTACATTGAGTGTAAAATCACATCTATATGTTCTATAGTAATGGAGATATGCGAGTTTGAAATTTTATATAATGTTTTTGTAAAACGTGATACCAAGGACGTATTACATTGTTTCAACAATGAAAGTGGTTATTTCAAATCTCCACGACAACGACTACAATCATGCACAAATAGATTGTTTACTTTATTGTTATGATAGTTTCCATGGTAACTAAGCATAAATATTACACATGGGTAAAATTCTTTCGGATGAGCCAATAGAGAGCTTCGACATGATTACATTGAGTGTAAAATCACTTCTGTCTCTTCTATAGTAACGGAGATATGCGAGTTTGAAATTTTATATAATGTTTTTGTCAAACGTGATTCCAAGGATGTATTACATTGTTTCAACAATGAAAGTGGTTATTTCAAATCTCCACGACAACGACTACAATCATGCACAAATAGATTGTTTACTTTATTGTTATGATAGTTTCCATGGTAACTTAGCATGAATATTACACATGGGTAAAATTTTTCCGGATGAGCCAATAGAGAGCTTCGACCTGATTACATTGAGTGTAAAATCACATCTGTATCTTCTATAGTAACGGAGATATGCTAGTTTGAAATTTTATATAATGTTTTTGTTAAACGTGATTCCAAGGATGTATTACATTGTTTCAACAATGAAAGTGGTTATTTCAAATCTCCACGACAACGACTACAATCATGCACAAATAGATTGTTTACTTTATTGTTATGATAGTTTCCATGATAACTAAGCTTGAATATTACACATGGGTAAAAGTTTTTCGGATGAGCCAAAAGAGAGCTTCGACCTGATTACATTGAGTGTAAAATCACATCAGTATCTTCTATAGTAATGGAGATATGCGAGTTTGAAATTTTTTATAATGTTCTTGTCAAACGTGATTCCAAGGATGTATTACATTGTTTCAACAATGAAAGTGGTTATTTCAAATCTCCACGACAACGACTACAATCATGCACAAATAGATTGTTTACTTTATTGTTATGATAGTTTCCATGGTAACTAAGCATGAATATTACACATGGGTAAAATTTTTTCCGGATGAGCCAAAAGAGAGCTTCGACCTGATTACATTGAGTGTAAAATCACATCTATATGTTCTATAGTAATGGAGATATGCGAGTTTGAAATTTTTTATAATGTTCTTGTCAAACGTGATTCCAAGGATGTATTACATTGTTTCAACGATGAAAGTGGTTATTTCAAATCTCCACGACAACCACTACAATCATGCACAAATAGATTGTTTACTTTATTGTTATGATAGTTTCCATGGTAACTTAGCATGAATATTACACATGGGTAAAATTTTTCCGGATGAGCCAAAAGAGAGCTTCGACCTGATTACATTGAGTGTAAAATCACATCTGTATCTTCTATAGTAACGGAGATATGCGAGTTTGAAATTTTATATAATGTTTTTGTTAATCGTGATTCCAAGGATGTATTACATTGTTTCAACAATGAAAGTGGTTATTTCAAATCTCGACGACAACGACTACAATCATGCACATGTAGATTGTTTACTTTATTGTTATGATAGTTTCCATGGTAACTAAGCATGAATATTACAAATGGGTAAATTTTTTCCGGATGAGCCAATAGAGAGCTTCGACATGATTACATTGAGTGTAAAATCACTTCTGTCTCTTCTATAGTAACGGAGATATGCGAGTTTGAAATTTTATATAATGTTTTTGTTAAACGTGATACCAAGGATGTATTACATTGTTTCAACAATGAAAGTGGTTATTTCAAATCTCCACGACAACGACTACAATCATGCACAAATAGATTGTTTACTTTATTGTTATGATAGTTTCCATGGTAACTTAGCATGAATATTACACATGGGTAAAATTTTTCCGGATGAGCCAAAAGGGAGCTTCGACCTGATTACATTGAGTGTAAAATCACATCTATATGTTCTATAGTAATGGAGATATGCGAGTTTGAAATTTTATATAATGTTTTTGTTAAACGTGATACCAAGGATGTATTACATTGTTCCAACAATGAAAGTGGTTATTTCAAATCTCCACGACAACGACTACAATCATGCACAAATAGATTGTTTACTTTATTGTTATGATAGTTTCCAAGGTAACTAAGCATGAATATTACACATGGGTAAATTTTTTCCGCATGAGCCAATAGAGAGCTTCGACCTGATTACATTGAGAGTAAAATCACATCTGTATCTTCTATAGTAACGGAGATATGCTAGTTTGAAATTTTATATAATGTTTTTGTTAAACGTGATTCCAAGGATGTATTACATTGTTTCAACAATGAAAGTGGTTATTTCAAATCTCCACGACAACGACTACAATCATGCACAAATAGATTGTTTACTTTATTGTTATGATAGTTTCCATGGTAACTTAGCATGAATATTACACATGGGTAAAATTTTTCCGGATGAGCCAAAAGAGAGCTTCGACCTGATTACATTGAGTGTAAAATCACATCAGTATCTTCTATAGTAATGGAGATATGCGAGTTTGAAATTTTTTATAATGTTCTTGTCAAACGTGATTCCAAGGATGTATTACATTGTTTCAACAATGAATGTGGTTATTTCAAATCTCCACGACAACGACTACAATCATGCACAAATAGATTGTTTACTTTATTGTTATGATAGTTTCCATGGTAACTTAGCATGAATATTACACATGGGTAAAATTTTTCCGGATGAGCCAAAAGAGAGCTTCGAACTGATTACATTGAGTGTAAAATCACTTATGTATCTTCTATAGTAATGGAGATATGCGAGTTTGAAATTTTTTATTATGTTCTTGTCAAACGTGATTCCAAGGATGTATTACATTGTTTCAACAATGAAAGTGGTTATTTCAAATCTCCACGACAACGACTACAATCATGCACAAATAGATTGTTTACTTTATTGTTATGATAGTTTCCATGGTAACTTAGCATGAATATTACACATGGGTAAAATTTTTCCGGATGAGCCAAAAGAGAGCTTCGACCTGATTACATTGAGTGTAAAATCACATCTATATGTTCTATAGTAATGGAGATATGCGAGTTTGAAATTTTATATAATGTTTTTGTTAAACGTGATACCAAGGATGTATTACATTGTTCCAACAATGAAAGTGGTTATTTCAAATCTCCACGACAACGACTACAATCATGCACAAATAGATTGTTTACTTTATTGTTATGATAGTTTCCATGGTAACTAAGCATGAATATTACACATGGGTAAAATTTTTTCGGATGAGCCAATAGAGAGCTTCGACCTGATTACATTGAGTGTAAAATCACATCTGTATCTTCTATAGTAACGGAGATATGCGAGTTTGAAATTTTATATAATGTTTTTGTTAAACGTGATTCCAAGGATGTATTACATCGTTTCAACAATGAAAGTGGTTATTTCAAATCTCCACGATAACGACTACAATCATGCACAAATAGATTGTTTACTTTATTGTTATGATAGTTTCCATGGTAACTAAGCATGAATATTACAAATGGGTAATTTTTTTCCGGATGAGCCAATAGAGAGCTTCGACATGATTACATTGAGTGTAAAATCACTTCTGTCTCTTCTATAGTAACGGAGATATGCGAGTTTGAAATTTTATATAATGTTTTTGTTAAACGTGATACCAAGGATGTATTACATTGTTTCAACAATGAAAGTGGTTATTTCAAATCTCCACGACAACGACTACAATCATGCACAAATAGATTGTTTACTTTATTGTTATGATAGTTTCCATGGTAACTTAGCATGAATATTACACATGGGTAAAATTTTTCCGGATGAGCCAAAAGAGAGCTTCGACCTGATTACATTGAGTGTAAAATCACATCTATATGTTCTATAGTAATGGAGATATGCGAGTTTGAAATTTTATATAATGTTTTTGTTAAACGTGATACCAAGGATGCATTACATTGTTCCAACAATGAAAGTGGTTATTTCAAATCTCCACGACAACGACTACAATCATGCACAAATAGATTGTTTACTTTATTGTTATGATAGTTTCCAAGGTAACTAAGCATGAATATTACACATGGGTAAATTTTTTCCGCATGAGCCAATAGAGAGCTTCGACCTGATTACATTGAGTGTAAAATCACATCTGTATCTTCTATAGTAACGGAGATATGCTAGTTTGAAATTTTATATAATGTTTTTGTTAAACGTGATTCCAAGGATGTATTACATTGTTTCAACAATGAAAGTGGTTATTTCAAATCTCCAGGACATTGACTACAATCATGCACAAATAGATTGTTTACTTTATTGTTATGATAGTTTCCATGGTAACTAAGCATGAATATTACACATGGGTAAAATTTTTTCGGATGAGCCAATAGAGAGCTTCGACCTGATTACATTGAGTGTAAAATCGCTACTGTATCTTCTATAGTAACGGAGATATGCGAGTTTGAAATTTTATATAATGTTTTTGTAAAACGTGATTCCAAGGATGTATTAGATTGTTTCAACAATGAAAGTGGTTATTTCAAATCTCCACGACAACGACTACAATCATGCACAAGTAGATTGTTTACTTTATTGTTATGATAGTTTCCATGGTAACTAAGCATGAATATTACAAATGGGTAATTTTTTCCGGATGAGCCAATAGAGAGCTTCGACATGATTACATTGAGTGTAAAATCACTTTTGTCTCTTCTATAGTAACGGAGATATGCGAGTTTGAAATTTTATATAATGTTTTTGTCAAACGTGATTCCAAGGATGTATTACATTGTTTCAACAATGAAAGTGGTTATTTCAAATCTCCACGACAACGACTACAATCATGCACAAGTAGATTGTTTACTTTATTGTTATGATAGTTTCCATGGTAACTTAGCATGAATATTACACATGGGTAAAATTTTTCCCGATGAGCCAAAAGAGAGTTTCGACCTGATTACATTGAGTGTAAAATCACATCTATATGTTCTATAGTAATGGAGATATGCGAGTTTGAAATTTTTTATAATGTTCTTGTCAAACGTGATTCCAAGGATGTATTACATTGTTTCAACAATGAAAGTGGTTATTTCAAATCTCCACGACAACGACTACAATCATGCACAAATAGATTGTTTACTTTATTGTTATGATAGTTTCCATGGTAACTTAGCATGAATATTACACATGGGTAAATTTTTTCCGGATGAGCCAAAAGAGAGCTTCGACATGATTACATTGAGTGTAAAATCACTTCTGTCTCTTCTATAGTAACGGAGATATGCGAGTTTGAAATTTTATATAATGTTTTTGTCAAACGTGATTCCAAGGATGTATTACATTGTTTCAACAATGAAAGTGGTTATTTCAAATCTCCACGACAACGACTACAATCATGCACAAATAGATTGTTTACTTTATTGTTATGATAGTTTCCATGGTAACTTAGCATGAATATTACACATGGGTAAAATTTTTCCGGATGAGCCAAAAGAGAGCTTCGACCTGATTACATTGAGTGTAAAATCACATCAGTATCTTCTATAGTAATGGAGATATGCGAGTTTGAAATTTTTTATAATGTTCTTGTCAAACGTGATTCCAAGGATGTATTACATCGTTTCAACAATGAAAGTGGTTATTTCAAATCTCCACGACAACGACTACAATCATGCACAAATAGATTGTTTACTTTATTGTTATGATAGTTTCCATGGTAACTTAGCATGAATATTACACATGGGTAAAATTTTTCCGGATGAGCCAAAAGAGAGCTTCGACCTGATTACATTGAGTGTAAAATCACATCTGTATCTTCTATAGTAACGGAGATATGCGAGTTTGAAATTTTATATAATGTTTTTGTTAAACGTGATTCCAAGGATGTATTACATCGTTTCAACAATGAAAGTGGTTATTTCAAATCTCCACGACAACGACTACAATCATGCACAAATAGATTGTTTACTTTATTGTTATGATAGTTTCCATGGTAACTAAGCATGAATATTACAAATGGGTAAAATTTTTCCGGATGAGCCAAAAGAGAGCTTCGACCTGATTACATTGAGTGTAAAATCACATCTATATGTTCTATAGTAATGGAGATATGCGAGTTTGAAATTTTATATAATGTTTTTGTAAAACGTGATACCAAGGACGTATTACATTGTTTCAACAATGAAAGTGGTTATTTCAAATCTCCACGACAACGACTACAATCATGCACAAATAGATTGTTTACTTTATTGTTATGATAGTTTCCATGGTAACTAAGCATAAATATTACACATGGGTAAAATTCTTTCGGATGAGCCAATAGAGAGCTTCGACATGATTACATTGAGTGTAAAATCACTTCTGTCTCTTCTATAGTAACGGAGATATGCGAGTTTGAAATTTTATATAATGTTTTTGTCAAACGTGATTCCAAGGATGTATTACATTGTTTCAACAATGAAAGTGGTTATTTCAAATCTCCACGACAACGACTACAATCATGCACAAATAGATTGTTTACTTTATTGTTATGATAGTTTCCATGGTAACTTAGCATGAATATTACACATGGGTAAAATTTTTCCGGATGAGCCAATAGAGAGCTTCGACCTGATTACATTGAGTGTAAAATCACATCTGTATCTTCTATAGTAACGGAGATATGCTAGTTTGAAATTTTATATAATGTTTTTGTTAAACGTGATTCCAAGGATGTATTACATTGTTTCAACAATGAAAGTGGTTATTTCAAATCTCCACGACAACGACTACAATCATGCACAAATAGATTGTTTACTTTATTGTTATGATAGTTTCCATGATAACTAAGCTTGAATATTACACATGGGTAAAAGTTTTTCGGATGAGCCAAAAGAGAGCTTCGACCTGATTACATTGAGTGTAAAATCACATCAGTATCTTCTATAGTAATGGAGATATGCGAGTTTGAAATTTTTTATAATGTTCTTGTCAAACGTGATTCCAAGGATGTATTACATTGTTTCAACAATGAAAGTGGTTATTTCAAATCTCCACGACAACGACTACAATCATGCACAAATAGATTGTTTACTTTATTGTTATGATAGTTTCCATGGTAACTAAGCATGAATATTACACATGGGTAAAATTTTTTCCGGATGAGCCAAAAGAGAGCTTCGACCTGATTACATTGAGTGTAAAATCACATCTATATGTTCTATAGTAATGGAGATATGCGAGTTTGAAATTTTTTATAATGTTCTTGTCAAACGTGATTCCAAGGATGTATTACATTGTTTCAACGATGAAAGTGGTTATTTCAAATCTCCACGACAACCACTACAATCATGCACAAATAGATTGTTTACTTTATTGTTATGATAGTTTCCATGGTAACTTAGCATGAATATTACACATGGGTAAAATTTTTCCGGATGAGCCAAAAGAGAGCTTCGACCTGATTACATTGAGTGTAAAATCACATCTGTATCTTCTATAGTAACGGAGATATGCGAGTTTGAAATTTTATATAATGTTTTTGTTAATCGTGATTCCAAGGATGTATTACATTGTTTCAACAATGAAAGTGGTTATTTCAAATCTCGACGACAACGACTACAATCATGCACAAGTAGATTGTTTACTTTATTGTTATGATAGTTTCCATGGTAACTAAGCATGAATATTACAAATGGGTAAATTTTTTCCGGATGAGCCAATAGAGAGCTTCGACATGATTACATTGAGTGTAAAATCACTTCTGTCTCTTCTATAGTAACGGAGATATGCGAGTTTGAAATTTTATATAATGTTTTTGTTAAACGTGATACCAAGGATGTATTACATTGTTTCAACAATGAAAGTGGTTATTTCAAATCTCCACGACAACGACTACAATCATGCACAAATAGATTGTTTACTTTATTGTTATGATAGTTTCCATGGTAACTTAGCATGAATATTACACATGGGTAAAATTTTTCCGGATGAGCCAAAAGGGAGCTTCGACCTGATTACATTGAGTGTAAAATCACATCTATATGTTCTATAGTAATGGAGATATGCGAGTTTGAAATTTTATATAATGTTTTTGTTAAACGTGATACCAAGGATGTATTACATTGTTCCAACAATGAAAGTGGTTATTTCAAATCTCCACGACAACGACTACAATCATGCACAAATAGATTGTTTACTTTATTGTTATGATAGTTTCCAAGGTAACTAAGCATGAATATTACACATGGGTAAATTTTTTCCGCATGAGCCAATAGAGAGCTTCGACCTGATTACATTGAGAGTAAAATCACATCTGTATCTTCTATAGTAACGGAGATATGCTAGTTTGAAATTTTATATAATGTTTTTGTTAAACGTGATTCCAAGGATGTATTACATTGTTTCAACAATGAAAGTGGTTATTTCAAATCTCCACGACAACGACTACAATCATGCACAAATAGATTGTTTACTTTATTGTTATGATAGTTTCCATGGTAACTTAGCATGAATATTACACATGGGTAAAATTTTTCCGGATGAGCCAAAAGAGAGCTTCGACCTGATTACATTGAGTGTAAAATCACATCAGTATCTTCTATAGTAATGGAGATATGCGAGTTTGAAATTTTTTATAATGTTCTTGTCAAACGTGATTCCAAGGATGTATTACATTGTTTCAACAATGAATGTGGTTATTTCAAATCTCCACGACAACGACTACAATCATGCACAAATAGATTGTTTACTTTATTGTTATGATAGTTTCCATGGTAACTTAGCATGAATATTACACATGGGTAAAATTTTTCCGGATGAGCCAAAAGAGAGCTTCGAACTGATTACATTGAGTGTAAAATCACTTATGTATCTTCTATAGTAATGGAGATATGCGAGTTTGAAATTTTTTATTATGTTCTTGTCAAACGTGATTCCAAGGATGTATTACATTGTTTCAACAATGAAAGTGGTTATTTCAAATCTCCACGACAACGACTACAATCATGCACAAATAGATTGTTTACTTTATTGTTATGATAGTTTCCATGGTAACTTAGCATGAATATTACACATGGGTAAAATTTTTCCGGATGAGCCAAAAGAGAGCTTCGACCTGATTACATTGAGTGTAAAATCACATCTATATGTTCTATAGTAATGGAGATATGCGAGTTTGAAATTTTATATAATGTTTTTGTTAAACGTGATACCAAGGATGTATTACATTGTTCCAACAATGAAAGTGGTTATTTCAAATCTCCACGACAACGACTACAATCATGCACAAATAGATTGTTTACTTTATTGTTATGATAGTTTCCATGGTAACTAAGCATGAATATTACACATGGGTAAAATTTTTTCGGATGAGCCAATAGAGAGCTTCGACCTGATTACATTGAGTGTAAAATCACATCTGTATCTTCTATAGTAACGGAGATATGCGAGTTTGAAATTTTATATAATGTTTTTGTTAAACGTGATTCCAAGGATGTATTACATCGTTTCAACAATGAAAGTGGTTATTTCAAATCTCCACGATAACGACTACAATCATGCACAAATAGATTGTTTACTTTATTGTTATGATAGTTTCCATGGTAACTAAGCATGAATATTACAAATGGGTAATTTTTTTCCGGATGAGCCAATAGAGAGCTTCGACATGATTACATTGAGTGTAAAATCACTTCTGTCTCTTCTATAGTAACGGAGATATGCGAGTTTGAAATTTTATATAATGTTTTTGTTAAACGTGATACCAAGGATGTATTACATTGTTTCAACAATGAAAGTGGTTATTTCAAATCTCCACGACAACGACTACAATCATGCACAAATAGATTGTTTACTTTATTGTTATGATAGTTTCCATGGTAACTTAGCATGAATATTACACATGGGTAAAATTTTTCCGGATGAGCCAAAAGAGAGCTTCGACCTGATTACATTGAGTGTAAAATCACATCTATATGTTCTATAGTAATGGAGATATGCGAGTTTGAAATTTTATATAATGTTTTTGTTAAACGTGATACCAAGGATGCATTACATTGTTCCAACAATGAAAGTGGTTATTTCAAATCTCCACGACAACGACTACAATCATGCACAAATAGATTGTTTACTTTATTGTTATGATAGTTTCCAAGGTAACTAAGCATGAATATTACACATGGGTAAATTTTTTCCGCATGAGCCAATAGAGAGCTTCGACCTGATTACATTGAGTGTAAAATCACATCTGTATCTTCTATAGTAACGGAGATATGCTAGTTTGAAATTTTATATAATGTTTTTGTTAAACGTGATTCCAAGGATGTATTACATTGTTTCAACAATGAAAGTGGTTATTTCAAATCTCCAGGACATTGACTACAATCATGCACAAATAGATTGTTTACTTTATTGTTATGATAGTTTCCATGGTAACTAAGCATGAATATTACACATGGGTAAAATTTTTTCGGATGAGCCAATAGAGAGCTTCGACCTGATTACATTGAGTGTAAAATCGCTACTGTATCTTCTATAGTAACGGAGATATGCGAGTTTGAAATTTTATATAATGTTTTTGTAAAACGTGATTCCAAGGATGTATTAGATTGTTTCAACAATGAAAGTGGTTATTTCAAATCTCCACGACAACGACTACAATCATGCACAAGTAGATTGTTTACTTTATTGTTATGATAGTTTCCATGGTAACTAAGCATGAATATTACAAATGGGTAATTTTTTCCGGATGAGCCAATAGAGAGCTTCGACATGATTACATTGAGTGTAAAATCACTTTTGTCTCTTCTATAGTAACGGAGATATGCGAGTTTGAAATTTTATATAATGTTTTTGTCAAACGTGATTCCAAGGATGTATTACATTGTTTCAACAATGAAAGTGGTTATTTCAAATCTCCACGACAACGACTACAATCATGCACAAGTAGATTGTTTACTTTATTGTTATGATAGTTTCCATGGTAACTTAGCATGAATATTACACATGGGTAAAATTTTTCCCGATGAGCCAAAAGAGAGTTTCGACCTGATTACATTGAGTGTAAAATCACATCTATATGTTCTATAGTAATGGAGATATGCGAGTTTGAAATTTTTTATAATGTTCTTGTCAAACGTGATTCCAAGGATGTATTACATTGTTTCAACAATGAAAGTGGTTATTTCAAATCTCCACGACAACGACTACAATCATGCACAAATAGATTGTTTACTTTATTGTTATGATAGTTTCCATGGTAACTTAGCATGAATATTACACATGGGTAAATTTTTTCCGGATGAGCCAAAAGAGAGCTTCGACATGATTACATTGAGTGTAAAATCACTTCTGTCTCTTCTATAGTAACGGAGATATGCGAGTTTGAAATTTTATATAATGTTTTTGTCAAACGTGATTCCAAGGATGTATTACATTGTTTCAACAATGAAAGTGGTTATTTCAAATCTCCACGACAACGACTACAATCATGCACAAATAGATTGTTTACTTTATTGTTATGATAGTTTCCATGGTAACTTAGCATGAATATTACACATGGGTAAAATTTTTCCGGATGTGCCAAAAGAGAGCTTCGACCTGATTACATTGAGTGTAAAATCACTTATGTATCTTCTATAGTAATGGAGATATGCGAGTTTGAAATTTTTTATTATGTTCTTGTCAAACGTGATTCCAAGGATGTATTACATTGTTTCAACAATGAAAGTGGTTATTTCAAATCTCCACGACAACGACTACAATCATGCACAAATAGATTGTTTACTTTATTGTTATGATAGTTTCCATGGTAACTTAGCATGAATATTACACATGGGTAAAATTTTTCCGGATGAGCCAAAAGAGAGCTTCGACCTGATTACATTGAGTGTAAAATCACATCTATATGTTCTATAGTAATGGAGATATGCGAGTTTGAAATTTTTTATAATGTTCTTGTCAAACGTGACTCCAAGGATGTATTACATTGTTTCAACAATGAAAGTGGTTATTTCAAATCTCCACGACAACGACTACAATCATGCACAAATAGATTGTTTACTTTATTGTTATGATAGTTTCCATGGTAACTTAGCATGAATATTACACATGGGTAAAATTTTTCCGGATGAGCCAATAGAGAGCTTCGACCTGATTACATTGAGTGTAAAATCACATCTATATGTTCTATAGTAATGGAGATATGCGAGTTTGAAATTTTATATAATGTTTTTGTTAAACATGATACCAAGGATGCATTACATTGTTCCAACAATGAAAGTGGTTATTTCAAATCTCCACGACAACGACTACAATCATGCACAAATAGATTGTTTACTTTATTGTTATGATAGTTTCCAAGGTAACTAAGCATGAATATTACACATGGGTAAATTTTTTCCGCATGAGCCAATAGAGAGCTTCGACCTGATTACATTGAGTGTAAAATCGCTACTGTATCTTCTATAGTAACGGAGATATGCGAGTTTGAAATTTTATATAATGTTTTTGTAAAACGTGATTCCAAGGATGTATTAGATTGTTTCAACAATGAAAGTGGTTATTTCAAATCTCCACGACAACGACTACAATCATGCACAAGTAGATTGTTTACTTTATTGTTATGATAGTTTCCATGGTAACTAAGCATGAATATTACAAATGGGTAATTTTTTCCGGATGAGCCAATAGAGAGCTTCGACATGATTACATTGAGTGTAAAATCACTTCTGTCTCTTCTATAGTAACGGAGATATGCGAGTTTGAAATTTTATATAATGTTTTTGTCAAACGTGATTCCAAGGATGTATTACATTGTTTCAACAATGAAAGTGGTTATTTCAAATCTCCACGACAACGACTACAATCATGCACAAATAGATTGTTTACTTTATTGTTATGATAGTTTCCATGGTAACTTAGCATGAATATTACACATGGGTAAAATTTTTCCGGATGAGCCAAAAGAGAGCTTCGACATGATTACATTGAGTGTAAAATCACTTCTGTCTCTTCTATAGTAACGGAGATATGCGAGTTTGAAATTTTATATAATGTTTTTTTCAAACGTGATTCCAAGGATGTATTACATTGTTTCAACAATGAAAGTGGTTATTTCAAATCTCCACGACAACGACTACAATCATGCACAAATAGATTGTTTACTTTATTGTTATGATAGTTTCCATGGTAACTTAGCATGAATATTACACATGGGTAAAATTTTTCCGGATGAGCCAAAAGAGAGCTTCGACCTGATTACATTGAGTGTAAAATCACTTATGTATCTTCTATAGTAATGGAGATATGCGAGTTTGAAATTTTTTATTATGTTCTTGTCAAACGTGATTCCAAGGATGTATTACATTGTTTCAACAATGAAAGTGGTTATTTCAAATCTCCACGACAACGACTACAATCATGCACAAATAGATTGTTTACTTTATTGTTATGATAGTTTCCATGGTAACTTAGCATGAATATTACACATGGGTAAAATTTTTCCGGATGAGCCAAAAGAGAGCTTCGACCTGATTACATTGTGTGTAAAATCACATCTATATGTTCTATAGTAATGGAGATATGCGAGTTTGAAATTTTATATAATGTTTTTGTTAAACGTGATACCAAGGATGTATTACATTGTTCCAACAATGAAAGTGGTTATTTCAAATCTCCACGACAACGACTACAATCATGCACAAATAGATTGTTTACTTTATTGTTATGATAGTTTCCATGGTAACTAAGCATGAATATTACACATGGGTAAAATTTTTTCGGATGAGCCAATAGAGAGCTTCGACCTGATTACATTGAGTGTAAAATCGCTACTGTATCTTCTATAGTAACGGAGATATGCGAGTTTGAAATTTTATATAATGTTTTTGTAAAACGTGATTCCAAGGATGTATTACATTGTTTCAAAAATGAAAGTGGTTATTTCAAATCTCCACGACAACGACTACAATCATGCACAAGTAGATTGTTTACTTTATTGTTATGATAGTTTCCATGGTAACTAAGCATGAATATTACAAATGGGTAAATTTTTTCCGGATGAGCCAATAGAGAGCTTCGACATGATTACATTGAGTGTAAAATCACTTCTGTCTCTTCTATAGTAACGGAGATATGCGAGTTTGAAATTTTATATAATGTTTTTGTCAAACGTGATTCCAAGGATGTATTACATTGTTTCAACAATGAAAGTGGTTATTTCAAATCTCCACGACAACGACTACAATCATGCACAAGTAGATTGTTTACTTTATTGTTATGATAGTTTCCATGGTAACTTAGCATGAATATTACACATGGGTAAAATTTTTCCGGATGAGCCAAAAGAGAGCTTCGACCTGATTACATTGAGTGTAAAATCACATCTCTATGTTCTATAGTAATGGAGATATGCGAGTTTGAAATTTTATATAATGTTCTTGTCAAACGTGATTCCAAGGATGTATTACATTGTTTCAACAATGAAAGTGGTTATTTCAAATCTCCACGACAACGACTACAATCATGCACAAATAGATTGTTTACTTTATTGTTATGATAGTTTCCATGGTAACTTAGCATGAATATTACACATGGGTAAATTTTTTCCGGATGAGCCAAAAGAGAGCTTCGACCTGATTACATTGAGTGTAAAATCACATCTGTATCTTCTATAGTAACGGAGATATGCGAGTTTGAAATTTTATATAATGTTTTTGTTAAACGTGATTCCAAGGATGTATTACATTGTTTCAACAATGAAAGTGGTTATTTCAAATCTCCACGACAACGACTACAATCATGCACAAATAGATTGTTTACTTTATTGTTATGATAGTTTCCATGGTAACTAAGCATGAATATTACAAATGGGTAAAATTTTTCCGGATGAGCCAAAAGAGAGCTTCGACCTGATTACATTGAGTGTAAAATCACATCTATATGTTCTATAGTAATGGAGATATGCGAGTTTGAAATTTTATATAATGTTTTTGTAAAACGTGATACCAAGGACGTATTACATTGTTTCAACAATGAAAGTGGTTATTTCAAATCTCCACGACAACGACTACAATCATGCACAAATAGATTGTTTACTTTATTGTTATGATAGTTTCCATGGTAACTAAGCATAAATATTACACATGGGTAAAATTCTTTCGGATGAGCCAATAGAGAGCTTCGACATGATTACATTGAGTGTAAAATCACTTCTGTCTCTTCTATAGTAACGGAGATATGCGAGTTTGAAATTTTATATAATGTTTTTGTCAAACGTGATTCCAAGGATGTATTACATTGTTTCAACAATGAAAGTGGTTATTTCAAATCTCCACGACAACGACTACAATCATGCACAAATAGATTGTTTACTTTATTGTTATGATAGTTTCCATGGTAACTTAGCATGAATATTACACATGGGTAAAATTTTTCCGGATGAGCCAAAAGAGAGCTTCGACCTGATTACATTGAGTGTAAAATCACATCAGTATCTTCTATAGTAATGGAGATATGCGAGTTTGAAATTTTTTATAATGTTCTTGTCAAACGTGATTCCAAGGATGTATTACATTGTTTCAACAATGAAAGTGGTTATTTCAAATCTCCACGACAACGACTACAATCATGCACAAATAGATTGTTTACTTTATTGTTATGATAGTTTCCATGGTAACTTAGCATGAATATTACACATGGGTAAAATTTTTCCAGATGAGCCAAAAGAGAGCTTCGACCTGATTACATTGAGTGTAAAATCACTTATGTATCTTCTATAGTAATGGAGATATGCGAGTTTGAAATTTTTTATTATGTTCTTGTCAAACGTGATTCCAAGGATGTATTACATTGTTTCAACAATGAAAGTGGTTATTTCAAATCTCCACGACAACGACTACAATCATGCACAAATAGATTGTTTATTTTATTGTTATGATAGTTTCCATGGTAACTTAGCATGAATATTACACACGGGTAAAATTTTTCCGGATGAGCCAAAAGAGAGCTTCGACCTGATTACATTGAGTGTAAAATCACATCTATATGTTCTATAGTAATGGAGATATGCGAGTTTGAAATTTTATATAATGTTTTTGTTAAACGTGATACCAAGGATGTATTACATTGTTCCAACAATGAAAGTGGTTATTTCAAATCTCCACGACAACGACTACAATCATGCACAAGTAGATTGTTTACTTTATTGTTATGATAGTTTCCATGGTAACTAAGCATGAATATTACAAATGGGTAAATTTTTTCCGGATGAGCCAATAGAGAGCTTCGACATGATTACATTGAGTGTAAAATCACTTCTGTCTCTTCTATAGTAACGGAGATATGCGAGTTTGAAATTTTATATAATGTTTTTGTCAAACGTGATTCCAAGGATGTATTACATTGTTTCAACAATGAAAGTGGTTATTTCAAATCTCCACGACAACGACTACAATCATGCACAAGTAGATTGTTTACTTTATTGTTATGATAGTTTCCATGGTAACTTAGCATGAATATTACACATGGGTAAAATTTTTCCGGATGAGCCAAAAGAGAGCTTCGACCTGATTACATTGAGTGTAAAATCACATCTCTATGTTCTATAGTAATGGAGATATGCGAGTTTGAAATTTTTTATAATGTTCTTGTCAAACGTGATTCCAAGGATGTATTACATTGTTTCAACAATGAAAGTGGTTATTTCAAATCTCCACGACAACGACTACAATCATGCACAAATAGATTGTTTACTTTATTGTTATGATAGTTTCCATGGTAACTTAGCATGAATATTACACATGGGTAAAATTTTTCCGGATGAGCCAAAAGAGAGCTTCGACCTGATTACATTGAGTGTAAAATCACATCTGTATCTTCTATAGTAACGGAGATATGCGAGTTTGAAATTTTATATAATGTTTTTGTTAAACGTGATTCCAAGGATGTATTACATCGTTTCAACAATGAAAGTGGTTATTTCAAATCTCCACGACAACGACTACAATCATGCACAAATAGATTGTTTACTTTATTGTTATGATAGTTTCCATGGTAACTAAGCATGAATATTACAAATGGGTAAAATTTTTCCGGATGAGCCAAAAGAGAGCTTCGACCTGATTACATTGAGTGTAAAATCACATCTATATGTTCTATAGTAATGGAGATATGCGAGTTTGAAATTTTATATAATGTTTTTGTAAAACGTGATACCAAGGACGTATTACATTGTTTCAACAATGAAAGTGGTTATTTCAAATCTCCACGACAACGACTACAATCATGCACAAATAGATTGTTTACTTTATTGTTATGATAGTTTCCATGGTAACTAAGCATAAATATTACACATGGGTAAAATTCTTTCGGATGAGCCAATAGAGAGCTTCGACATGATTACATTGAGTGTAAAATCACTTCTGTCTCTTCTATAGTAACGGAGATATGCGAGTTTGAAATTTTATATAATGTTTTTGTTAAACGTGATTCCAAGGATGTATTACATTGTTTCAACAATGAAAGTGGTTATTTCAAATCTCCACGACAACGACTACAATCATGCACAAATAGATTGTTTACTTTATTGTTATGATAGTTTCCATGATAACTAAGCTTGAATATTACACATGGGTAAAAGTTTTTCGGATGAGCCAATAGAGAGCTTCGACCTGATTACATTGAGTGTAAAATCGCTACTGTATCTTCTATAGTAACGGATATATGCGAGTTTGAAATTTTATATAATGTTTTTGTTAAACGTGATACCAAGGATGTATTACATTGTTTCAACAATGAAAGTGGTTATTTCAAATCTCCACGACAACGACTACAATCATGCACAAATAGATTGTTTACTTTATTGTTATGATAGTTTCCATGGTAACTTAGCATGAATATTACACATGGGTAAAATTTTTCCGGATGAGCCAAAAGAGAGCTTCGACCTGATTACATTGAGTGTAAAATCACATCAGTATCTTCTATAGTAATGGAGATATGCGAGTTTGAAATTTTTTATAATGTTCTTGTCAAACGTGATTCCAAGGATGTATTACATTGTTTCAACAATGAAAGTGGTTATTTCAAATCTCCACGACAACGACTACAATCATGCACAAATAGATTGTTTACTTTATTGTTATGATAGTTTCCATGGTAACTAAGCATGAATATTACACATGGGTAAAATTTTTTCCGGATGAGCCAAAAGAGAGCTTCGACCTGATTACATTGAGTGTAAAATCACATCTATATGTTCTATAGTAATGGAGATATGCGAGTTTGAAATTTTTTATAATGTTCTTGTCAAATGTGATTCCAAGGATGTATTACATTGTTTCAACGATGAAAGTGGTTATTTCAAATCTCCACGACAACCACTACAATCATGCACAAATAGATTGTTTACTTTATTGTTATGATAGTTTCCAAGGTAACTTAGCATGAATATTACACATGGGTAAAATTTTTCCGGATGAGCCAAAAGAGAGCTTCGACCTGATTACATTGAGTGTAAAATCACATCTGTATCTTCTATAGTAACGGAGATATGCGAGTTTGAAATTTTATATAATGTTTTTGTTAATCGTGATTCCAAGGATGTATTACATTGTTTCAACAATGAAAGTGGTTATTTCAAATCTCCACGACAACGACTACAATCATGCACAAGTAGATTGTTTACTTTATTGTTATGATAGTTTCCATGGTAACTAAGCATGAATATTACAAATGGGTAATTTTTTTCCGGATGAGCCAATAGAGAGCTTCGACATGATTACATTGAGTGTAAAATCACTTCTGTCTCTTCTATAGTAACGGAGATATGCGAGTTTGAAATTTTATATAATGTTTTTGTTAAACGTGATACCAAGGATGTATTACATTGTTTCAACAATGAAAGTGGTTATTTCAAATCTCCACGACAACGACTACAATCATGCACAAATAGATTGTTTACTTTATTGTTATGATAGTTTCCATGGTAACTTAGCATGAATATTACACATGGGTAAAATTTTTCCGGATGAGCCAAAAGGGAGCTTCGACCTGATTACATTGAGTGTAAAATCACATCTATATGTTCTATAGTAATGGAGATATGCGAGTTTGAAATTTTATATAATGTTTTTGTTAAACGTGATACCAAGGATGTATTACATTGTTCCAACAATGAAAGTGGTTATTTCAAATCTCCACGACAACGACTACAATCATGCACAAATAGATTGTTTACTTTATTGTTATGATAGTTTCCAAGGTAACTAAGCATGAATATTACACATGGGTAAATTTTTTCCGCATGAGCCAATAGAGAGCTTCGACCTGATTACATTGAGAGTAAAATCACATCTGTATCTTCTATAGTAACGGAGATATGCTAGTTTGAAATTTTATATAATGTTTTTGTTAAACGTGATTCCAAGGATGTATTACATTGTTTCAACAATGAAAGTGGTTATTTCAAATCTCCACGACAACGACTACAATCATGCACAAATAGATTGTTTACTTTATTGTTATGATAGTTTCCATGGTAACTTAGCATGAATATTACACATGGGTAAAATTTTTCCGGATGAGCCAAAAGAGAGCTTCGACCTGATTACATTGAGTGTAAAATCACATCAGTATCTTCTATAGTAATGGAGATATGCGAGTTTGAAATTTTTTATAATGTTCTTGTCAAACGTGATTCCAAGGATGTATTACATTGTTTCAACAATGAATGTGGTTATTTCAAATCTCCACGACAACGACTACAATCATGCACAAATAGATTGTTTACTTTATTGTTATGATAGTTTCCATGGTAACTTAGCATGAATATTACACATGGGTAAAATTTTTCCGGATGAGCCAAAAGAGAGCTTCGACCTGATTACATTGAGTGTAAAATCACTTATGTATCTTCTATAGTAATGGAGATATGCGAGTTTGAAATTTTTTATTATGTTCTTGTCAAACGTGATTCCAAGGATGTATTACATTGTTTCAACAATGAAAGTGGTTATTTCAAATCTCCACGACAACGACTACAATCACGCACAAATAGATTGTTTACTTTATTGTTATGATAGTTTCCATGGTAACTTAGCATGAATATTACACATGGGTAAAATTTTTCCGGATGAGCCAAAAGAGAGCTTCGACCTGATTACATTGAGTGTAAAATCACATCTATATGTTCTATAGTAATGGAGATATGCGAGTTTGAAATTTTATATAATGTTTTTGTTAAACGTGATACCAAGGATGTATTACATTGTTCCAACAATGAAAGTGGTTATTTCAAATCTCCACGACAACGACTACAATCATGCACAAGTAGATTGTTTACTTTATTGTTATGATAGTTTCCATGGTAACTAAGCATGAATATTACAAATGGGTAAATTTTTTCCGGATGAGCCAATAGAGAGCTTCGACATGATTACATTGAGTGTAAAATCACTTCTGTCTCTTCTATAGTAACGGAGATATGCGAGTTTGAAATTTTATATAATGTTTTTGTCAAACGTGATTCCAAGGATGTATTACATTGTTTCAACAATGAAAGTGGTTATTTCAAATCTCCACGACAACGACTACAATCATGCACAAGTAGATTGTTTACTTTATTGTTATGATAGTTTCCATGGTAACTTAGCATGAATATTACACATGGGTAAAATTTTTCCGGATGAGCCAAAAGAGAGCTTCGACCTGATTACATTGAGTGTAAAATCACATCTCTATGTTCTATAGTAATGGAGATATGCGAGTTTGAAATTTTTTATAATGTTCTTGTCAAACGTGATTCCAAGGATGTATTACATTGTTTCAACAATGAAAGTGGTTATTTCAAATCTCCACGACAACGACTACAATCATGCACAAATAGATTGTTTACTTTATTGTTATGATAGTTTCCATGGTAACTTAGCATGAATATTACACATGGGTAAAATTTTTCCGGATGAGCCAAAAGAGAGCTTCGACCTGATTACATTGAGTGTAAAATCACATCTGTATCTTCTATAGTAACGGAGATATGCGAGTTTGAAATTTTATATAATGTTTTTGTTAAACGTGATTCCAAGGATGTATTACATCGTTTCAACAATGAAAGTGGTTATTTCAAATCTCCACGACAACGACTACAATCATGCACAAATAGATTGTTTACTTTATTGTTATGATAGTTTCCATGGTAACTAAGCATAAATATTACACATGGGTAAAATTCTTTCGGATGAGCCAATAGAGAGCTTCGACCTGATTACATTGAGTGTAAAATCGCTACTGTATCTTCTATAGTAACGGATATATGCGAGTTTGAAATTTTATATAATGTTTTTGTTAAACGTGATACCAAGGATGTATTACATTGTTTCAACAATGAAAGTGGTTATTTCAAATCTCCACGACAACGACTACAATCATGCACAAATAGATTGTTTACTTTATTGTTATGATAGTTTCCATGGTAACTTAGCATGAATATTACACATGGGTAAAATTTTTCCGGATGAGCCAAAAGAGAGCTTCGACCTGATTACATTGAGTGTAAAATCACATCAGTATCTTCTATAGTAATGGAGATATGCGAGTTTGAAATTTTTTATAATGTTCTTGTCAAACGTGATTCCAAGGATGTATTACATTGTTTCAACAATGAAAGTGGTTATTTCAAATCTCCACGACAACGACTACAATCATGCACAAATAGATTGTTTACTTTATTGTTATGATAGTTTCCATGGTAACTAAGCATGAATATTACACATGGGTAAAATTTTTTCCGGATGAGCCAAAAGAGAGCTTCGACCTGATTACATTGAGTGTAAAATCACATCTATATGTTCTATAGTAATGGAGATATGCGAGTTTGAATTTTTTTATAATGTTCTTGTCAAACGTGATTCCAAGGATGTATTACATTGTTTCAACGATGAAAGTGGTTATTTCAAATCTCCACGACAACCACTACAATCATGCACAAATAGATTGTTTACTTTATTGTTATGATAGTTTCCATGGTAACGTAGCATGAATATTACACATGGGTAAAATTTTTCCGGATGAGCCAAAAGAGAGCTTCGACCTGATTACATTGAGTGTAAAATCACATCTGTATCTTCTATAGTAACGGAGATATGCGAGTTTGAAATTTTATATAATGTTTTTGTTAATCGTGATTCCAAGGATGTATTACATTGTTTCAACAATGAAAGTGGTTATTTCAAATCTCCACGACAACGACTACAATCATGCACAAGTAGATTGTTTACTTTATTGTTATGATAGTTTCCATGGTAACTAAGCATGAATATTACAAATGGGTAAATTTTTTCCGGATGAGCCAATAGAGAGCTTCGACATGATTACATTGAGTGTAAAATCACTTCTGTCTCTTCTATAGTAACGGAGATATGCGAGTTTGAAATTTTATATAATGTTTTTGTTAAACGTGATACCAAGGATGTATTACATTGTTTCAACAATGAAAGTGGTTATTTCAAATCTCCACGACAACGACTACAATCATGCACAAATAGATTGTTTACTTTATTGTTATGATAGTTTCCATGGTAACTTAGCATGAATATTACACATGGGTAAAATTTTTCCGGATGAGCCAAAAGGGAGCTTCGACCTGATTACATTGAGTGTAAAATCACATCTATATGTTCTATAGTAATGGAGATATGCGAGTTTGAAATTTTATATAATGTTTTTGTTAAACGTGATACCAAGGATGTATTACATTGTTCCAACAATGAAAGTGGTTATTTCAAATCTCCACGACAACGACTACAATCATGCACAAATAGATTGTTTACTTTATTGTTATGATAGTTTCCAAGGTAACTAAGCATGAATATTACACATGGGTAAATTTTTTCCGCATGAGCCAATAGAGAGCTTCGACCTGATTACATTGAGAGTAAAATCACATCTGTATCTTCTATAGTAACGGAGATATGCTAGTTTGAAATTTTATATAATGTTTTTGTTAAACGTGATTCCAAGGATGTATTACATTGTTTCAACAATGAAAGTGGTTATTTCAAATCTCCACGACAACGACTACAATCATGCACAAATAGATTGTTTACTTTATTGTTATGATAGTTTCCATGGTAACTTAGCATGAATATTACACATGGGTAAAATTTTTCCGGATGAGCCAAAAGAGAGCTTCGACCTGATTACATTGAGTGTAAAATCACATCAGTATCTTCTATAGTAATGGAGATATGCGAGTTTGAAATTTTTTATAATGTTCTTGTCAAACGTGATTCCAAGGATGTATTACATTGTTTCAACAATGAATGTGGTTATTTCAAATCTCCACGACAACGACTACAATCATGCACAAATAGATTGTTTACTTTATTGTTATGATAGTTTCCATGGTAACTTAGCATGAATATTACACATGGGTAAAATTTTTCCGGATGAGCCAAAAGAGAGCTTCGACCTGATTACATTGAGTGTAAAATCACTTATGTATCTTCTATAGTAATGGAGATATGCGAGTTTGAAATTTTTTATTATGTTCTTGTCAAACGTGATTCCAAGGATGTATTACATTGTTTCAACAATGAAAGTGGTTATTTCAAATCTCCACGACAACGACTACAATCACGCACAAATAGATTGTTTACTTTATTGTTATGATAGTTTCCATGGTAACTTAGCATGAATATTACACATGGGTAAAATTTTTCCGGATGAGCCAAAAGAGAGCTTCGACCTGATTACATTGAGTGTAAAATCACATCTATATGTTCTATAGTAATGGAGATATGCGAGTTTGAAATTTTATATAATGTTTTTGTTAAACGTGATACCAAGGATGTATTACATTGTTCCAACAATGAAAGTGGTTATTTCAAATCTCCACGACAACGACTACAATCATGCACAAATAGATTGTTTACTTTATTGTTATGATAGTTTCCATGGTAACTAAGCATGAATATTACACATGGGTAAAATTTTTTCGGATGAGCCAATAGAGAGCTTCGACCTGATTACATTGAGTGTAAAATCACATCTGTATCTTCTATAGTAACGGAGATATGCGAGTTTGAAATTTTATATAATGTTTTTGTTAAACGTGATTCCAAGGATGTATTACATCGTTTCAACAATGAAAGTGGTTATTTCAAATCTCCACGACAACGACTACAATCATGCACAAATAGATTGTTTACTTTATTGTTATGATAGTTTCCATGGTAACTAAGCATGAATATTACAAATGGGTAATTTTTTTCCGGATGAGCCAATAGAGAGCTTCGACATGATTACATTGAGTGTAAAATCACTTCTGTCTCTTCTATAGTAACGGAGATATGCGAGTTTGAAATTTTATATAATGTTTTTGTTAAACGTGATACCAAGGATGTATTACATTGTTTCAACAATGAAAGTGGTTATTTCAAATCTCCACGACAACGACTACAATCATGCACAAATAGATTGTTTACTTTATTGTTATGATAGTTTCCATGGTAACTTAGCATGAATATTACACATGGGTAAAATTTTTCCGGATGAGCCAAAAGAGAGCTTCGACCTGATTACATTGAGTGTAAAATCACATCTATATGTTCTATAGTAATGGAGATATGCGAGTTTGAAATTTTATATAATGTTTTTGTTAAACGTGATACCAAGGATGCATTACATTGTTCCAACAATGAAAGTGGTTATTTCAAATCTCCACGACAACGACTACAATCATGCACAAATAGATTGTTTACTTTATTGTTATGATAGTTTCCAAGGTAACTAAGCATGAATATTACACATGGGTAAATTTTTTCCGCATGAGCCAATAGAGAGCTTCGACCTGATTACATTGAGTGTAAAATCACATCTGTATCTTCTATAGTAACGGAGATATGCTAGTTTGAAATTTTATATAATGTTTTTGTTAAACGTGATTCCAAGGATGTATTACATTGTTTCAACAATGAAAGTGGTTATTTCAAATCTCCAGGACATTGACTACAATCATGCACAAATAGATTGTTTACTTTATTGTTATGATAGTTTCCATGGTAACTAAGCATGAATATTACACATGGGTAAAATTTTTTCGGATGAGCCAATAGAGAGCTTCGACCTGATTACATTGAGTGTAAAATCGCTACTGTATCTTCTATAGTAACGGAGATATGCGAGTTTGAAATTTTATATAATGTTTTTGTAAAACGTGATTCCAAGGATGTATTAGATTGTTTCAACAATGAAAGTGGTTATTTCAAATCTCCACGACAACGACTACAATCATGCACAAGTAGATTGTTTACTTTATTGTTATGATAGTTTCCATGGTAACTAAGCATGAATATTACAAATGGGTAATTTTTTCCGGATGAGCCAATAGAGAGCTTCGACATGATTACATTGAGTGTAAAATCACTTCTGTCTCTTCTATAGTAACGGAGATATGCGAGTTTGAAATTTTATATAATGTTTTTGTCAAACGTGATTCCAAGGATGTATTACATTGTTTCAACAATGAAAGTGGTTATTTCAAATCTCCACGACAACGACTACAATCATGCACAAGTAGATTGTTTACTTTATTGTTATGATAGTTTCCATGGTAACTTAGCATGAATATTACACATGGGTAAAATTTTTCCCGATGAGCCAAAAGAGAGTTTCGACCTGATTACATTGAGTGTAAAATCACATCTATATGTTCTATAGTAATGGAGATATGCGAGTTTGAAATTTTTTATAATGTTCTTGTCAAACGTGATTCCAAGGATGTATTACATTGTTTCAACAATGAAAGTGGTTATTTCAAATCTCCACGACAACGACTACAATCATGCACAAATAGATTGTTTACTTTATTGTTATGATAGTTTCCATGGTAACTTAGCATGAATATTACACATGGGTAAATTTTTTCCGGATGAGCCAAAAGAGAGCTTCGACATGATTACATTGAGTGTAAAATCACTTCTGTCTCTTCTATAGTAACGGAGATATGCGAGTTTGAAATTTTATATAATGTTTTTGTCAAACGTGATTCCAAGGATGTATTACATTGTTTCAACAATGAAAGTGGTTATTTCAAATCTCCATGACAACGACTACAATCATGCACAAATAGATTGTTTACTTTATTGATATGATAGTTTCCATGGTAACTTAGCATGAATATTACACATGGGTAAAATTTTTCCGGATGAGCCAAAAGAGAGCTTCGACCTGATTACATTGAGTGTAAAATCACATCTGTATCTTCTATAGTAACGGAGATATGCGAGTTTGAAATTTTATATAATGTTTTTCTTAAACGTGATTCCAAGGATGTATTACATTGTTCCAACAATGAAAGTGGTTATTTCAAATCTCCACGACAACGACTACAATCATGCACAAATAGATTGTTTACTTTATTGTTATGATAGTTTCCAAGGTAACTAAGCATGAATATTACACATGGGTAAATTTTTTCCGCATGAGCCAATAGAGAGCTTCGACCTGATTACATTGAGTGTAAAATCGCTACTGTATCTTCTATAGTAACGGAGATATGCGAGTTTGAAATTTTATATAATGTTTTTGTAAAACGTGATTCCAAGGATGTATTAGATTGTTTCAACAATGAAAGTGGTTATTTCAAATCTCCACGACAACGACTACAATCATGCACAAGTAGATTGTTTACTTTATTGTTATGATAGTTTCCATGGTAACTAAGCATGAATATTACAAATGGGTAATTTTTTCCGGATGAGCCAATAGAGAGCTTCGACATGATTACATTGAGTGTAAAATCACTTCTGTCTCTTCTATAGTAACGGAGATATGCGAGTTTGAAATTTTATATAATGTTTTTGTCAAACGTGATTCCAAGGATGTATTACATTGTTTCAACAATGAAAGTGGTTATTTCAAATCTCCACGACAACGACTACAATCATGCACAAGTAGATTGTTTACTTTATTGTTATGATAGTTTCCATGGTAACTTAGCATGAATATTACACATGGGTAAATTTTTTCCGGATGAGCCAAAAGAGAGCTTCGACATGATTACATTGAGTGTAAAATCACTTCTGTCTCTTCTATAGTAACGGAGATATGCGAGTTTGAAATTTTATATAATGTTTTTGTCAAACGTGATTCCAAGGATGTATTACATTGTTTCAACAATGAAAGTGGTTATTTCAAATCTCCACGACAACGACTACAATCATGCACAAATAGATTGTTTACTTTATTGTTATGATAGTTTCCATGGTAACTTAGCATGAATATTACACATGGGTAAAATTTTTCCGGATGAGCCAAAAGAGAGCTTCGACCTGATTACATTGAGTGTAAAATCACTTATGTATCTTCTATAGTAATGGAGATATGCGAGTTTGAAATTTTTTATTATGTTCTTGTCAAACGTGATTCCAAGGATGTATTACATTGTTTCAACAATGAAAGTGGTTATTTCAAATCTCCACGACAACGACTACAATCATGCACAAATAGATTGTTTACTTTATTGTTATGATAGTTTCCATGGTAACTTAGCATGAATATTACACATGGGTAAAATTTTTCCGAATGAGCCAAAAGAGAGCTTCGACCTGATTACATTGTGTGTAAAATCACATCTATATGTTCTATAGTAATGGAGATATGCGAGTTTGAAATTTTATATAATGTTTTTGTTACACGTGATACCAAGGATGTATTACATTGTTCCAACAATGAAAGTGGTTATTTCAAATCTCCACGACAACGACTACAATCATGCACAAATAGATTGTTTACTTTATTGTTATGATAGTTTCCATGGTAACTAAGCATGAATATTACACATGGGTAAAATTTTTTCGGATGAGCCAATAGAGAGCTTCGACCTGATTACATTGAGTGTAAAATCGCTACTGTATCTTCTATAGTAACGGAGATATGCGAGTTTGAAATTTTATATAATGTTTTTGTAAAACGTGATTCCAAGGATGTATTACATTGTTTCAAAAATGAAAGTGGTTATTTCAAATCTCCACGACAACGACTACAATCATGCACAAGTAGATTGTTTACTTTATTGTTATGATAGTTTCCATGGTAACTAAGCATGAATATTACAAATGGGTAAATTTTTTCCGGATGAGCCAATAGAGAGCTTCGACATGATTACATTGAGTGTAAAATCACTTCTGTCTCTTCTATAGTAACGGAGATATGCGAGTTTGAAATTTTATATAATGTTTTTGTCAAACGTGATTCCAAGGATGTATTACATTGTTTCAACAATGAAAGTGGTTATTTCAAATCTCCACGACAACGACTACAATCATGCACAAGTAGATTGTTTACTTTATTGTTATGATAGTTTCCATGGTAACTTAGCATGAATATTACACATGGGTAAAATTTTTCCGGATGAGCCAAAAGAGAGTTTCGACCTGATTACATTGAGTGTAAAATCACATCTATATGTTCTATAGTAATGGAGATATGCGAGTTTGAAATTTTTTATAATGTTCTTGTCAAACGTGATTCCAAGGATGTATTACATTGTTTCAACAATGAAAGTGGTTATTTCAAATCTCCACGACAACGACTACAATCATGCACAAATAGATTGTTTACTTTATTGTTATGATAGTTTCCATGGTAACTTAGCATGAATATTACACATGGGTAAATTTTTTCCGGATGAGCCAAAAGAGAGCTTCGACATGATTACATTGAGTGTAAAATCACTTCTGTCTCTTCTATAGTAACGGAGATATGCGAGTTTGAAATTTTATATAATGTTTTTGTCAAACGTGATTCCAAGGATGTATTACATTGTTTCAACAATGAAAGTGGTTATTTCAAATCTCCACGACAACGACTACAATCATGCACAAATAGATTGTTTACTTTATTGTTATGATAGTTTCCATGGTAACTTAGCATGAATATTACACATGGGTAAAATTTTTCCGGATGAGCCAAAAGAGAGCTTCGACCTGATTACATTGAGTGTAAAATCACTTATGTATCTTCTATAGTAATGGAGATATGCGAGTTTGAAATTTTTTATTATGTTCTTGTCAAACGTGATTCCAAGGATGTATTACATTGTTTCAACAATGAAAGTGGTTATTTCAAATCTCCACGACAACGACTACAATCATGCACAAATAGATTGTTTACTTTATTGTTATGATAGTTTCCATGGTAACTTAGCATGAATATTACACATGGGTAAAATTTTTCCGGATGAGCCAAAAGAGAGCTTCGACCTGATTACATTGTGTGTAAAATCACATCTATATGTTCTATAGTAATGGAGATATGCGAGTTTGAAATTTTATATAATGTTTTTGTTACACGTGATACCAAGGATGTATTACATTGTTCCAACAATGAAAGTGGTTATTTCAAATCTCCACGACAACGACTACAATCATGCACAAATAGATTGTTTACTTTATTGTTATGATAGTTTCCATGGTAACTAAGCATGAATATTACACATGGGTAAAATTTTTTCGGATGAGCCAATAGAGAGCTTCGACCTGATTACATTGAGTGTAAAATCGCTACTGTATCTTCTATAGTAACGGAGATATGCGAGTTTGAAATTTTATATAATGTTTTTGTAAAACGTGATTCCAAGGATGTATTACATTGTTTCAAAAATGAAAGTGGTTATTTCAAATCTCCACGACAACGACTACAATCATGCACAAGTAGATTGTTTACTTTATTGTTATGATAGTTTCCATGGTAACTAAGCATGAATATTAGAAATGGGTAAATTTTTTCCGGATGAGCCAATAGAGAGCTTCGACATGATTACATTGAGTGTAAAATCACTTCTGTCTCTTCTATAGTAACGGAGATATGCGAGTTTGAAATTTTATATAATGTTTTTGTCAAACGTGATTCCAAGGATGTATTACATTGTTTCAACAATGAAAGTGGTTATTTCAAATCTCCACGACAACGACTACAATCATGCACAAGTAGATTGTTTACTTTATTGTTATGATAGTTTCCATGGTAACTTAGCATGAATATTACACATGGGTAAAATTTTTCCGGATGAGCCAAAAGAGAGCTTCGACCTGATTACATTGAGTGTAAAATCACATCTATATGTTCTATAGTAATGGAGATATGCGAGTTTGAAATTTTTTATAATGTTCTTGTCAAACGTGACTCCAAGGATGTATTACATTGTTTCAACAATGAAAGTGGTTATTTCAAATATCCACGACAACGACTACAATCATGCACAAATAGATTGTTTACTTTATTGTTATGATAGTTTCCATGGTAACTTAGCATGAATATTACACATGGGTAAAATTTTTCCGGATGAGCCAAAAGAGAGCTTCGACCTGATTACATTGAGTGTAAAATCACATCTGTATCTTCTATAGTAACGGAGATATGCGAGTTTGAAATTTTATATAATGTTTTTGTTAAACGTGATACCAAGGATGTATTACATTGTTTCAACAATGAAAGTGGTTATTTCAAATCTCCACGACAACGACTACAATCATGCACAAATAGATTGTTTACTTTATTGTTATGATAGTTTCCATGGTAACTTAGCATGAATATTACACATGGGTAAAATTTTTCCGGATGAGCCAAAAGAGAGCTTCGACCTGATTACATTGAGTGTAAAATCACATCTGTATCTTCTATAGTAACGGAGATATGCTAGTTTGAAATTTTATATAATGTTTTTGTTAAACGTGATTCCAAGGATGTATTACATTGTTTCAACAATGAAAGTGGTTATTTCAAATCTCCAGGACATTGACTACAATCATGCACAAATAGATTGTTTACTTTATTGTTATGATAGTTTCCATGGTAACTAAGCATGAATATTACACATGGGTAAAATTTTTTCGGATGAGCCAATAGAGAGCTTCGACCTGATTACATTGAGTGTAAAATCGCTACTGTATCTTCTATAGTAACGGAGATATGCGAGTTTGAAATTTTATATAATGTTTTTGTAAAACGTGATTCCAAGGATGTATTAGATTGTTTCAACAATGAAAGTGGTTATTTCAAATCTCCACGACAACGACTACAATCATGCACAAGTAGATTGTTTACTTTATTGTTATGATAGTGTCCATGGTAACTAAGCATGAATATTACAAATGGGTAATTTTTTCCGGATGAGCCAATAGAGAGCTTCGACATGATTACATTGAGTGTAAAGTCACTTCTGTCCCTTCTATAGTAACGGAGATATGCGAGTTTGAAATTTTATATAATGTTTTTGTCAAACGTGATTCCAAGGATGTATTACATTGTTTCAACAATGAAAGTGGTTATTTCAAATCTCCACGACAACGACTACAATCATGCACAAGTAGATTGTTTACTTTATTGTTATGATAGTTTCCATGGTAACTTAGCATGAATATTACACATGGGTAAAATTTTTCCGGATGAGCCAAAAGAGAGTTTCGACCGGATTACATTGAGTGTAAAATCACATCTGTATCTTCTATAGTAACGGAGATATGCGAGTTTGAAATTTTATATAATGTTTTTGTTAAACGTGATTCCAAGGATGTATTACATTGTTTCAACAATGAAAGTGGTTATTTCAAATCTCCACGACAACGACTACAATCATGCACAAATAGATTGTTTACTTTATTGTTATGATAGTTTCCATGGTAACTAAGCATGAATATTACAAATGGGTAAAATTTTTCCGGATGAGCCAAAAGAGAGCTTCGACCTGATTACATTGAGTGTAAAATCACATCTATATGTTCTATAGTAATGGAGATATGCGAGTTTGAAATTTTATATAATGTTTTTGTAAAACGTGATACCAAGGACGTATTACATTGTTTCAACAATGAAAGTGGTTATTTCAAATCTCCACGACAACGACTACAATCATGCACAAATAGATTGTTTACTTTATTGTTATGATAGTTTCCATGGTAACTTAGCATGAATATTACACATGGGTAAAATTTTTCCGGATGAGCCAAAAGAGAGCTTCGACCTGATTACATTGAGTGTAAAATCACATCTATATGTTCTATAGTAATGGAGATATGCGAGTTTGAAATTTTATATAATGTTTTTGTTAAACGTGATACCAAGGATGTATTACATTGTTCCAACAATGAAAGTGGTTATTTCAAATCTCCACGACAACGACTACAATCATGCACAAATAGATTGTTTACTTTATTGTTATGATAGTTTCCATGGTAACTAAGCATGAATATTACACATGGGTAAAATTTTTTCGGATGAGCCAATAGAGAGCTTCGACCTGATTACATTGAGTGTAAAATCGCTACTGTATCTTCTATAGTAACGGAGATATGCGAGTTTGAAATTTTATATAATGTTTTTGTAAAACGTGATTCCAAGGATGTATTACATTGTTTCAAAAATGAAAGTGGTTATTTCAAATCTCCACGACAACGACTACAATCATGCACAAGTAGATTGTTTACTTTATTGTTATGATAGTTTCCATGGTAACTAAGCATGAATATTACAAATGGGTAAATTTTTTCCGGATGAGCCAATAGAGAGCTTCGACATGATTACATTGAGTGTAAAATCACTTCTGTCTCTTCTATAGTAACGGAGATATGCGAGTTTGAAATTTTATATAATGTTTTTGTCAAACGTGATTCCAAGGATGTATTACATTGTTTCAACAATGAAAGTGGTTATTTCAAATCTCCACGACAACGACTACAATCATGCACAAGTAGATTGTTTACTTTATTGTTATGATAGTTTCCATGGTAACTTAGCATGAATATTACACATGGGTAAAATTTTTCCGGATGAGCCAAAAGAGAGCTTCGACCTGATTACATTGAGTGTAAAATCACATCTATATGTTTTATAGTAATGGAGATATGCGAGTTTGAAATTTTTTATAATGTTCTTGTCAAACGTGATTCCAAGGATGTATTACATTGTTTCAACAATGAAAGTGGTTATTTCAAATCTCCACGACAACGACTACAATCATGCACAAATAGATTGTTTACTTTATTGTTATGATAGTTTCCATGGTAACTTAGCATGAATATTACACATGGGTAAAATTTTTCCGGATGAGCCAAAAGAGAGCTTCGACCTGATTACATTGAGTGTAAAATCACATCTGTATCTTCTATAGTAACGGAGATATGCGAGTTTGAAATTTTATATAATGTTTTTGTTAAACGTGATTCCAAGGATGTATTACATCGTTTCAACAATGAAAGTGGTTATTTCAAATCTCCACGACAACGACTACAATCATGCACAAATAGATTGTTTACTTTATTGTTATGATAGTTTCCATGGTAACTAAGCATGAATATTACAAATATGTAAATTTTTTCCGGATGAGCCAATAGAGAGCTTCGACATGATTACATTGAGTGTAAAATCACTTCTGTCTCTTCTATAGTAACGGAGATATGCGAGTTTGAAATTTTATATAATGTTTTTGTTAAACGTGATACCAAGGATGTATTACATTGTTTCAACAATGAAAGTGGTTATTTCAAATCTCCACGACAACGACTACAATCATGCACAAATAGATTGTTTACTTTATTGTTATGATAGTTTCCATGGTAACTTAGCATGAATATTACACATGGGTAAAATTTTTCCGGATGAGCCAAAAGAGAGCTTCGACCTGATTACATTGAGTGTAAAATCACATCTATATGTTCTATAGTAATGGAGATATGCGAGTTTGAAATTTTATATAATGTTTTTGTTAAACGTGATTCCAAGGATGTATTACATTGTTTCAACAATGAAAGTGGTTATTTCAAATCTCCAGGACAACGACTACAATCATGCACAAATAGATTGTTTACTTTATTGTTATGATAGTTTCCATGGTAACTAAGCATGAATATTACACATGGGTAAAATTTTTCCGGATGAGCCAAAAGAGAGCTTCGACCTGATTACATTGAGTGTAAAATCACATCTATATGTTCTATAGTAATGGAGATATGCGAGTTTGAAATTTTTTATAATGTTTTTGTAAAACGTGATACCAAGGACGTATTACATTGTTTCAACAATGAAAGTGGTTATTTCAAATCTCCACGACAACGACTACAATCATGCACAAATAGATTGTTTACTTTATTGTTATGATAGTTTCCATGGTAACTAAGCATAAATATTACACATGGGTAAAATTCTTTCGGAGGAGCCAATAGAGAGCTTCGACATGATTACATTGAGTGTAAAATCACTTCTGTCTCTTCTATAGTAACGGAGATATGCGAGTTTGAAATTTTATATAATGTTTTTGTCAAACGTGATTCCAAGGATGTATTACATTGTTTCAACAATGAAAGTGGTTATTTCAAATCTCCACGACAACGACTACAATCATGCACAAATAGATTGTTTACTTTATTGTTATGATAGTTTCCATGGTAACTTAGCATGAATATTACACATGGGTAAAATTTTTCCGGATGAGCCAAAAGAGAGCTTCGACCTGATTACATTGAGTGTAAAATCACATCAGTATCTTCTATAGTAATGGAGATATGCGAGTTTGAAATTTTTTATAATGTTCTTGTCAAACGTGATTCCAAGGATGTATTACATTGTTTCAACAATGAAAGTGGTTATTTCAAATCTCCACGACAACGACTACAATCATGCACAAATAGATTGTTTACTTTATTGTTATGATAGTTTCCATGGTAACTTAGCATGAATATTACACATGGGTAAAATTTTTCCGGATGAGCCAAAAGAGAGCTTCGACCTGATTACATTGAGTGTAAAATCACTTATGTATCTTCTATAGTAATGGAGATATGCGAGTTTGAAATTTATTATTATGTTCTTGTCAAACGTGATTCCAAGGATGTATTACATTGTTTCAACAATGAAAGTGGTTATTTCAAATCTCCACTACAACGACTACAATCATGCACAAATAGATTGTTTACTTTTTTGTTATGATAGTTTCCATGGTAACTTAGCATGAATATTACACATGGGTAAAATTTTTCCGGATGAGCCAAAAGAGAGCTTCGACCTGATTACATTGAGTGTAAAATCACATCTATATGTTCTATAGTAATGGAGATATGCGAGTTTGAAATTTTATATAATGTTTTTGTTAAACGTGATACCAAGGATGTATTACATTGTTCCAACAATGAAAGTGGTTATTTCAAATCTCCACGACAACGACTACAATCATGCACAAATAGATTGTTTACTTTATTGTTATGATAGTTTCCATGGTAACTAAGCATGAATATTACACATGGGTAAAATTTTTTCGGATGAGCCAATAGAGAGCTTCGACCTGATTACATTGAGTGTAAAATCGCTACTGTATCTTCTATAGTAACGGAGATATGCGAGTTTGAAATTTTATATAATGTTTTTGTAAAACGTGATTCCAAGGATGTATTAGATTGTTTCAACAATGAAAGTGGTTATTTCAAATCTCCCTAACAACGACTACAATCATGCACAAGTAGATTGTTTACTTTATTGTTATGATAGTGTCCATGGTAACTAAGCATGAATATTACAAATGGGTAATTGTTTCCGGATGAGCCAATAGAGAGCTTCGACATGATTACATTGAGTGTAAAGTCACTTCTGTCTCTTCTATAGTAACGGAGATATGCGAGTTTGAAATTTTATATAATGTTTTTGTCAAACGTGATTCCAAGGATGTATTACATTGTTTCAACAATGAAAGTGGTTATTTCAAATCTCCACGACAACGACTACAATCATGCACAAGTAGATTGTTTACTTTATTGTTATGATAGTTTCCATGGTAACTTAGCATGAATATTACACATGGGTAAAATTTTTCCGGATGAGCCAAAAGAGAGTTTCGACCTGATTACATTGAGTGTAAAATCACATCTGTATCTTCTATAGTAACGTAGATATGCGAGTTTGAAATTTTATATAATGTTTTTGTTAAACGTGATTCCAAGGATGTATTACATTGTTTCAACAATGAAAGTGGTTATTTCAAATCTCCACGACAACGACTACAATCATGCACAAATAGATTGTTTACTTTATTGTTATGATAGTTTCCATGGTAACTAAGCATGAATATTACAAATGGGTAAAATTTTTCCGGATGAGCCAAAAGAGAGCTTCGACCTGATTACATTGAGTGTAAAATCACATCTATATGTTCTATAGTAATGGAGATATGCGAGTTTGAAATTTTATATAATGTTTTTGTAAAACGTGATACCAAGGACGTATTACATTGTTTCAACAATGAAAGTGGTTATTTCAAATCTCCACGACAACGACTACAATCATGCACAAATAGATTGTTTACTTTATTGTTATGATAGTTTCCATGGTAACTTAGCATGAATATTACACATGGGTAAAATTTTTCCGGATGAGCCAAAAGAGAGCTTCGACCTGATTACATTGAGTGTAAAATCACATCTATATGTTCTATAGTAATGGAGATATGCGAGTTTGAAATTTTATATAATGTTTTTGTTAAACGTGATACCAAGGATGTATTACATTGTTCCAACAATGAAAGTGGTTATTTCAAATCTCCACGACAACGACTACAATCATGCACAAATAGATTGTTTACTTTATTGTTATGATAGTTTCCATGGTAACTAAGCATGAATATTACAAATGGGTAAATTTTTTCCGGATGAGCCAATAGAGAGCTTCGACATGATTACATTGAGTGTAAAATCACTTCTGTCTCTTCTATAGTAACGGAGATATGCGAGTTTTAAATTTTATATAATGTTTTTGTCAAACGTGATTCCAAGGATGTATTACATTGTTTCAACAATGAAAGTGGTTATTTCAAATCTCCACGACAACGACTACAATCATGCACAAGTAGATTGTTTACTTTATTGTTATGATAGTTTCCATGGTAACTTAGCATGAATATTACACATGGGTAAAATTTTTCCGGATGAGCCAAAAGAGAGCTTCGACCTGATTACATTGAGTGTAAAATCACATCTATATGTTTTATAGTAATGGAGATATGCGAGTTTGAAATTTTTTATAATGTTCTTGTCAAACGTGATTCCAAGGATGTATTATATTGTTTCAACAATGAAAGTGGTTATTTCAAATCTCCACGACAACGACTACAATCATGCACAAATAGATTGTTTACTTTATTGTTATGATAGTTTCCATGGTAACTTAGCATGAATATTACACATGGGTAAAATTTTTCCGGATGAGCCAAAAGAGAGCTTCGACCTGATTACATTGAGTGTAAAATCACATCTGTATCTTCTATAGTAACGGAGATATGCGAGTTTGAAATTTTATATAATGTTTTTGTTAAACGTGATTCCAAGGATGTATTACATCGTTTCAACAATGAAAGTGGTTATTTCAAATCTCCACGACAACGACTACAATCATGCACAAATAGATTGTTTACTTTATTGTTATGATAGTTTCCATGGTAACTAAGCATGAATATTACAAATATGTAAATTTTTTCCGGATGAGCCAATAGAGAGCTTCGACATGATTACATTGAGTGTAAAATCACTTCTGTCTCTTCTATAGTAACGGAGATATGCGAGTTTGAAATTTTATATAATGTTTTTGTTAAACGTGATACCAAGGATGTATTACATTGTTTCAACAATGAAAGTGGTTATTTCAAATCTCCACGACAACGACTACAATCATGCACAAATAGATTGTTTACTTTATTGTTATGATAGTTTCCATGGTAACTTAGCATGAATATTACACATGGGTAAAATTTTTCCGGATGAGCCAAAAGAGAGCTTCGACCTGATTACATTGAGTGTAAAATCACATCTATATGTTCTATAGTAATGGAGATATGCGAGTTTGAAATTTTATATAATGTTTTTGTTAAACGTGATTCCAAGGATGTATTACATTGTTTCAACAATGAAAGTGGTTATTTCAAATCTCCAGGACAACGACTACAATCATGCACAAATAGATTGTTTACTTTATTGTTATGATAGTTTCCATGGTAACTAAGCATGAATATTACACATGGGTAAAATTTTTCCGGATGAGCCAAAAGAGAGCTTCGACCTGATTACATTGAGTGTAAAATCACATCTATATGTTCTATAGTAATGGAGATATGCGAGTTTGAAATTTTTTATAATGTTTTTGTAAAACGTGATACCAAGGACGTATTACATTGTTTCAACAATGAAAGTGGTTATTTCAAATCTCCACGACAACGACTACAATCATGCACAAATAGATTGTTTACTTTATTGTTATGATAGTTTCCATGGTAACTAAGCATAAATATTACACATGGGTAAAATTCTTTCGGATGAGCCAATAGAGAGCTTCGACATGATTACATTGAGTGTAAAATCACTTCTGTCTCTTCTATAGTAACGGAGATATGCGAGTTTGAAATTTTATATAATGTTTTTGTCAAACGTGATTCCAAGGATGTATTACATTGTTTCAACAATGAAAGTGGTTATTTCAAATCTCCACGACAACGACTACAATCATGCACAAATAGATTGTTTACTTTATTGTTATGATAGTTTCCATGGTAACTTAGCATGAATATTACACATGGGTAAAATTTTTCCGGATGAGCCAAAAGAGAGCTTCGACCTGATTACATTGAGTGTAAAATCACATCAGTATCTTCTATAGTAATGGAGATATGCGAGTTTGAAATTTTTTATAATGTTCTTGTCAAACGTGATTCCAAGGATGTATTACATTGTTTCAACAATGAAAGTGGTTATTTCAAATCTCCACGACAACGACTACAATCATGCACAAATAGATTGTTTACTTTATTGTTATGATAGTTTCCATGGTAACTTAGCATGAATATTACACATGGGTAAAATTTTTCCGGATGAGCCAAAAGAGAGCTTCGACCTGATTACATTGAGTGTAAAATCACTTATGTATCTTCTATAGTAATGGAGATATGCGAGTTTGAAATTTATTATTATGTTCTTGTCAAACGTGATTCCAAGGATGTATTACATTGTTTCAACAATGAAAGTGGTTATTTCAAATCTCCACGACAACGACTACAATCATGCACAAATAGATTGTTTACTTTATTGTTATGATAGTTTCCATGGTAACTTAGCATGAATATTACACATGGGTAAAATTTTTCCGGATGAGCCAAAAGAGAGCTTCGACCTGATTACATTGAGTGTAAAATCACATCTATATGTTCTATAGTAATGGAGATATGCGAGTTTGAAATTTTATATAATGTTTTTGTTAAACGTGATTCCAAGGATGTATTACATTGTTTCAACAATGAAAGTGGTTATTTCAAATCTCCAGGACATTGACTACAATCATGCACAAATAGATTGTTTACTTTATTGTTATGATAGTTTCCATGGTAACTAAGCATGAATATTACACATGGGTAAAATTTTTTCGGATGAGCCAATAGAGAGCTTCGACCTGATTACATTGAGTGTAAAATCGCTACTGTATCTTCTATAGTAACGGAGATATGCGAGTTTGAAATTTTATATAATGTTTTTGTCAAACGTGATTCCAAGGATGTATTAGATTGTTTCAACAATGAAAGTGGTTATTTCAAATCTCCACGACAACGACTACAATCATGCACAAGTAGATTGTTTACTTTATTGTTATGATAGTGTCCATGGTAACTAAGCATGAATATTACAAATGGGTAATTTTTTCCGGATGAGCCAATAGAGAGCTTCGACATGATTACATTGAGTGTAAAGTCACTTCTGTCCCTTCTATAGTAACGGAGATATGCGAGTTTGAAATTTTATATAATGTTTTTGTCAAACGTGATTCCAAGGATGTATTACATTGTTTCAACAATGAAAGTGGTTATTTCAAATCTCCACGACAACGACTACAATCATGCACAAGTAGATTGTTTACTTTATTGTTATGATAGTTTCCATGGTAACTTAGCATGAATATTACACATGGGTAAAATTTTTCCGGATGAGCCAAAAGAGAGTTTCGACCTGATTACATTGAGTGTAAAATCACATCTGTATCTTCTATAGTAACGGAGATATGCGAGTTTGAAATTTTATATAATGTTTTTGTCAAACGTGATTCCAAGGATGTATTACATTGTTTCAACAATGAAAGTGGTTATTTCAAATCTCCACGACAACGACTACAATCATGCACAAGTAGATTGTTTACTTTATTGTTATGATAGTTTCCATGGTAACTTAGCATGAATATTACACATGGGTAAAATTTTTCCGGATGAGCCAAAAGAGAGTTTCGACCTGATTACATTGAGTGTAAAATCACATCTGTATCTTCTATAGTAACGGAGATATGCGAGTTTGAAATTTTATATAATGTTTTTGTTAAACGTGATTCCAAGGATGTATTACATTGTTTCAACAATGAAAGTGGTTATTTCAAATCTCCACGACAACGACTACAATCATGCACAAATAGATTGTTTACTTTATTGTTATGATAGTTTCCATGGTAACTAAGCATGAATATTACAAATGGGTAAAATTTTTCCGGATGAGCCAAAAGAGAGCTTCGACCTGATTACATTGAGTGTAAAATCACATCTATATGTTCTATAGTAATGGAGATATGCGAGTTTGAAATTTTATATAATGTTTTTGTAAAACGTGATACCAAGGACGTATTACATTGTTTCAACAATGAAAGTGGTTATTTCAAATCTCCACGACAACGACTACAATCATGCACAAATAGATTGTTTACTTTATTGTTATGATAGTTTCCATGGTAACTTAGCATGAATATTACACATGGGTAAAATTTTTCCGGATGAGCCAAAAGAGAGCTTCGACCTGATTACATTGAGTGTAAAATCACATCTATATGTTCTATAGTAATGGAGATATGCGAGTTTGAAATTTTATATAATGTTTTTGTTAAACGTGATACCAAGGATGTATTACATTGTTCCAACAATGAAAGTGGTTATTTCAAATCTCCACGACAACGACTACAATCATGCACAAATAGATTGTTTACTTTATTGTTATGATAGTTTCCATGGTAACTAAGCATGAATATTACACATGGGTAAAATTTTTTCGGATGAGCCAATAGAGAGCTTCGACCTGATTACATTGAGTGTAAAATCGCTACTGTATCTTCTATAGTAACGGAGATATGCGAGTTTGAAATTTTATATAATGTTTTTGTAAAACGTGATTCCAAGGATGTATTACATTGTTTCAAAAATGAAAGTGGTTATTTCAAATCTCCACGACAACGACTACAATCATGCACAAGTAGATTGTTTACTTTATTGTTATGATAGTTTCCATGGTAACTAAGCATGAATATTACAAATGGGTAAATTTTTTCCGGATGAGCCAATAGAGAGCTTCGACATGATTACATTGAGTGTAAAATCACTTCTGTCTCTTCTATAGTAACGGAGATATGCGAGTTTTAAATTTTATATAATGTTTTTGTCAAACGTGATTCCAAGGATGTATTACATTGTTTCAACAATGAAAGTGGTTATTTCAAATCTCCACGACAACGACTACAATCATGCACAAGTAGATTGTTTACTTTATTGTTATGATAGTTTCCATGGTAACTTAGCATGAATATTACACATGGGTAAAATTTTTCCGGATGAGCCAAAAGAGAGCTTCGACCTGATTACATTGAGTGTAAAATCACATCTATATGTTTTATAGTAATGGAGATATGCGAGTTTGAAATTTTATATAATGTTCTTGTCAAACGTGATTCCAAGGATGTATTACATTGTTTCAACAATGAAAGTGGTTATTTCAAATCTCCAGGACAACGACTACAATCATGCACAAATAGATTGTTTACTTTATTGTTATGATAGTTTCCATGGTAACTTAGCATGAATATTACACATGGGTAAAATTTTTCCGGATGAGCCAAAAGAGAGCTTCGACCTGATTACATTGAGTGTAAAATCACATCTATATGTTCTATAGTAATGGAGATATGCGAGTTTGAAATTTTTTATAATGTTTTTGTAAAACGTGATACCAAGGACGTATTACATTGTTTCAACAATGAAAGTGGTTATTTCAAATCTCCACGACAACGACTACAATCATGCACAAATAGATTGTTTACTTTATTGTTATGATAGTTTCCATGGTAACTAAGCATAAATATTACACATGGGTAAAATTCTTTCGGATGAGCCAATAGAGAGCTTCGACATGATTACATTGAGTGTAAAATCACTTCTGTCTCTTCTATAGTAACGGAGATATGCGAGTTTGAAATTTTATATAATGTTTTTGTCAAACGTGATTCCAAGGATGTATTACATTGTTTCAACAATGAAAGTGGTTATTTCAAATCTCCACGACAACGACTACAATCATGCACAAATAGATTGTTTACTTTATTGTTATGATAGTTTCCATGGTAACTTAGCATGAATATTACACATGGGTAAAATTTTTCCGGATGAGCCAAAAGAGAGCTTCGACCTGATTACATTGAGTGTAAAATCACATCAGTATCTTCTATAGTAATGGAGATATGCGAGTTTGAAATTTTTTATAATGTTCTTGTCAAACGTGATTCCAAGGATGTATTACATTGTTTCAACAATGAAAGTGGTTATTTCAAATCTCCACGACAACGACTACAATCATGCACAAATAGATTGTTTACTTTATTGTTATGATAGTTTCCATGGTAACTTAGCATGAATATTACACATGGGTAAAATTTTTCCGGATGAGCCAAAAGAGAGCTTCGACCTGATTACATTGAGTGTAAAATCACTTATGTATCTTCTATAGTAATGGAGATATGCGAGTTTGAAATTTATTATTATGTTCTTGTCAAACGTGATTCCAAGGATGTATTACATTGTTTCAACAATGAAAGTGGTTATTTCAAATCTCCACGACAACGACTACAATCATGCACAAATAGATTGTTTACTTTATTGTTATGATAGTTTCCATGGTAACTTAGCATGAATATTACACATGGGTAAAATTTTTCCGGATGAGCCAAAAGAGAGCTTCGACCTGATTACATTGAGTGTAAAATCACATCTATATGTTCTATAGTAATGGAGATATGCGAGTTTGAAATTTTATATAATGTTTTTGTTAAACGTGATTCCAAGGATGTATTACATTGTTTCAACAATGAAAGTGGTTATTTCAAATCTCCACGACAACGACTACAATCATGCACAAGTAGATTGTTTACTTTATTGTTATGATAGTTTCCATGGTAACTTAGCATGAATATTACACATGGGTAAAATTTTTCCGGATGAGCCAAAAGAGAGCTTCGACCTGATTACATTGAGTGTAAAATCACATCTATATGTTTTATAGTAATGGAGATATGCGAGTTTGAAATTTTTTATAATGTTCTTGTCAAACGTGATTCCAAGGATGTATTATATTGTTTCAACAATGAAAGTGGTTATTTCAAATCTCCACGACAACGACTACAATCATGCACAAATAGATTGTTTACTTTATTGTTATGATAGTTTCCATGGTAACTTAGCATGAATATTACACATGGGTAAAATTTTTCCGGATGAGCCAAAAGAGAGCTTCGACCTGATTACATTGAGTGTAAAATCACATCTGTATCTTCTATAGTAACGGAGATATGCGAGTTTGAAATTTTATATAATGTTTTTGTTAAACGTGATTCCAAGGATGTATTACATCGTTTCAACAATGAAAGTGGTTATTTCAAATCTCCACGACAACGACTACAATCATGCACAAATAGATTGTTTACTTTATTGTTATGATAGTTTCCATGGTAACTAAGCATGAATATTACAAATATGTAAATTTTTTCCGGATGAGCCAATAGAGAGCTTCGACATGATTACATTGAGTGTAAAATCACTTCTGTCTCTTCTATAGTAACGGAGATATGCGAGTTTGAAATTTTATATAATGTTTTTGTTAAACGTGATACCAAGGATGTATTACATTGTTTCAACAATGAAAGTGGTTATTTCAAATCTCCACGACAACGACTACAATCATGCACAAATAGATTGTTTACTTTATTGTTATGATAGTTTCCATGGTAACTTAGCATGAATATTACACATGGGTAAAATTTTTCCGGATGAGCCAAAAGAGAGCTTCGACCTGATTACATTGAGTGTAAAATCACATCTATATGTTCTATAGTAATGGAGATATGCGAGTTTGAAATTTTATATAATGTTTTTGTTAAACGTGATTCCAAGGATGTATTACATTGTTTCAACAATGAAAGTGGTTATTTCAAATCTCCAGGACAACGACTACAATCATGCACAAATAGATTGTTTACTTTATTGTTATGATAGTTTCCATGGTAACTAAGCATGAATATTACACATGGGTAAAATTTTTCCGGATGAGCCAAAAGAGATCTTCGACCTGATTACATTGAGTGTAAAATCACATCTATATGTTCTATAGTAATGGAGATATGCGAGTTTGAAATTTTTTATAATGTTTTTGTAAAACGTGATACCAAGGATGTATTACATTGTTTCAACAATGAAAGTGGTTATTTCAAATCTCCACGACAACGACTACAATCATGCACAAATAGATTGTTTACTTTATTGTTATGATAGTTTCCATGGTAACTTAGCATGAATATTACACATGGGTAAAATTTTTCCGGATGAGCCAAAAGAGAGCTTCGACCTGATTACATTGAGTGTAAAATCACATCAGTATCTTCTATAGTAATGGAGATATGCGAGTTTGAAATTTTTTATAATGTTCTTGTCAAACGTGATTCCAAGGATGTATTACATTGTTTCAACAATGAAAGTGGTTATTTCAAATCTCCACGACAACGACTACAATCATGCACAAATAGATTGTTTACTTTATTGTTATGATAGTTTCCATGGTAACTTAGCATGAATATTACACATGGGTAAAATTTTTCCGGATGAGCCAAAAGAGAGCTTCGACCTGATTACATTGAGTGTAAAATCACTTATGTATCTTCTATAGTAATGGAGATATGCGAGTTTGAAATTTATTATTATGTTCTTGTCAAACGTGATTCCAAGGATGTATTACATTGTTTCAACAATGAAAGTGGTTATTTCAAATCTCCACGACAACGACTACAATCATGCACAAATAGATTGTTTACTTTATTGTTATGATAGTTTCCATGGTAACTTAGCATGAATATTACACATGGGTAAAATTTTTCCGGATGAGCCAAAAGAGAGCTTCGACCTGATTACATTGAGTGTAAAATCACATCTATATGTTCTATAGTAATGGAGATATGCGAGTTTGAAATTTTATATAATGTTTTTGTTAAACGTGATTCCAAGGATGTATTACATTGTTTCAACAATGAAAGTGGTTATTTCAAATCTCCAGGACATTGACTACAATCATGCACAAATAGATTGTTTACTTTATTGTTATGATAGTTTCCATGGTAACTAAGCATGAATATTACACATGGGTAAAATTTTTTCGGATGAGCCAATAGAGAGCTTCGACCTGATTACATTGAGTGTAAAATCGCTACTGTATCTTCTATAGTAACGGAGATATGCGAGTTTGAAATTTTATATAATGTTTTTGTAAAACGTGATTCCAAGGATGTATTAGATTGTTTCAACAATGAAAGTGGTTATTTCAAATCTCCACGACAACGACTACAATCATGCACAAGTAGATTGTTTACTTTATTGTTATGATAGTGTCCATGGTAACTAAGCATGAATATTACAAATGGGTAATTTTTTCCGGATGAGCCAATAGAGAGCTTCGACATGATTACATTGAGTGTAAAGTCACTTCTGTCCCTTCTATAGTAACGGAGATATGCGAGTTTGAAATTTTATATAATGTTTTTGTCAAACGTGATTCCAAGGATGTATTACATTGTTTCAACAATGAAAGTGGTTATTTCAAATCTCCACGACAACGACTACAATCATGCACAAGTAGATTGTTTACTTTATTGTTATGATAGTTTCCATGGTAACTTAGCATGAATATTACACATGGGTAAAATTTTTCCGGATGAGCCAAAAGAGAGTTTCGACCTGATTACATTGAGTGTAAAATCACATCTGTATCTTCTATAGTAACGGAGATATGCGAGTTTGAAATTTTATATAATGTTTTTGTTAAACGTGATTCCAAGGATGTATTACATTGTTTCAACAATGAAAGTGGTTATTTCAAATCTCCACGACAACGACTACAATCATGCACAAATAGATTGTTTACTTTATTGTTATGATAGTTTCCATGGTAACTAAGCATGAATATTACAAATGGGTAAAATTTTTCCGGATGAGCCAAAAGAGAGCTTCGACCTGATTACATTGAGTGTAAAATCACATCTATATGTTCTATAGTAATGGAGATATGCGAGTTTGAAATTTTATATAATGTTTTTGTAAAACGTGATACCATGGACGTATTACATTGTTTCAACAATGAAAGTGGTTATTTCAAATCTCCACGACAACGACTACAATCATGCACAAATAGATTGTTTACTTTATTGTTATGATAGTTTCCATGGTAACTTAGCATGAATATTACACATGGGTAAAATTTTTCCGGATGAGCCAAAAGAGAGCTTCGACCTGATTACATTGAGTGTAAAATCACATCTATATGTTCTATAGTAATGGAGATATGCGAGTTTGAAATTTTATATAATGTTTTTGTTAAACGTGATACCAAGGATGTATTACATTGTTCCAACAATGAAAGTGGTTATTTCAAATCTCCACGACAACGACTACAATCATGCACAAATAGATTGTTTACTTTATTGTTATGATAGTTTCCATGGTAACTAAGCATGAATATTACACATGGGTAAAATTTTTTCGGATGAGCCAATAGAGAGCTTCGACCTGATTACATTGAGTGTAAAATCGCTACTGTATCTTCTATAGTAACGGAGATATGCGAGTTTGAAATTTTATATAATGTTTTTGTAAAACGTGATTCCAAGGATGTATTACATTGTTTCAAAAATGAAAGTGGTTATTTCAAATCTCCACGACAACGACTACAATCATGCACAAGTAGATTGTTTACTTTATTGTTATGATAGTTTCCATGGTAACTAAGCATGAATATTACAAATGGGTAAATTTTTTCCGGATGAGCCAATAGAGAGCTTCGACATGATTACATTGAGTGTAAAATCACTTCTGTCTCTTCTATAGTAACGGAGATATGCGAGTTTTAAATTTTATATAATGTTTTTGTCAAACGTGATTCCAAGGATATATTACATTGTTTCAACAATGAAAGTGGTTATTTCAAATCTCCACGACAACGACTACAATCATGCACAAGTAGATTGTTTACTTTATTGTTATGATAGTTTCCATGGTAACTTAGCATGAATATTACACATGGGTAAAATTTTTCCGGATGAGCCAAAAGAGAGCTTCGACCTGATTACATTGAGTGTAAAATCACATCTATATGTTTTATAGTAATGGAGATATGCGAGTTTGAAATTTTTTATAATGTTCTTGTCAAACGTGATTCCAAGGATGTATTACATTGTTTCAACAATGAAAGTGGTTATTTCAAATCTCCACGACAACGACTACAATCATGCACAAATAGATTGTTTACTTTATTGTTATGATAGTTTCCATGGTAACTTAGCATGAATATTACACATGGGTAAAATTTTTCCGGATGAGCCAAAAGAGAGCTTCGACCTGATTACATTGAGTGTAAAATCACATCTGTATCTTCTATAGTAATGGAGATATGCGAGTTTGAAATTTTTTATAATGTTTTTGTAAAACGTGATACCAAGGACGTATTACATTGTTTCAACAATGAAAGTGGTTATTTCAAATCTCCACGACAACGACTACAATCATGCACAAATAGATTGTTTACTTTATTGTTATGATAGTTTCCATGGTAACTAAGCATAAATATTACACATGGGTAAAATTCTTTCGGATGAGCCAATAGAGAGCTTCGACATGATTACATTGAGTGTAAAATCACTTCTGTCTCTTCTATAGTAACGGAGATATGCGAGTTTGAAATTTTATATAATGTTTTTGTCAAACGTGATTCCAAGGATGTATTACATTGTTTCAACAATGAAAGTGGTTATTTCAAATCTCCACGACAACGACTACAATCATGCACAAATAGATTGTTTACTTTATTGTTATGATAGTTTCCATGGTAACTTAGCATGAATATTACACATGGGTAAAATTTTTCCGGATGAGCCAAAAGAGAGCTTCGACCTGATTACATTGAGTGTAAAATCACTTATGTATCTTCTATAGTAATGGAGATATGCGAGTTTGAAATTTATTATTATGTTCTTGTCAAACGTGATTCCAAGGATGTATTACATTGTTTCAACAATGAAAGTGGTTATTTCAAATCTCCACGACAACGACTACAATCATGCACAAATAGATTGTTTACTTTATTGTTATGATAGTTTCCATGGTAACTTAGCATGAATATTACACATGGGTAAAATTTTTCCGGATGAGCCAAAAGAGAGCTTCGACCTGATTACATTGAGTGTAAAATCACATCTATATGTTCTATAGTAATGGAGATATGCGAGTTTGAAATTTTATATAATGTTTTTGTTAAACGTGATTCCAAGGATGTATTACATTGTTTCAACAATGAAAGTGGTTATTTCAAATCTCCACGACAACGACTACAATCATGCACAAGTAGATTGTTTACTTTATTGTTATGATAGTTTCCATGGTAACTTAGCATGAATATTACACATGGGTAAAATTTTTCCGGATGAGCCAAAAGAGAGCTTCGACCTGATTACATTGAGTGTAAAATCACATCTATATGTTCTATAGTAATGGAGATATGCGAGTTTGAAATTTTATATAATGTTTTTGTTAAACGTGATTCCAAGGATGTATTACATTGTTTCAACAATGAAAGTGGTTATTTCAAATCTCCAGGACATTGACTACAATCATGCACAAATAGATTGTTTACTTTATTGTTATGATAGTTTCCATGGTAACTAAGCATGAATATTACACATGGGTAAAATTTTTTCGGATGAGCCAATAGAGAGCTTCGACCTGATTACATTGAGTGTAAAATCGCTACTGTATCTTCTATAGTAACGGAGATATGCGAGTTTGAAATTTTATATAATGTTTTTGTAAAACGTGATTCCAAGGATGTATTAGATTGTTTCAACAATGAAAGTGGTTATTTCAAATCTCCACGACAACGACTACAATCATGCACAAGTAGATTGTTTACTTTATTGTTATGATAGTGTCCATGGTAACTAAGCATGAATATTACAAATGGGTAATTTTTTCCGGATGAGCCAATAGAGAGCTTCGACATGATTACATTGAGTGTAAAGTCACTTCTGTCCCTTCTATAGTAACGGAGATATGCGAGTTTGAAATTTTATATAATGTTTTTGTCAAACGTGATTCCAAGGATGTATTACATTGTTTCAACAATGAAAGTGGTTATTTCAAATCTCCACGACAACGACTACAATCATGCACAAGTAGATTGTTTACTTTATTGTTATGATAGTTTCCATGGTAACTTAGCATGAATATTACACATGGGTAAAATTTTTCCGGATGAGCCAAAAGAGAGTTTCGACCTGATTACATTGAGTGTAAAATCACATCTGTATCTTCTATAGTAACGGAGATATGCGAGTTTGAAATTTTATATAATGTTTTTGTTAAACGTGATTCCAAGGATGTATTACATTGTTTCAACAATGAAAGTGGTTATTTCAAATCTCCACGACAACGACTACAATCATGCACAAATAGATTGTTTACTTTATTGTTATGATAGTTTCCATGGTAACTAAGCATGAATATTACAAATGGGTAAAATTTTTCCGGATGAGCCAAAAGAGAGCTTCGACCTGATTACATTGAGTGTAAAATCACATCTATATGTTCTATAGTAATGGAGATATGCGAGTTTGAAATTTTATATAATGTTTTTGTAAAACGTGATACCATGGACGTATTACATTGTTTCAACAATGAAAGTGGTTATTTCAAATCTCCACGACAACGACTACAATCATGCACAAATAGATTGTTTACTTTATTGTTATGATAGTTTCCATGGTAACTTAGCATGAATATTACACATGGGTAAAATTTTTCCGGATGAGCCAAAAGAGAGCTTCGACCTGATTACATTGAGTGTAAAATCACATCTATATGTTCTATAGTAATGGAGATATGCGAGTTTGAAATTTTATATAATGTTTTTGTTAAACGTGATACCAAGGATGTATTACATTGTTCCAACAATGAAAGTGGTTATTTCAAATCTCCACGACAACGACTACAATCATGCACAAATAGATTGTTTACTTTATTGTTATGATAGTTTCCATGGTAACTAAGCATGAATATTACACATGGGTAAAATTTTTTCGGATGAGCCAATAGAGAGCTTCGACCTGATTACATTGAGTGTAAAATCGCTACTGTATCTTCTATAGTAACGGAGATATGCGAGTTTGAAATTTTATATAATGTTTTTGTAAAACGTGATTCCAAGGATGTATTACATTGTTTCAAAAATGAAAGTGGTTATTTCAAATCTCCACGACAACGACTACAATCATGCACAAGTAGATTGTTTACTTTATTGTTATGATAGTTTCCATGGTAACTAAGCATGAATATTACAAATGGGTAAATTTTTTCCGGATGAGCCAATAGAGAGCTTCGACATGATTACATTGAGTGTAAAATCACTTCTGTCTCTTCTATAGTAACGGAGATATGCGAGTTTTAAATTTTATATAATGTTTTTGTCAAACGTGATTCCAAGGATATATTACATTGTTTCAACAATGAAAGTGGTTATTTCAAATCTCCACGACAACGACTACAATCATGCACAAGTAGATTGTTTACTTTATTGTTATGATAGTTTCCATGGTAACTTAGCATGAATATTACACATGGGTAAAATTTTTCCGGATGAGCCAAAAGAGAGCTTCGACCTGATTACATTGAGTGTAAAATCACATCTATATGTTTTATAGTAATGGAGATATGCGAGTTTGAAATTTTTTATAATGTTCTTGTCAAACGTGATTCCAAGGATGTATTACATTGTTTCAACAATGAAAGTGGTTATTTCAAATCTCCACGACAACGACTACAATCATGCACAAATAGATTGTTTACTTTATTGTTATGATAGTTTCCATGGTAACTTAGCATGAATATTACACATGGGTAAAATTTTTCCGGATGAGCCAAAAGAGAGCTTCGACCTGATTACATTGAGTGTAAAATCACATCTGTATCTTCTATAGTAATGGAGATATGCGAGTTTGAAATTTTTTATAATGTTTTTGTAAAACGTGATACCAAGGACGTATTACATTGTTTCAACAATGAAAGTGGTTATTTCAAATCTCCACGACAACGACTACAATCATGCACAAATAGATTGTTTACTTTATTGTTATGATAGTTTCCATGGTAACTAAGCATAAATATTACACATGGGTAAAATTCTTTCGGATGAGCCAATAGAGAGCTTCGACATGATTACATTGAGTGTAAAATCACTTCTGTCTCTTCTATAGTAACGGAGATATGCGAGTTTGAAATTTTATATAATGTTTTTGTCAAACGTGATTCCAAGGATGTATTACATTGTTTCAACAATGAAAGTGGTTATTTCAAATCTCCACGACAACGACTACAATCATGCACAAATAGATTGTTTACTTTATTGTTATGATAGTTTCCATGGTAACTTAGCATGAATATTACACATGGGTAAAATTTTTCCGGATGAGCCAAAAGAGAGCTTCGACCTGATTACATTGAGTGTAAAATCACTTATGTATCTTCTATAGTAATGGAGATATGCGAGTTTGAAATTTATTATTATGTTCTTGTCAAACGTGATTCCAAGGATGTATTACATTGTTTCAACAATGAAAGTGGTTATTTCAAATCTCCACGACAACGACTACAATCATGCACAAATAGATTGTTTACTTTATTGTTATGATAGTTTCCATGGTAACTTAGCATGAATATTACACATGGGTAAAATTTTTCCGGATGAGCCAAAAGAGAGCTTCGACCTGATTACATTGAGTGTAAAATCACATCTATATGTTCTATAGTAATGGAGATATGCGAGTTTGAAATTTTATATAATGTTTTTGTTAAACGTGATTCCAAGGATGTATTACATTGTTTCAACAATGAAAGTGGTTATTTCAAATCTCCACGACAACGACTACAATCATGCACAAGTAGATTGTTTACTTTATTGTTATGATAGTTTCCATGGTAACTTAGCATGAATATTACACATGGGTAAAATTTTTCCGGATGAGCCAAAAGAGAGCTTCGACCTGATTACATTGAGTGTAAAATCACATCTATATGTTTTATAGTAATGGAGATATGCGAGTTTGAAATTTTTTATAATGTTCTTGTCAAACGTGATTCCAAGGATGTATTATATTGTTTCAACAATGAAAGTGGTTATTTCAAATCTCCACGACAACGACTACAATCATGCACAAATAGATTGTTTACTTTATTGTTATGATAGTTTCCATGGTAACTTAGCATGAATATTACACATGGGTAAAATTTTTCCGGATGAGCCAAAAGAGAGCTTCGACCTGATTACATTGAGTGTAAAATCACATCTGTATCTTCTATAGTAACGGAGATATGCGAGTTTGAAATTTTATATAATGTTTTTGTTAAACGTGATTCCAAGGATGTATTACATCGTTTCAACAATGAAAGTGGTTATTTCAAATCTCCACGACAACGACTACAATCATGCACAAATAGATTGTTTACTTTATTGTTATGATAGTTTCCATGGTAACTAAGCATGAATATTACAAATATGTAAATTTTTTCCGGATGAGCCAATAGAGAGCTTCGACATGATTACATTGAGTGTAAAATCACTTCTGTCTCTTCTATAGTAACGGAGATATGCGAGTTTGAAATTTTATATAATGTTTTTGTTAAACGTGATACCAAGGATGTATTACATTGTTTCAACAATGAAAGTGGTTATTTCAAATCTCCACGACAACGACTACAATCATGCACAAATAGATTGTTTACTTTATTGTTATGATAGTTTCCATGGTAACTTAGCATGAATATTACACATGGGTAAAATTTTTCCGGATGAGCCAAAAGAGAGCTTCGACCTGATTACATTGAGTGTAAAATCACATCTATATGTTCTATAGTAATGGAGATATGCGAGTTTGAAATTTTATATAATGTTTTTGTTAAACGTGATTCCAAGGATGTATTACATTGTTTCAACAATGAAAGTGGTTATTTCAAATCTCCAGGACAACGACTACAATCATGCACAAATAGATTGTTTACTTTATTGTTATGATAGTTTCCATGGTAACTAAGCATGAATATTACACATGGGTAAAATTTTTCCGGATGAGCCAAAAGAGATCTTCGACCTGATTACATTGAGTGTAAAATCACATCTATATGTTCTATAGTAATGGAGATATGCGAGTTTGAAATTTTTTATAATGTTTTTGTAAAACGTGATACCAAGGATGTATTACATTGTTTCAACAATGAAAGTGGTTATTTCAAATCTCCACGACAACGACTACAATCATGCACAAATAGATTGTTTACTTTATTGTTATGATAGTTTCCATGGTAACTTAGCATGAATATTACACATGGGTAAAATTTTTCCGGATGAGCCAAAAGAGAGCTTCGACCTGATTACATTGAGTGTAAAATCACATCAGTATCTTCTATAGTAATGGAGATATGCGAGTTTGAAATTTTTTATAATGTTCTTGTCAAACGTGATTCCAAGGATGTATTACATTGTTTCAACAATGAAAGTGGTTATTTCAAATCTCCACGACAACGACTACAATCATGCACAAATAGATTGTTTACTTTATTGTTATGATAGTTTCCATGGTAACTTAGCATGAATATTACACATGGGTAAAATTTTTCCGGATGAGCCAAAAGAGAGCTTCGACCTGATTACATTGAGTGTAAAATCACTTATGTATCTTCTATAGTAATGGAGATATGCGAGTTTGAAATTTATTATTATGTTCTTGTCAAACGTGATTCCAAGGATGTATTACATTGTTTCAACAATGAAAGTGGTTATTTCAAATCTCCACGACAACGACTACAATCATGCACAAATAGATTGTTTACTTTATTGTTATGATAGTTTCCATGGTAACTTAGCATGAATATTACACATGGGTAAAATTTTTCCGGATGAGCCAAAAGAGAGCTTCGACCTGATTACATTGAGTGTAAAATCACATCTATATGTTCTATAGTAATGGAGATATGCGAGTTTGAAATTTTATATAATGTTTTTGTTAAACGTGATTCCAAGGATGTATTACATTGTTTCAACAATGAAAGTGGTTATTTCAAATCTCCAGGACATTGACTACAATCATGCACAAATAGATTGTTTACTTTATTGTTATGATAGTTTCCATGGTAACTAAGCATGAATATTACACATGGGTAAAATTTTTTCGGATGAGCCAATAGAGAGCTTCGACCTGATTACATTGAGTGTAAAATCGCTACTGTATCTTCTATAGTAACGGAGATATGCGAGTTTGAAATTTTATATAATGTTTTTGTAAAACGTGATTCCAAGGATGTATTAGATTGTTTCAACAATGAAAGTGGTTATTTCAAATCTCCACGACAACGACTACAATCATGCACAAGTAGATTGTTTACTTTATTGTTATGATAGTGTCCATGGTAACTAAGCATGAATATTACAAATGGGTAATTTTTTCCGGATGAGCCAATAGAGAGCTTCGACATGATTACATTGAGTGTAAAGTCACTTCTGTCCCTTCTATAGTAACGGAGATATGCGAGTTTGAAATTTTATATAATGTTTTTGTCAAACGTGATTCCAAGGATGTATTACATTGTTTCAACAATGAAAGTGGTTATTTCAAATCTCCACGACAACGACTACAATCATGCACAAGTAGATTGTTTACTTTATTGTTATGATAGTTTCCATGGTAACTTAGCATGAATATTACACATGGGTAAAATTTTTCCGGATGAGCCAAAAGAGAGTTTCGACCTGATTACATTGAGTGTAAAATCACATCTGTATCTTCTATAGTAACGGAGATATGCGAGTTTGAAATTTTATATAATGTTTTTGTTAAACGTGATTCCAAGGATGTATTACATTGTTTCAACAATGAAAGTGGTTATTTCAAATCTCCACGACAACGACTACAATCATGCACAAATAGATTGTTTACTTTATTGTTATGATAGTTTCCATGGTAACTAAGCATGAATATTACAAATGGGTAAAATTTTTCCGGATGAGCCAAAAGAGAGCTTCGACCTGATTACATTGAGTGTAAAATCACATCTATATGTTCTATAGTAATGGAGATATGCGAGTTTGAAATTTTATATAATGTTTTTGTAAAACGTGATACCATGGACGTATTACATTGTTTCAACAATGAAAGTGGTTATTTCAAATCTCCACGACAACGACTACAATCATGCACAAATAGATTGTTTACTTTATTGTTATGATAGTTTCCATGGTAACTTAGCATGAATATTACACATGGGTAAAATTTTTCCGGATGAGCCAAAAGAGAGCTTCGACCTGATTACATTGAGTGTAAAATCACATCTATATGTTCTATAGTAATGGAGATATGCGAGTTTGAAATTTTATATAATGTTTTTGTTAAACGTGATACCAAGGATGTATTACATTGTTCCAACAATGAAAGTGGTTATTTCAAATCTCCACGACAACGACTACAATCATGCACAAATAGATTGTTTACTTTATTGTTATGATAGTTTCCATGGTAACTAAGCATGAATATTACACATGGGTAAAATTTTTTCGGATGAGCCAATAGAGAGCTTCGACCTGATTACATTGAGTGTAAAATCGCTACTGTATCTTCTATAGTAACGGAGATATGCGAGTTTGAAATTTTATATAATGTTTTTGTAAAACGTGATTCCAAGGATGTATTACATTGTTTCAAAAATGAAAGTGGTTATTTCAAATCTCCACGACAACGACTACAATCATGCACAAGTAGATTGTTTACTTTATTGTTATGATAGTTTCCATGGTAACTAAGCATGAATATTACAAATGGGTAAATTTTTTCCGGATGAGCCAATAGAGAGCTTCGACATGATTACATTGAGTGTAAAATCACTTCTGTCTCTTCTATAGTAACGGAGATATGCGAGTTTTAAATTTTATATAATGTTTTTGTCAAACGTGATTCCAAGGATATATTACATTGTTTCAACAATGAAAGTGGTTATTTCAAATCTCCACGACAACGACTACAATCATGCACAAGTAGATTGTTTACTTTATTGTTATGATAGTTTCCATGGTAACTTAGCATGAATATTACACATGGGTAAAATTTTTCCGGATGAGCCAAAAGAGAGCTTCGACCTGATTACATTGAGTGTAAAATCACATCTATATGTTTTATAGTAATGGAGATATGCGAGTTTGAAATTTTTTATAATGTTCTTGTCAAACGTGATTCCAAGGATGTATTACATTGTTTCAACAATGAAAGTGGTTATTTCAAATCTCCACGACAACGACTACAATCATGCACAAATAGATTGTTTACTTTATTGTTATGATAGTTTCCATGGTAACTTAGCATGAATATTACACATGGGTAAAATTTTTCCGGATGAGCCAAAAGAGAGCTTCGACCTGATTACATTGAGTGTAAAATCACATCTGTATCTTCTATAGTAATGGAGATATGCGAGTTTGAAATTTTTTATAATGTTTTTGTAAAACGTGATACCAAGGACGTATTACATTGTTTCAACAATGAAAGTGGTTATTTCAAATCTCCACGACAACGACTACAATCATGCACAAATAGATTGTTTACTTTATTGTTATGATAGTTTCCATGGTAACTAAGCATAAATATTACACATGGGTAAAATTCTTTCGGATGAGCCAATAGAGAGCTTCGACATGATTACATTGAGTGTAAAATCACTTCTGTCTCTTCTATAGTAACGGAGATATGCGAGTTTGAAATTTTATATAATGTTTTTGTCAAACGTGATTCCAAGGATGTATTACATTGTTTCAACAATGAAAGTGGTTATTTCAAATCTCCACGACAACGACTACAATCATGCACAAATAGATTGTTTACTTTATTGTTATGATAGTTTCCATGGTAACTTAGCATGAATATTACACATGGGTAAAATTTTTCCGGATGAGCCAAAAGAGAGCTTCGACCTGATTACATTGAGTGTAAAATCACTTATGTATCTTCTATAGTAATGGAGATATGCGAGTTTGAAATTTATTATTATGTTCTTGTCAAACGTGATTCCAAGGATGTATTACATTGTTTCAACAATGAAAGTGGTTATTTCAAATCTCCACGACAACGACTACAATCATGCACAAATAGATTGTTTACTTTATTGTTATGATAGTTTCCATGGTAACTTAGCATGAATATTACACATGGGTAAAATTTTTCCGGATGAGCCAAAAGAGAGCTTCGACCTGATTACATTGAGTGTAAAATCACATCTATATGTTCTATAGTAATGGAGATATGCGAGTTTGAAATTTTATATAATGTTTTTGTTAAACGTGATTCCAAGGATGTATTACATTGTTTCAACAATGAAAGTGGTTATTTCAAATCTCCAGGACATTGACTACAATCATGCACAAATAGATTGTTTACTTTATTGTTATGATAGTTTCCATGGTAACTAAGCATGAATATTACACATGGGTAAAATTTTTTCGGATGAGCCAATAGAGAGCTTCGACCTGATTACATTGAGTGTAAAATCGCTACTGTATCTTCTATAGTAACGGAGATATGCGAGTTTGAAATTTTATATAATGTTTTTGTCAAACGTGATTCCAAGGATGTATTAGATTGTTTCAACAATGAAAGTGGTTATTTCAAATCTCCACGACAACGACTACAATCATGCACAAGTAGATTGTTTACTTTATTGTTATGATAGTGTCCATGGTAACTAAGCATGAATATTACAAATGGGTAATTTTTTCCGGATGAGCCAATAGAGAGCTTCGACATGATTACATTGAGTGTAAAGTCACTTCTGTCCCTTCTATAGTAACGGAGATATGCGAGTTTGAAATTTTATATAATGTTTTTGTCAAACGTGATTCCAAGGATGTATTACATTGTTTCAACAATGAAAGTGGTTATTTCAAATCTCCACGACAACGACTACAATCATGCACAAGTAGATTGTTTACTTTATTGTTATGATAGTTTCCATGGTAACTTAGCATGAATATTACACATGGGTAAAATTTTTCCGGATGAGCCAAAAGAGAGTTTCGACCTGATTACATTGAGTGTAAAATCACATCTGTATCTTCTATAGTAACGGAGATATGCGAGTTTGAAATTTTATATAATGTTTTTGTTAAACGTGATTCCAAGGATGTATTACATTGTTTCAACAATGAAAGTGGTTATTTCAAATCTCCACGACAACGACTACAATCATGCACAAATAGATTGTTTACTTTATTGTTATGATAGTTTCCATGGTAACTAAGCATGAATATTACAAATGGGTAAAATTTTTCCGGATGAGCCAAAAGAGAGCTTCGACCTGATTACATTTAGTGTAAAATCACATCTATATGTTCTATAGTAATGGAGATATGCGAGTTTGAAATTTTATATAATGTTTTTGTAAAACGTGATACCAAGGACGTATTACATTGTTTCAACAATGAAAGTGGTTATTTCAAATCTCCACGACAACGACTACAATCATGCACAAATAGATTGTTTACTTTATTGTTATGATAGTTTCCATGGTAACTTAGCATGAATATTACACATGGGTAAAATTTTTCCGGATGAGCCAAAAGAGAGCTTCGACCTGATTACATTGAGTGTAAAATCACATCTATATGTTCTATAGTAATGGAGATATGCGAGTTTGAAATTTTATATAATGTTTTTGTTAAACGTGATACCAAGGATGTATTACATTGTTCCAACAATGAAAGTGGTTATTTCAAATCTCCACGACAACGACTACAATCATGCACAAATAGATTGTTTACTTTATTGTTATGATAGTTTCCATGGTAACTAAGCATGAATATTACACATGGGTAAAATTTTTTCGGATGAGCCAATAGAGAGCTTCGACCTGATTACATTGAGTGTAAAATCGCTACTGTATCTTCTATAGTAACGGAGATATGCGAGTTTGAAATTTTATATAATGTTTTTGTAAAACGTGATTCCAAGGATGTATTACATTGTTTCAAAAATGAAAGTGGTTATTTCAAATCTCCACGACAACGACTACAATCATGCACAAGTAGATTGTTTACTTTATTGTTATGATAGTTTCCATGGTAACTAAGCATGAATATTACAAATGGGTAAATTTTTTCCGGATGAGCCAATAGAGAGCTTCGACATGATTACATTGAGTGTAAAATCACTTCTGTCTCTTCTATAGTAACGGAGATATGCGAGTTTTAAATTTTATATAATGTTTTTGTCAAACGTGATTCCAAGGATGTATTACATTGTTTCAACAATGAAAGTGGTTATTTCAAATCTCCACGACAACGACTACAATCATGCACAAGTAGATTGTTTACTTTATTGTTATGATAGTTTCCATGGTAACTTAGCATGAATATTACACATGGGTAAAATTTTTCCGGATGAGCCAAAAGAGAGCTTCGACCTGATTACATTGAGTGTAAAATCACATCTATATGTTTTATAGTAATGGAGATATGCGAGTTTGAAATTTTTTATAATGTTCTTGTCAAACGTGATTCCAAGGATGTATTATATTGTTTCAACAATGAAAGTGGTTATTTCAAATCTCCACGACAACGACTACAATCATGCACAAATAGATTGTTTACTTTATTGTTATGATAGTTTCCATGGTAACTTAGCATGAATATTACACATGGGTAAAATTTTTCCGGATGAGCCAAAAGAGAGCTTCGACCTGATTACATTGAGTGTAAAATCACATCTGTATCTTCTATAGTAACGGAGATATGCGAGTTTGAAATTTTATATAATGTTTTTGTTAAACGTGATTCCAAGGATGTATTACATTGTTTCAACAATGAAAGTGGTTATTTCAAATCTCCACGACAACGACTACAATCATGCACAAATAGATTGTTTACTTTATTGTTATGATAGTTTCCATGGTAACTAAGCATGAATATTACAAATGGGTAAAATTTTTCCGGATGAGCCAAAAGAGAGCTTCGACCTGATTACATTGAGTGTAAAATCACATCTATATGTTCTATAGTAATGGAGATATGCGAGTTTGAAATTTTATATAATGTTTTTGTAAAACGTGATACCATGGACGTATTTCATTGTTTCAACAATGAAAGTGGTTATTTCAAATCTCCACGACAACGACTACAATCATGCACAAATAGATTGTTTACTTTATTGTTATGATAGTTTCCATGGTAACTTAGCATGAATATTACACATGGGTAAAATTTTTCCGGATGAGCCAAAAGAGAGCTTCGACCTGATTACATTGAGTGTAAAATCACATCTATATGTTCTATAGTAATGGAGATATGCGAGTTTGAAATTTTATATAATGTTTTTGTTAAACGTGATACCAAGGATGTATTACATTGTTCCAACAATGAAAGTGGTTATTTCAAATCTCCACGACAACGACTACAATCATGCACAAATAGATTGTTTACTTTATTGTTATGATAGTTTCCATGGTAACTAAGCATGAATATTACACATGGGTAAAATTTTTTCGGATGAGCCAATAGAGAGCTTCGACCTGATTACATTGAGTGTAAAATCGCTACTGTATCTTCTATAGTAACGGAGATATGCGAGTTTGAAATTTTATATAATGTTTTTGTAAAACGTGATTCCAAGGATGTATTACATTGTTTCAAAAATGAAAGTGGTTATTTCAAATCTCCACGACAACGACTACAATCATGCACAAGTAGATTGTTTACTTTATTGTTATGATAGTTTCCATGGTAACTAAGCATGAATATTACAAATGGGTAAATTTTTTCCGGATGAGCCAATAGAGAGCTTCGACATGATTACATTGAGTGTAAAATCACTTCTGTCTCTTCTATAGTAACGGAGATATGCGAGTTTTAAATTTTATATAATGTTTTTGTCAAACGTGATTCCAAGGATATATTACATTGTTTCAACAATGAAAGTGGTTATTTCAAATCTCCACGACAACGACTACAATCATGCACAAGTAGATTGTTTACTTTATTGTTATGATAGTTTCCATGGTAACTTAGCATGAATATTACACATGGGTAAAATTTTTCCGGATGAGCCAAAAGAGAGCTTCGACCTGATTACATTGAGTGTAAAATCACATCTATATGTTTTATAGTAATGGAGATATGCGAGTTTGAAATTTTTTATAATGTTCTTGTCAAACGTGATTCCAAGGATGTATTACATTGTTTCAACAATGAAAGTGGTTATTTCAAATCTCCACGACAACGACTACAATCATGCACAAATAGATTGTTTACTTTATTGTTATGATAGTTTCCATGGTAACTTAGCATGAATATTACACATGGGTAAAATTTTTCCGGATGAGCCAAAAGAGAGCTTCGACCTGATTACATTGAGTGTAAAATCACATCTGTATCTTCTATAGTAATGGAGATATGCGAGTTTGAAATTTTTTATAATGTTTTTGTAAAACGTGATACCAAGGATGTATTACATTGTTTCAACAATGAAAGTGGTTATTTCAAATCTCCACGACAACGACTACAATCATGCACAAATAGATTGTTTACTTTATTGTTATGATAGTTTCCATGGTAACTTAGCATGAATATTACACATGGGTAAAATTTTTCCGGATGAGCCAAAAGAGAGCTTCGACCTGATTACATTGAGTGTAAAATCACTTATGTATCTTCTATAGTAATGGAGATATGCGAGTTTGAAATTTATTATTATGTTCTTGTCAAACGTGATTCCAAGGATGTATTACATTGTTTCAACAATGAAAGTGGTTATTTCAAATCTCCACGACAACGACTACAATCATGCACAAATAGATTGTTTACTTTATTGTTATGATAGTTTCCATGGTAACTTAGCATGAATATTACACATGGGTAAAATTTTTCCGGATGAGCCAAAAGAGAGCTTCGACCTGATTACATTGAGTGTAAAATCACATCTATATGTTCTATAGTAATGGAGATATGCGAGTTTGAAATTTTATATAATGTTTTTGTTAAACGTGATTCCAAGGATGTATTACATTGTTTCAACAATGAAAGTGGTTATTTCAAATCTCCAGGACATTGACTACAATCATGCACAAATAGATTGTTTACTTTATTGTTATGATAGTTTCCATGGTAACTAAGCATGAATATTACACATGGGTAAAATTTTTTCGGATGAGCCAATAGAGAGCTTCGACCTGATTACATTGAGTGTAAAATCGCTACTGTATCTTCTATAGTAACGGAGATATGCGAGTTTGAAATTTTATATAATGTTTTTGTCAAACGTGATTCCAAGGATGTATTAGATTGTTTCAACAATGAAAGTGGTTATTTCAAATCTCCACGACAACGACTACAATCATGCACAAGTAGATTGTTTACTTTATTGTTATGATAGTGTCCATGGTAACTAAGCATGAATATTACAAATGGGTAATTTTTTCCGGATGAGCCAATAGAGAGCTTCGACATGATTACATTGAGTGTAAAGTCACTTCTGTCCCTTCTATAGTAACGGAGATATGCGAGTTTGAAATTTTATATAATGTTTTTGTCAAACGTGATTCCAAGGATGTATTACATTGTTTCAACAATGAAAGTGGTTATTTCAAATCTCCACGACAACGACTACAATCATGCACAAGTAGATTGTTTACTTTATTGTTATGATAGTTTCCATGGTAACTTAGCATGAATATTACACATGGGTAAAATTTTTCCGGATGAGCCAAAAGAGAGTTTCGACCTGATTACATTGAGTGTAAAATCACATCTGTATCTTCTATAGTAACGGAGATATGCGAGTTTGAAATTTTATATAATGTTTTTGTTAAACGTGATTCCAAGGATGTATTACATTGTTTCAACAATGAAAGTGGTTATTTCAAATCTCCACGACAACGACTACAATCATGCACAAATAGATTGTTTACTTTATTGTTATGATAGTTTCCATGGTAACTAAGCATGAATATTACAAATGGGTAAAATTTTTCCGGATGAGCCAAAAGAGAGCTTCGACCTGATTACATTTAGTGTAAAATCACATCTATATGTTCTATAGTAATGGAGATATGCGAGTTTGAAATTTTATATAATGTTTTTGTTAAACGTGATACCAAGGATGTATTACATTGTTCCAACAATGAAAGTGGTTATTTCAAATCTCCACGACAACGACTACAATCATGCACAAATAGATTGTTTACTTTATTGTTATGATAGTTTCCATGGTAACTAAGCATGAATATTACACATGGGTAAATTTTTTTCGGATGAGCCAATAGAGAGCTTCGACCTGATTACATTGAGTGTAAAATCGCTACTGTATCTTCTATAGTAACGGAGATATGCGAGTTTGAAATTTTATATAATGTTTTTGTAAAACGTGATTCCAAGGATGTATTACATTGTTTCAAAAATGAAAGTGGTTATTTCAAATCTCCACGACAACGACTACAATCATGCACAAGTAGATTGTTTACTTTATTGTTATGATAGTTTCCATGGTAACTAAGCATGAATATTACAAATGGGTAAATTTTTTCCGGATGAGCCAATAGAGAGCTTCGACATGATTACATTGAGTGTAAAATCACTTCTGTCTCTTCTATAGTAACGGAGATATGCGAGTTTTAAATTTTATATAATGTTTTTGTCAAACGTGATTCCAAGGATGTATTACATTGTTTCAACAATGAAAGTGGTTATTTCAAATCTCCACGACAACGACTACAATCATGCACAAGTAGATTGTTTACTTTATTGTTATGATAGTTTCCATGGTAACTTAGCATGAATATTACACATGGGTAAAATTTTTCCGGATGAGCCAAAAGAGAGCTTCGACCTGATTACATTGAGTGTAAAATCACATCTATATGTTTTATAGTAATGGAGATATGCGAGTTTGAAATTTTTTATAATGTTCTTGTCAAACGTGATTCCAAGGATGTATTATATTGTTTCAACAATGAAAGTGGTTATTTCAAATCTCCACGACAACGACTACAATCATGCACAAATAGATTGTTTACTTTATTGTTATGATAGTTTCCATGGTAACTTAGCATGAATATTACACATGGGTAAAATTTTTCCGGATGAGCCAAAAGAGAGCTTCGACCTGATTACATTGAGTGTAAAATCACATCTGTATCTTCTATAGTAACGGAGATATGCGAGTTTGAAATTTTATATAATGTTTTTGTTAAACGTGATTCCAAGGATGTATTACATTGTTTCAACAATGAAAGTGGTTATTTCAAATCTCCACGACAACGACTACAATCATGCACAAATAGATTGTTTACTTTATTGTTATGATAGTTTCCATGGTAACTAAGCATGAATATTACAAATGGGTAAAATTTTTCCGGATGAGCCAAAAGAGAGCTTCGACCTGATTACATTGAGTGTAAAATCACATCTATATGTTCTATAGTAATGGAGATATGCGAGTTTGAAATTTTATATAATGTTTTTGTAAAACGTGATACCATGGACGTATTACATTGTTTCAACAATGAAAGTGGTTATTTCAAATCTCCACGACAACGACTACAATCATGCACAAATAGATTGTTTACTTTATTGTTATGATAGTTTCCATGGTAACTTAGCATGAATATTACACATGGGTAAAATTTTTCCGGATGAGCCAAAAGAGAGCTTCGACCTGATTACATTGAGTGTAAAATCACATCTATATGTTCTATAGTAATGGAGATATGCGAGTTTGAAATTTTATATAATGTTTTTGTTAAACGTGATACCAAGGATGTATTACATTGTTCCAACAATGAAAGTGGTTATTTCAAATCTCCACGACAACGACTACAATCATGCACAAATAGATTGTTTACTTTATTGTTATGATAGTTTCCATGGTAACTAAGCATGAATATTACACATGGGTAAAATTTTTTCGGATGAGCCAATAGAGAGCTTCGACCTGATTACATTGAGTGTAAAATCGCTACTGTATCTTCTATAGTAACGGAGATATGCGAGTTTGAAATTTTATATAATGTTTTTGTAAAACGTGATTCCAAGGATGTATTACATTGTTTCAAAAATGAAAGTGGTTATTTCAAATCTCCACGACAACGACTACAATCATGCACAAGTAGATTGTTTACTTTATTGTTATGATAGTTTCCATGGTAACTAAGCATGAATATTACAAATGGGTAAATTTTTTCCGGATGAGCCAATAGAGAGCTTCGACATGATTACATTGAGTGTAAAATCACTTCTGTCTCTTCTATAGTAACGGAGATATGCGAGTTTTAAATTTTATATAATGTTTTTGTCAAACGTGATTCCAAGGATATATTACATTGTTTCAACAATGAAAGTGGTTATTTCAAATCTCCACGACAACGACTACAATCATGCACAAGTAGATTGTTTACTTTATTGTTATGATAGTTTCCATGGTAACTTAGCATGAATATTACACATGGGTAAAATTTTTCCGGATGAGCCAAAAGAGAGCTTCGACCTGATTACATTGAGTGTAAAATCACATCTATATGTTTTATAGTAATGGAGATATGCGAGTTTGAAATTTTTTATAATGTTCTTGTCAAACGTGATTCCAAGGATGTATTACATTGTTTCAACAATGAAAGTGGTTATTTCAAATCTCCACGACAACGACTACAATCATGCACAAATAGATTGTTTACTTTATTGTTATGATAGTTTCCATGGTAACTTAGCATGAATATTACACATGGGTAAAATTTTTCCGGATGAGCCAAAAGAGAGCTTCGACCTGATTACATTGAGTGTAAAATCACATCTGTATCTTCTATAGTAATGGAGATATGCGAGTTTGAAATTTTTTATAATGTTTTTGTAAAACGTGATACCAAGGACGTATTACATTGTTTCAACAATGAAAGTGGTTATTTCAAATCTCCACGACAACGACTACAATCATGCACAAATAGATTGTTTACTTTATTGTTATGATAGTTTCCATGGTAACTAAGCATAAATATTACACATGGGTAAAATTCTTTCGGATGAGCCAATAGAGAGCTTCGACATGATTACATTGAGTGTAAAATCACTTCTGTCTCTTCTATAGTAACGGAGATATGCGAGTTTGAAATTTTATATAATGTTTTTGTCAAACGTGATTCCAAGGATGTATTACATTGTTTCAACAATGAAAGTGGTTATTTCAAATCTCCACGACAACGACTACAATCATGCACAAATAGATTGTTTACTTTATTGTTATGATAGTTTCCATGGTAACTTAGCATGAATATTACACATGGGTAAAATTTTTCCGGATGAGCCAAAAGAGAGCTTCGACCTGATTACATTGAGTGTAAAATCACATCTATATGTTCTATAGTAATGGAGATATGCGAGTTTGAAATTTTATATAATGTTTTTGTTAAACGTGATTCCAAGGATGTATTACATTGTTTCAACAATGAAAGTGGTTATTTCAAATCTCCAGGACATTGACTACAATCATGCACAAATAGATTGTTTACTTTATTGTTATGATAGTTTCCATGGTAACTAAGCATGAATATTACACATGGGTAAAATTTTTTCGGATGAGCCAATAGAGAGCTTCGACCTGATTACATTGAGTGTAAAATCGCTACTGTATCTTCTATAGTAACGGAGATATGCGAGTTTGAAATTTTATATAATGTTTTTGTCAAACGTGATTCCAAGGATGTATTAGATTGTTTCAACAATGAAAGTGGTTATTTCAAATCTCCACGACAACGACTACAATCATGCACAAGTAGATTGTTTACTTTATTGTTATGATAGTGTCCATGGTAACTAAGCATGAATATTACAAATGGGTAATTTTTTCCGGATGAGCCAATAGAGAGCTTCGACATGATTACATTGAGTGTAAAGTCACTTCTGTCCCTTCTATAGTAACGGAGATATGCGAGTTTGAAATTTTATATAATGTTTTTGTCAAACGTGATTCCAAGGATGTATTACATTGTTTCAACAATGAAAGTGGTTATTTCAAATCTCCACGACAACGACTACAATCATGCACAAATAGATTGTTTACTTTATTGTTATGATAGTTTCCATGGTAACTTAGCATGAATATTACACATGGGTAAAATTTTTCCGGATGAGCCAAAAGAGAGCTTCGACCTGATTACATTGAGTGTAAAATCACATCTGTATCTTCTATAGTAACGGAGATATGCGAGTTTGAAATTTTATATAATGTTTTTGTTAAACGTGATTCCAAGGATGTATTACATCGTTTCAACAATGAAAGTGGTTATTTCAAATCTCCACGACAACGACTACAATCATGCACAAATAGATTGTTTACTTTATTGTTATGATAGTTTCCATGGTAACTAAGCATGAATATTACAAATATGTAAATTTTTTCCGGATGAGCCAATAGAGAGCTTCGACATGATTACATTGAGTGTAAAATCACTTCTGTCTCTTCTATAGTAACGGAGATATGCGAGTTTGAAATTTTATATAATGTTTTTGTTAAACGTGATACCAAGGATGTATTACATTGTTTCAACAATGAAAGTGGTTATTTCAAATCTCCACGACAACGACTACAATCATGCACAAATAGATTGTTTACTTTATTGTTATGATAGTTTCCATGGTAACTTAGCATGAATATTACACATGGGTAAAATTTTTCCGGATGAGCCAAAAGAGAGCTTCGACCTGATTACATTGAGTGTAAAATCACATCTATATGTTCTATAGTAATGGAGATATGCGAGTTTGAAATTTTATATAATGTTTTTGTTAAACGTGATTCCAAGGATGTATTACATTGTTTCAACAATGAAAGTGGTTATTTCAAATCTCCAGGACAACGACTACAATCATGCACAAATAGATTGTTTACTTTATTGTTATGATAGTTTCCATGGTAACTAAGCATGAATATTACACATGGGTAAAATTTTTCCGGATGAGCCAAAAGAGAGCTTCGACCTGATTACATTGAGTGTAAAATCACATCTATATGTTCTATAGTAATGGAGATATGCGAGTTTGAAATTTTTTATAATGTTTTTGTAAAACGTGATACCAAGGACGTATTACATTGTTTCAACAATGAAAGTGGTTATTTCAAATCTCCACGACAACGACTACAATCATGCACAAATAGATTGTTTACTTTATTGTTATGATAGTTTCCATGGTAACTAAGCATAAATATTACACATGGGTAAAATTCTTTCGGATGAGCCAATAGAGAGCTTCGACATGATTACATTGAGTGTAAAATCACTTCTGTCTCTTCTATAGTAACGGAGATATGCGAGTTTGAAATTTTATATAATGTTTTTGTCAAACGTGATTCCAAGGATGTATTACATTGTTTCAACAATGAAAGTGGTTATTTCAAATCTCCACGACAACGACTACAATCATGCACAAATAGATTGTTTACTTTATTGTTATGATAGTTTCCATGGTAACTTAGCATGAATATTACACATGGGTAAAATTTTTCCGGATGAGCCAAAAGAGAGCTTCGACCTGATTACATTGAGTGTAAAATCACATCAGTATCTTCTATAGTAATGGAGATATGCGAGTTTGAAATTTTTTATAATGTTCTTGTCAAACGTGATTCCAAGGATGTATTACATTGTTTCAACAATGAAAGTGGTTATTTCAAATCTCCACGACAACGACTACAATCATGCACAAATAGATTGTTTACTTTATTGTTATGATAGTTTCCATGGTAACTTAGCATGAATATTACACATGGGTAAAATTTTTCCGGATGAGCCAAAAGAGAGCTTCGACCTGATTACATTGAGTGTAAAATCACTTATGTATCTTCTATAGTAATGGAGATATGCGAGTTTGAAATTTATTATTATGTTCTTGTCAAACGTGATTCCAAGGATGTATTACATTGTTTCAACAATGAAAGTGGTTATTTCAAATCTCCACGACAACGACTACAATCATGCACAAATAGATTGTTTACTTTATTGTTATGATAGTTTCCATGGTAACTTAGCATGAATATTACACATGGGTAAAATTTTTCCGGATGAGCCAAAAGAGAGCTTCGACCTGATTACATTGAGTGTAAAATCACATCTATATGTTCTATAGTAATGGAGATATGCGAGTTTGAAATTTTATATAATGTTTTTGTTAAACGTGATTCCAAGGATGTATTACATTGTTTCAACAATGAAAGTGGTTATTTCAAATCTCCACGACAACGACTACAATCATGCACAAGTAGATTGTTTACTTTATTGTTATGATAGTTTCCATGGTAACTTAGCATGAATATTACACATGGGTAAAATTTTTCCGGATGAGCCAAAAGAGAGCTTCGACCTGATTACATTGAGTGTAAAATCACATCTATATGTTTTATAGTAATGGAGATATGCGAGTTTGAAATTTTTTATAATGTTCTTGTCAAACGTGATTCCAAGGATGTATTATATTGTTTCAACAATGAAAGTGGTTATTTCAAATCTCCACGACAACGACTACAATCATGCACAAATAGATTGTTTACTTTATTGTTATGATAGTTTCCATGGTAACTTAGCATGAATATTACACATGGGTAAAATTTTTCCGGATGAGCCAAAAGAGAGCTTCGACCTGATTACATTGAGTGTAAAATCACATCTGTATCTTCTATAGTAACGGAGATATGCGAGTTTGAAATTTTATATAATGTTTTTGTTAAACGTGATTCCAAGGATGTATTACATCGTTTCAACAATGAAAGTGGTTATTTCAAATCTCCACGACAACGACTACAATCATGCACAAATAGATTGTTTACTTTATTGTTATGATAGTTTCCATGGTAACTAAGCATGAATATTACAAATATGTAAATTTTTTCCGGATGAGCCAATAGAGAGCTTCGACATGATTACATTGAGTGTAAAATCACTTCTGTCTCTTCTATAGTAACGGAGATATGCGAGTTTGAAATTTTATATAATGTTTTTGTTAAACGTGATTCCAAGGATGTATTACATTGTTTCAACAATGAAAGTGGTTATTTCAAATCTCCACGACAACGACTACAATCATGCACAAATAGATTGTTTACTTTATTGTTATGATAGTTTCCATGGTAACTAAGCATGAATATTACAAATGGGTAAAATTTTTCCGGATGAGCCAAAAGAGAGCTTCGACCTGATTACATTGAGTGTAAAATCACATCTATATGTTCTATAGTAATGGAGATATGCGAGTTTGAAATTTTATATAATGTTTTTGTAAAACGTGATACCATGGACGTATTACATTGTTTCAACAATGAAAGTGGTTATTTCAAATCTCCACGACAACGACTACAATCATGCACAAATAGATTGTTTACTTTATTGTTATGATAGTTTCCATGGTAACTTAGCATGAATATTACACATGGGTAAAATTTTTCCGGATGAGCCAAAAGAGAGCTTCGACCTGATTACATTGAGTGTAAAATCACATCTATATGTTCTATAGTAATGGAGATATGCGAGTTTGAAATTTTATATAATGTTTTTGTTAAACGTGATACCAAGGATGTATTACATTGTTCCAACAATGAAAGTGGTTATTTCAAATCTCCACGACAACGACTACAATCATGCACAAATAGATTGTTTACTTTATTGTTATGATAGTTTCCATGGTAACTAAGCATGAATATTACACATGGGTAAAATTTTTTCGGATGAGCCAATAGAGAGCTTCGACCTGATTACATTGAGTGTAAAATCGCTACTGTATCTTCTATAGTAACGGAGATATGCGAGTTTGAAATTTTATATAATGTTTTTGTAAAACGTGATTCCAAGGATGTATTACATTGTTTCAAAAATGAAAGTGGTTATTTCAAATCTCCACGACAACGACTACAATCATGCACAAGTAGATTGTTTACTTTATTGTTATGATAGTTTCCATGGTAACTAAGCATGAATATTACAAATGGGTAAATTTTTTCCGGATGAGCCAATAGAGAGCTTCGACATGATTACATTGAGTGTAAAATCACTTCTGTCTCTTCTATAGTAACGGAGATATGCGAGTTTTAAATTTTATATAATGTTTTTGTCAAACGTGATTCCAAGGATATATTACATTGTTTCAACAATGAAAGTGGTTATTTCAAATCTCCACGACAACGACTACAATCATGCACAAGTAGATTGTTTACTTTATTGTTATGATAGTTTCCATGGTAACTTAGCATGAATATTACACATGGGTAAAATTTTTCCGGATGAGCCAAAAGAGAGCTTCGACCTGATTACATTGAGTGTAAAATCACATCTATATGTTTTATAGTAATGGAGATATGCGAGTTTGAAATTTTTTATAATGTTCTTGTCAAACGTGATTCCAAGGATGTATTACATTGTTTCAACAATGAAAGTGGTTATTTCAAATCTCCACGACAACGACTACAATCATGCACAAATAGATTGTTTACTTTATTGTTATGATAGTTTCCATGGTAACTTAGCATGAATATTACACATGGGTAAAATTTTTCCGGATGAGCCAAAAGAGAGCTTCGACCTGATTACATTGAGTGTAAAATCACATCTGTATCTTCTATAGTAATGGAGATATGCGAGTTTGAAATTTTTTATAATGTTTTTGTAAAACGTGATACCAAGGACGTATTACATTGTTTCAACAATGAAAGTGGTTATTTCAAATCTCCACGACAACGACTACAATCATGCACAAATAGATTGTTTACTTTATTGTTATGATAGTTTCCATGGTAACTAAGCATAAATATTACACATGGGTAAAATTCTTTCGGATGAGCCAATAGAGAGCTTCGACATGATTACATTGAGTGTAAAATCACTTCTGTCTCTTCTATAGTAACGGAGATATGCGAGTTTGAAATTTTATATAATGTTTTTGTCAAACGTGATTCCAAGGATGTATTACATTGTTTCAACAATGAAAGTGGTTATTTCAAATCTCCACGACAACGACTACAATCATGCACAAATAGATTGTTTACTTTATTGTTATGATAGTTTCCATGGTAACTTAGCATGAATATTACACATGGGTAAAATTTTTCCGGATGAGCCAAAAGAGAGCTTCGACCTGATTACATTGAGTGTAAAATCACATCTATATGTTCTATAGTAATGGAGATATGCGAGTTTGAAATTTTATATAATGTTTTTGTTAAACGTGATTCCAAGGATGTATTACATTGTTTCAACAATGAAAGTGGTTATTTCAAATCTCCAGGACATTGACTACAATCATGCACAAATAGATTGTTTACTTTATTGTTATGATAGTTTCCATGGTAACTAAGCATGAATATTACACATGGGTAAAATTTTTTCGGATGAGCCAATAGAGAGCTTCGACCTGATTACATTGAGTGTAAAATCGCTACTGTATCTTCTATAGTAACGGAGATATGCGAGTTTGAAATTTTATATAATGTTTTTGTCAAACGTGATTCCAAGGATGTATTAGATTGTTTCAACAATGAAAGTGGTTATTTCAAATCTCCACGACAACGACTACAATCATGCACAAGTAGATTGTTTACTTTATTGTTATGATAGTGTCCATGGTAACTAAGCATGAATATTACAAATGGGTAATTTTTTCCGGATGAGCCAATAGAGAGCTTCGACATGATTACATTGAGTGTAAAGTCACTTCTGTCCCTTCTATAGTAACGGAGATATGCGAGTTTGAAATTTTATATAATGTTTTTGTCAAACGTGATTCCAAGGATGTATTACATTGTTTCAACAATGAAAGTGGTTATTTCAAATCTCCACGACAACGACTACAATCATGCACAAATAGATTGTTTACTTTATTGTTATGATAGTTTCCATGGTAACTTAGCATGAATATTACACATGGGTAAAATTTTTCCGGATGAGCCAAAAGAGAGCTTCGACCTGATTACATTGAGTGTAAAATCACATCTGTATCTTCTATAGTAACGGAGATATGCGAGTTTGAAATTTTATATAATGTTTTTGTTAAACGTGATTCCAAGGATGTATTACATCGTTTCAACAATGAAAGTGGTTATTTCAAATCTCCACGACAACGACTACAATCATGCACAAATAGATTGTTTACTTTATTGTTATGATAGTTTCCATGGTAACTAAGCATGAATATTACAAATATGTAAATTTTTTCCGGATGAGCCAATAGAGAGCTTCGACATGATTACATTGAGTGTAAAATCACTTCTGTCTCTTCTATAGTAACGGAGATATGCGAGTTTGAAATTTTATATAATGTTTTTGTTAAACGTGATACCAAGGATGTATTACATTGTTTCAACAATGAAAGTGGTTATTTCAAATCTCCACGACAACGACTACAATCATGCACAAATAGATTGTTTACTTTATTGTTATGATAGTTTCCATGGTAACTTAGCATGAATATTACACATGGGTAAAATTTTTCCGGATGAGCCAAAAGAGAGCTTCGACCTGATTACATTGAGTGTAAAATCACATCTATATGTTCTATAGTAATGGAGATATGCGAGTTTGAAATTTTATATAATGTTTTTGTTAAACGTGATTCCAAGGATGTATTACATTGTTTCAACAATGAAAGTGGTTATTTCAAATCTCCAGGACAACGACTACAATCATGCACAAATAGATTGTTTACTTTATTGTTATGATAGTTTCCATGGTAACTAAGCATGAATATTACACATGGGTAAAATTTTTCCGGATGAGCCAAAAGAGAGCTTCGACCTGATTACATTGAGTGTAAAATCACATCTATATGTTCTATAGTAATGGAGATATGCGAGTTTGAAATTTTTTATAATGTTTTTGTAAAACGTGATACCAAGGACGTATTACATTGTTTCAACAATGAAAGTGGTTATTTCAAATCTCCACGACAACGACTACAATCATGCACAAATAGATTGTTTACTTTATTGTTATGATAGTTTCCATGGTAACTAAGCATAAATATTACACATGGGTAAAATTCTTTCGGATGAGCCAATAGAGAGCTTCGACATGATTACATTGAGTGTAAAATCACTTCTGTCTCTTCTATAGTAACGGAGATATGCGAGTTTGAAATTTTATATAATGTTTTTGTCAAACGTGATTCCAAGGATGTATTACATTGTTTCAACAATGAAAGTGGTTATTTCAAATCTCCACGACAACGACTACAATCATGCACAAATAGATTGTTTACTTTATTGTTATGATAGTTTCCATGGTAACTTAGCATGAATATTACACATGGGTAAAATTTTTCCGGATGAGCCAAAAGAGAGCTTCGACCTGATTACATTGAGTGTAAAATCACATCAGTATCTTCTATAGTAATGGAGATATGCGAGTTTGAAATTTTTTATAATGTTCTTGTCAAACGTGATTCCAAGGATGTATTACATTGTTTCAACAATGAAAGTGGTTATTTCAAATCTCCACGACAACGACTACAATCATGCACAAATAGATTGTTTACTTTATTGTTATGATAGTTTCCATGGTAACTTAGCATGAATATTACACATGGGTAAAATTTTTCCGGATGAGCCAAAAGAGAGCTTCGACCTGATTACATTGAGTGTAAAATCACTTATGTATCTTCTATAGTAATGGAGATATGCGAGTTTGAAATTTATTATTATGTTCTTGTCAAACGTGATTCCAAGGATGTATTACATTGTTTCAACAATGAAAGTGGTTATTTCAAATCTCCACGACAACGACTACAATCATGCACAAATAGATTGTTTACTTTATTGTTATGATAGTTTCCATGGTAACTTAGCATGAATATTACACATGGGTAAAATTTTTCCGGATGAGCCAAAAGAGAGCTTCGACCTGATTACATTGAGTGTAAAATCACATCTATATGTTCTATAGTAATGGAGATATGCGAGTTTGAAATTTTATATAATGTTTTTGTTAAACGTGATTCCAAGGATGTATTACATTGTTTCAACAATGAAAGTGGTTATTTCAAATCTCCACGACAACGACTACAATCATGCACAAGTAGATTGTTTACTTTATTGTTATGATAGTTTCCATGGTAACTTAGCATGAATATTACACATGGGTAAAATTTTTCCGGATGAGCCAAAAGAGAGCTTCGACCTGATTACATTGAGTGTAAAATCACATCTATATGTTTTATAGTAATGGAGATATGCGAGTTTGAAATTTTTTATAATGTTCTTGTCAAACGTGATTCCAAGGATGTATTATATTGTTTCAACAATGAAAGTGGTTATTTCAAATCTCCACGACAACGACTACAATCATGCACAAATAGATTGTTTACTTTATTGTTATGATAGTTTCCATGGTAACTTAGCATGAATATTACACATGGGTAAAATTTTTCCGGATGAGCCAAAAGAGAGCTTCGACCTGATTACATTGAGTGTAAAATCACATCTGTATCTTCTATAGTAACGGAGATATGCGAGTTTGAAATTTTATATAATGTTTTTGTTAAACGTGATTCCAAGGATGTATTACATCGTTTCAACAATGAAAGTGGTTATTTCAAATCTCCACGACAACGACTACAATCATGCACAAATAGATTGTTTACTTTATTGTTATGATAGTTTCCATGGTAACTAAGCATGAATATTACAAATATGTAAATTTTTTCCGGATGAGCCAATAGAGAGCTTCGACATGATTACATTGAGTGTAAAATCACTTCTGTCTCTTCTATAGTAACGGAGATATGCGAGTTTGAAATTTTATATAATGTTTTTGTTAAACGTGATACCAAGGATGTATTACATTGTTTCAACAATGAAAGTGGTTATTTCAAATCTCCACGACAACGACTACAATCATGCACAAATAGATTGTTTACTTTATTGTTATGATAGTTTCCATGGTAACTTAGCATGAATATTACACATGGGTAAAATTTTTCCGGATGAGCCAAAAGAGAGCTTCGACCTGATTACATTGAGTGTAAAATCACATCTATATGTTCTATAGTAATGGAGATATGCGAGTTTGAAATTTTATATAATGTTTTTGTTAAACGTGATTCCAAGGATGTATTACATTGTTTCAACAATGAAAGTGGTTATTTCAAATCTCCAGGACAACGACTACAATCATGCACAAATAGATTGTTTACTTTATTGTTATGATAGTTTCCATGGTAACTAAGCATGAATATTACACATGGGTAAAATTTTTCCGGATGAGCCAAAAGAGAGCTTCGACCTGATTACATTGAGTGTAAAATCACATCTATATGTTCTATAGTAATGGAGATATGCGAGTTTGAAATTTTTTATAATGTTTTTGTAAAACGTGATACCAAGGACGTATTACATTGTTTCAACAATGAAAGTGGTTATTTCAAATCTCCACGACAACGACTACAATCATGCACAAATAGATTGTTTACTTTATTGTTATGATAGTTTCCATGGTAACTAAGCATAAATATTACACATGGGTAAAATTCTTTCGGATGAGCCAATAGAGAGCTTCGACATGATTACATTGAGTGTAAAATCACTTCTGTCTCTTCTATAGTAACGGAGATATGCGAGTTTGAAATTTTATATAATGTTTTTGTCAAACGTGATTCCAAGGATGTATTACATTGTTTCAACAATGAAAGTGGTTATTTCAAATCTCCACGACAACGACTACAATCATGCACAAATAGATTGTTTACTTTATTGTTATGATAGTTTCCATGGTAACTTAGCATGAATATTACACATGGGTAAAATTTTTCCGGATGAGCCAAAAGAGAGCTTCGACCTGATTACATTGAGTGTAAAATCACATCAGTATCTTCTATAGTAATGGAGATATGCGAGTTTGAAATTTTTTATAATATTCTTGTCAAACGTGATTCCAAGGATGTATTACATTGTTTCAACAATGAAAGTGGTTATTTCAAATCTCCACGACAACGACTACAATCATGCACAAATAGATTGTTTACTTTATTGTTATGATAGTTTCCATGGTAACTTAGCATGAATATTACACATGGGTAAAATTTTTCCGGATGAGCCAAAAGAGAGCTTCGACCTGATTACATTGAGTGTAAAATCACTTATGTATCTTCTATAGTAATGGAGATATGCGAGTTTGAAATTTATTATTATGTTCTTGTCAAACGTGATTCCAATGATGTATTACATTGTTTCAACAATGAAAGTGGTTATTTCAAATCTCCACGACAACGACTACAATCATGCACAAATAGATTGTTTACTTTATTGTTATGATAGTTTCCATGGTAACTTAGCATGAATATTACACATGGGTAAAATTTTTCCGGATGAGCCAAAAGAGAGCTTCGACCTGATTACATTGAGTGTAAAATCACATCTATATGTTCTATAGTAATGGAGATATGCGAGTTTGAAATTTTATATAATGTTTTTGTTAAACGTGATTCCAAGGATGTATTACATTGTTTCAACAATGAAAGTGGTTATTTCAAATCTCCAGGACATTGACTACAATCATGCACAAATAGATTGTTTACTTTATTGTTATGATAGTGTCCATGGTAACTAAGCATGAATATTACAAATGGGTAATTTTTTCCGGATGAGCCAATAGAGAGCTTCGACATGATTACATTGAGTGTAAAGTCACTTCTGTCCCTTCTATAGTAACGGAGATATGCGAGTTTGAAATTTTATATAATGTTTTTGTCAAACGTGATTCCAAGGATGTATTACATTGTTTCAACAATGAAAGTGGTTATTTCAAATCTCCACGACAACGACTACAATCATGCACAAGTAGATTGTTTACTTTATTGTTATGATAGTTTCCATGGTAACTTAGCATGAATATTACACATGGGTAAAATTTTTCCGGATGAGCCAAAAGAGAGTTTCGACCTGATTACATTGAGTGTAAAATCACATCTGTATCTTCTATAGTAACGGAGATATGCGAGTTTGAAATTTTATATAATGTTTTTGTTAAACGTGATTCCAAGGATGTATTACATTGTTTCAACAATGAAAGTGGTTATTTCAAATCTCCACGACAACGACTACAATCATGCACAAATAGATTGTTTACTTTATTGTTATGATAGTTTCCATGGTAACTAAGCATGAATATTACAAATGGGTAAAATTTTTCCGGATGAGCCAAAAGAGAGCTTCGACCTGATTACATTGAGTGTAAAATCACATCTATATGTTCTATAGTAATGGAGATATGCGAGTTTGAAATTTTATATAATGTTTTTGTAAAACGTGATACCAAGGACGTATTACATTGTTTCAACAATGAAAGTGGTTATTTCAAATCTCCACGACAACGACTATAATCATGCACAAATAGATTGTTTACTTTATTGTTATGATAGTTTCCATGGTAACTTAGCATGAATATTACACATGGGTAAAATTTTTCCGGATGAGCCAAAAGAGAGCTTCGACCTGATTACATTGAGTGTAAAATCACATCTATATGTTCTATAGTAATGGAGATATGCGAGTTTGAAATTTTATATAATGTTTTTGTTAAACGTGATACCAAGGATGTATTACATTGTTCCAACAATGAAAGTGGTTATTTCAAATCTCCACGACAACGACTACAATCATGCACAAATAGATTGTTTACTTTATTGTTATGATAGTTTCCATGGTAACTAAGCATGAATATTACACATGGGTAAAATTTTTTCGGATGAGCCAATAGAGAGCTTCGACCTGATTACATTGAGTGTAAAATCGCTACTGTATCTTCTATAGTAACGGAGATATGCGAGTTTGAAATTTTATATAATGTTTTTGTAAAACGTGATTCCAAGGATGTATTACATTGTTTCAAAAATGAAAGTGGTTATTTCAAATCTCCACGACAACGACTACAATCATGCACAAGTAGATTGTTTACTTTATTGTTATGATAGTTTCCATGGTAACTAAGCATGAATATTACAAATGGGTAAATTTTTTCCGGATGAGCCAATAGAGAGCTTCGACATGATTACATTGAGTGTAAAATCACTTCTGTCTCTTCTATAGTAACGGAGATATGCGAGTTTTAAATTTTATATAATGTTTTTGTCAAACGTGATTCCAAGGATGTATTACATTGTTTCAACAATGAAAGTGGTTATTTCAAATCTCCACGACAACGACTACAATCATGCACAAGTAGATTGTTTACTTTATTGTTATGATAGTTTCCATGGTAACTTAGCATGAATATTACACATGGGTAAAATTTTTCCGGATGAGCCAAAAGAGAGCTTCGACCTGATTACATTGAGTGTAAAATCACATCTATATGTTTTATAGTAATGGAGATATGCGAGTTTGAAATTTTTTATAATGTTCTTGTCAAACGTGATTCCAAGGATGTATTACATTGTTTCAACAATGAAAGTGGTTATTTCAAATCTCCACGACAACGACTACAATCATGCACAAATAGATTGTTTACTTTATTGTTATGATAGTTTCCATGGTAACTTAGCATGAATATTACACATGGGTAAAATTTTTCCGGATGAGCCAAAAGAGAGCTTCGACCTGATTACATTGAGTGTAAAATCACATCTGTATCTTCTATAGTAACGGAGATATGCGAGTTTGAAATTTTATATAATGTTTTTGTTAAACGTGATTCCAAGGATGTATTACATCGTTTCAACAATGAAAGTGGTTATTTCAAATCTCCACGACAACGACTACAATCATGCACAAATAGATTGTTTACTTTATTGTTATGATAGTTTCCATGGTAACTAAGCATGAATATTACAAATATGTAAATTTTTTCCGGATGAGCCAATAGAGAGCTTCGACATGATTACATTGAGTGTAAAATCACTTCTGTCTCTTCTATAGTAACGGAGATATGCGAGTTTGAAATTTTATATAATGTTTTTGTTAAACGTGATACCAAGGATGTATTACATTGTTTCAACAATGAAAGTGGTTATTTCAAATCTCCACGACAACGACTACAATCATGCACAAATAGATTGTTTACTTTATTGTTATGATAGTTTCCATGGTAACTTAGCATGAATATTACACATGGGTAAAATTTTTCCGGATGAGCCAAAAGAGAGCTTCGACCTGATTACATTGAGTGTAAAATCACATCTATATGTTCTATAGTAATGGAGATATGCGAGTTTGAAATTTTAAATAATGTTTTTGTTAAACGTGATTCCAAGGATGTATTACATTGTTTCAACAATGAAAGTGGTTATTTCAAATCTCCAGGACAACGACTACAATCATGCACAAATAGATTGTTTACTTTATTGTTATGATAGTTTCCATGGTAACTAAGCATGAATATTACACATGGGTAAAATTTTTCCGGATGAGCCAAAAGAGAGCTTCGACCTGATTACATTGAGTGTAAAATCACATCTATATGTTCTATAGTAATGGAGATATGCGAGTTTGAAATTTTTTATAATGTTTTTGTAAAACGTGATACCAAGGACGTATTACATTGTTTCAACAATGAAAGTGGTTATTTCAAATCTCCACGACAACGACTACAATCATGCACAAATAGATTGTTTACTTTATTGTTATGATAGTTTCCATGGTAACTAAGCATAAATATTACACATGGGTAAAATTCTTTCGGATGAGCCAATAGAGAGCTTCGACATGATTACATTGAGTGTAAAATCACTTCTGTCTCTTCTATAGTAACGGAGATATGCGAGTTTGAAATTTTATATAATGTTTTTGTCAAACGTGATTCCAAGGATGTATTACATTGTTTCAACAATGAAAGTGGTTATTTCAAATCTCCACGACAACGACTACAATCATGCACAAATAGATTGTTTACTTTATTGTTATGATAGTTTCCATGGTAACTTAGCATGAATATTACACATGGGTAAAATTTTTCCGGATGAGCCAAAAGAGAGCTTCGACCTGATTACATTGAGTGTAAAATCACATCAGTATCTTCTATAGTAATGGAGATATGCGAGTTTGAAATTTTTTATAATGTTCTTGTCAAACGTGATTCCAAGGATGTATTACATTGTTTCAACAATGAAAGTGGTTATTTCAAATCTCCACGACAACGACTACAATCATGCACAAATAGATTGTTTACTTTATTGTTATGATAGTTTCCATGGTAACTTAGCATGAATATTACACATGGGTAAAATTTTTCCGGATGAGCCAAAAGAGAGCTTCGACCTGATTACATTGAGTGTAAAATCACTTATGTATCTTCTATAGTAATGGAGATATGCGAGTTTGAAATTTATTATTATGTTCTTGTCAAACGTGATTCCAAGGATGTATTACATTGTTTCAACAATGAAAGTGGTTATTTCAAATCTCCACGACAACGACTACAATCATGCACAAATAGATTGTTTACTTTATTGTTATGATAGTTTCCATGGTAACTTAGCATGAATATTACACATGGGTAAAATTTTTCCGGATGAGCCAAAAGAGAGCTTCGACCTGATTACATTGAGTGTAAAATCACATCTATATGTTCTATAGTAATGGAGATATGCGAGTTTGAAATTTTATATAATGTTTTTGTAAAACGTGATTCCAAGGATGTATTAGATTGTTTCAACAATGAAAGTGGTTATTTCAAATCTCCCTAACAACGACTACAATCATGCACAAGTAGATTGTTTACTTTATTGTTATGATAGTGTCCATGGTAACTAAGCATGAATATTACAAATGGGTAATTTTTTCCGGATGAGCCAATAGAGAGCTTCGACATGATTACATTGAGTGTAAAGTCACTTCTGTCTCTTCTATAGTAAGGGAGATATGCGAGTTTGAAATTTTATATAATGTTTTTGTCAAACGTGATTCCAAGGATGTATTACATTGTTTCAACAATGAAAGTGGTTATTTCAAATCTCCACGACAACGACTACAATCATGCACAAGTAGATTGTTTACTTTATTGTTATGATAGTTTCCATGGTAACTTAGCATGAATATTACACATGGGTAAAATTTTTCCGGATGAGCCAAAAGAGAGTTTCGACCTGATTACATTGAGTGTAAAATCACATCTGTATCTTCTATAGTAACGGAGATATGCGAGTTTGAAATTTTATATAATGTTTTTGTTAAACGTGATTCCAAGGATGTATTACATTGTTTCAACAATGAAAGTGGTTATTTCAAATCTCCACGACAACGACTACAATCATGCACAAATAGATTGTTTACTTTATTGTTATGATAGTTTCCATGGTAACTAAGCATGAATATTACAAATGGGTAAAATTTTTCCGGATGAGCCAAAAGAGAGCTTCGACCTGATTACATTGAGTGTAAAATCACATCTATATGTTCTATAGTAATGGAGATATGCGAGTTTGAAATTTTATATAATGTTTTTGTAAAACGTGATACCAAGGACGTATTACATTGTTTCAACAATGAAAGTGGTTATTTCAAATCTCCACGACAACGACTACAATCATGCACAAATAGATTGTTTACTTTATTGTTATGATAGTTTCCATGGTAACTTAGCATGAATATTACACATGGGTAAAATTTTTCCGGATGAGCCAAAAGAGAGCTTCGACCTGATTACATTGAGTGTAAAATCACTTATGTATCTTCTATAGTAATGGAGATATGCGAGTTTGAAATTTATTATTATGTTCTTGTCAAACGTGATTCCAAGGATGTATTACATTGTTTCAACAATGAAAGTGGTTATTTCAAATCTCCACGACAACGACTACAATCATGCACAAATAGATTGTTTACTTTATTGTTATGATAGTTTCCATGGTAACTTAGCATGAATATTACACATGGGTAAAATTTTTCCGGATGAGCCAAAAGAGAGCTTCGACCTGATTACATTGAGTGTAAAATCACATCTATATGTTCTATAGTAATGGAGATATGCGAGTTTGAAATTTTATATAATGTTTTTGTAAAACGTGATTCCAAGGATGTATTAGATTGTTTCAACAATGAAAGTGGTTATTTCAAATCTCCCTAACAACGACTACAATCATGCACAAGTAGATTGTTTACTTTATTGTTATGATAGTGTCCATGGTAACTAAGCATGAATATTACAAATGGGTAATTTTTTCCGGATGAGCCAATAGAGAGCTTCGACATGATTACATTGAGTGTAAAGTCACTTCTGTCTCTTCTATAGTAAGGGAGATATGCGAGTTTGAAATTTTATATAATGTTTTTGTCAAACGTGATTCCAAGGATGTATTACATTGTTTCAACAATGAAAGTGGTTATTTCAAATCTCCACGACAACGACTACAATCATGCACAAGTAGATTGTTTACTTTATTGTTATGATAGTTTCCATGGTAACTTAGCATGAATATTACACATGGGTAAAATTTTTCCGGATGAGCCAAAAGAGAGTTTCGACCTGATTACATTGAGTGTAAAATCACATCTGTATCTTCTATAGTAACGGAGATATGCGAGTTTGAAATTTTATATAATGTTTTTGTTAAACGTGATTCCAAGGATGTATTACATTGTTTCAACAATGAAAGTGGTTATTTCAAATCTCCACGACAACGACTACAATCATGCACAAATAGATTGTTTACTTTATTGTTATGATAGTTTCCATGGTAACTAAGCATGAATATTACAAATGGGTAAAATTTTTCCGGATGAGCCAAAAGAGAGCTTCGACCTGATTACATTGAGTGTAAAATCACATCTATATGTTCTATAGTAATGGAGATATGCGAGTTTGAAATTTTATATAATGTTTTTGTAAAACGTGATACCAAGGACGTATTACATTGTTTCAACAATGAAAGTGGTTATTTCAAATCTCCACGACAACGACTACAATCATGCACAAATAGATTGTTTACTTTATTGTTATGATAGTTTCCATGGTAACTTAGCATGAATATTACACATGGGTAAAATTTTTCCGGATGAGCCAAAAGAGAGCTTCGACCTGATTACATTGAGTGTAAAATGACATCTATATGTTCTATAGTAATGGAGATATGCGAGTTTGAAATTTTATATAATGTTTTTGTTAAACGTGATACCAAGGATGTATTACATTGTTCCAACAATGAAAGTGGTTATTTCAAATCTCCACGACAACGACTACAATCATGCACAAATAGATTGTTTACTTTATTGTTATGATAGTTTCCATGGTAACTTAGCATGAATATTACACATGGGTAAAATTTTTCCGGATGAGCCAAAAGAGAGCTTCGACCTGATTACATTGAGTGTAAAATCACATCTATATGTTCTATAGTAATGGAGATATGCGAGTTTGAAATTTTATATAATGTTTTTGTTAAACGTGATTCCAAGGATGTATTACATTGTTTCAACAATGAAAGTGGTTATTTCAAATCTCCAGGACATTGACTACAATCATGCACAAATAGATTGTTTACTTTATTGTTATGATAGTTTCCATGGTAACTAAGCATGAATATTACACATGGGTAAAATTTTTTCGGATGAGCCAATAGAGAGCTTCGACCTGATTACATTGAGTGTAAAATCGCTACTGTATCTTCTATAGTAACGGAGATATGCGAGTTTGAAATTTTATATAATGTTTTTGTAAAACGTGATTCCAAGGATGTATTAGATTGTTTCAACAATGAAAGTGGTTATTTCAAATCTCCACGACAACGACTACAATCATGCACAAGTAGATTGTTTACTTTATTGTTATGATAGTGTCCATGGTAACTAAGCATGAATATTACAAATGGGTAATTTTTTCCGGATGAGCCAATAGAGAGCTTCGACATGATTACATTGAGTGTAAAGTCACTTCTGTCCCTTCTATAGTAACGGAGATATGCGAGTTTGAAATTTTATATAATGTTTTTGTCAAACGTGATTCCAAGGATGTATTACATTGTTTCAACAATGAAAGTGGTTATTTCAAATCTCCACGACAACGACTACAATCATGCACAAGTAGATTGTTTACTTTATTGTTATGATAGTTTCCATGGTAACTTAGCATGAATATTACACATGGGTAAAATTTTTCCGGATGAGCCAAAAGAGAGTTTCGACCTGATTACATTGAGTGTAAAATCACATCTGTATCTTCTATAGTAACGGAGATATGCGAGTTTGAAATTTTATATAATGTTTTTGTTAAACGTGATTCCAAGGATGTATTACATTGTTTCAACAATGAAAGTGGTTATTTCAAATCTCCACGACAACGACTACAATCATGCACAAATAGATTGTTTACTTTATTGTTATGATAGTTTCCATGGTAACTAAGCATGAATATTACAAATGGGTAAAATTTTTCCGGATGAGCCAAAAGAGAGCTTCGACCTGATTACATTGAGTGTAAAATCACATCTATATGTTCTATAGTAATGGAGATATGCGAGTTTGAAATTTTATATAATGTTTTTGTAAAACGTGATACCAAGGACGTATTACATTGTTTCAACAATGAAAGTGGTTATTTCAAATCTCCACGACAACGACTACAATCATGCACAAATAGATTGTTTACTTTATTGTTATGATAGTTTCCATGGTAACTTAGCATGAATATTACACATGGGTAAAATTTTTCCGGATGAGCCAAAAGAGAGCTTCGACCTGATTACATTGAGTGTAAAATCACATCTATATGTTCTATAGTAATGGAGATATGCGAGTTTGAAATTTTATATAATGTTTTTGTTAAACGTGATACCAAGGATGTATTACATTGTTCCAACAATGAAAGTGGTTATTTCAAATCTCCACGACAACGACTACAATCATGCACAAATAGATTGTTTACTTTATTGTTATGATAGTTTCCATGGTAACTAAGCATGAATATTACACATGGGTAAAATTTTTTCGGATGAGCCAATAGAGAGCTTCGACCTGATTACATTGAGTGTAAAATCGCTACTGTATCTTCTATAGTAACGGAGATATGCGAGTTTGAAATTTTATATAATGTTTTTGTAAAACGTGATTCCAAGGATGTATTACATTGTTTCAAAAATGAAAGTGGTTATTTCAAATCTCCACGACAACGACTACAATCATGCACAAGTAGATTGTTTACTTTATTGTTATGATAGTTTCCATGGTAACTAAGCATGAATATTACAAATGGGTAAATTTTTTCCGGATGAGCCAATAGAGAGCTTCGACATGATTACATTGAGTGTAAAATCACTTCTGTCTCTTCTATAGTAACGGAGATATGCGAGTTTTAAATTTTATATAATGTTTTTGTCAAACGTGATTCCAAGGATGTATTACATTGTTTCAACAATGAAAGTGGTTATTTCAAATCTCCACGACAACGACTACAATCATGCACAAGTAGATTGTTTACTTTATTGTTATGATAGTTTCCATGGTAACTTAGCATGAATATTACACATGGGTAAAATTTTTCCGGATGAGCCAAAAGAGAGCTTCGACCTGATTACATTGAGTGTAAAATCACATCTATATGTTTTATAGTAATGGAGATATGCGAGTTTGAAATTTTTTATAATGTTCTTGTCAAACGTGATTCCAAGGATGTATTACATTGTTTCAACAATGAAAGTGGTTATTTCAAATCTCCACGACAACGACTACAATCATGCACAAATAGATTGTTTACTTTATTGTTATGATAGTTTCCATGGTAACTTAGCATGAATATTACACATGGGTAAAATTTTTCCGGATGAGCCAAAAGAGAGCTTCGACCTGATTACATTGAGTGTAAAATCACATCTGTATCTTCTATAGTAACGGAGATATGCGAGTTTGAAATTTTATATAATGTTTTTGTTAAACGTGATTCCAAGGATGTATTACATCGTTTCAACAATGAAAGTGGTTATTTCAAATCTCCACGACAACGACTACAATCATGCACAAATAGATTGTTTACTTTATTGTTATGATAGTTTCCATGGTAACTAAGCATGAATATTACAAATATGTAAATTTTTTCCGGATGAGCCAATAGAGAGCTTCGACATGATTACATTGAGTGTAAAATCACTTCTGTCTCTTCTATAGTAACGGAGATATGCGAGTTTGAAATTTTATATAATGTTTTTGTTAAACGTGATACCAAGGATGTATTACATTGTTTCAACAATGAAAGTGGTTATTTCAAATCTCCACGACAACGACTACAATCATGCACAAATAGATTGTTTACTTTATTGTTATGATAGTTTCCATGGTAACTTAGCATGAATATTACACATGGGTAAAATTTTTCCGGATGAGCCAAAAGAGAGCTTCGACCTGATTACATTGAGTGTAAAATCACATCTATATGTTCTATAGTAATGGAGATATGCGAGTTTGAAATTTTATATAATGTTTTTGTTAAACGTGATTCCAAGGATGTATTACATTGTTTCAACAATGAAAGTGGTTATTTCAAATCTCCAGGACAACGACTACAATCATGCACAAATAGATTGTTTACTTTATTGTTATGATAGTTTCCATGGTAACTAAGCATGAATATTACACATGGGTAAAATTTTTCCGGATGAGCCAAAAGAGAGCTTCGACCTGATTACATTGAGTGTAAAATCACATCTATATGTTCTATAGTAATGGAGATATGCGAGTTTGAAATTTTTTATAATGTTTTTGTAAAACGTGATACCAAGGACGTATTACATTGTTTCAACAATGAAAGTGGTTATTTCAAATCTCCACGACAACGACTACAATCATGCACAAATAGATTGTTTACTTTATTGTTATGATAGTTTCCATGGTAACTAAGCATAAATATTACACATGGGTAAAATTCTTTCGGATGAGCCAATAGAGAGCTTCGACATGATTACATTGAGTGTAAAATCACTTCTGTCTCTTCTATAGTAACGGAGATATGCGAGTTTGAAATTTTATATAATGTTTTTGTCAAACGTGATTCCAAGGATGTATTACATTGTTTCAACAATGAAAGTGGTTATTTCAAATCTCCACGACAACGACTACAATCATGCACAAATAGATTGTTTACTTTATTGTTATGATAGTTTCCATGGTAACTTAGCATGAATATTACACATGGGTAAAATTTTTCCGGATGAGCCAAAAGAGAGCTTCGACCTGATTACATTGAGTGTAAAATCACATCAGTATCTTCTATAGTAATGGAGATATGCGAGTTTGAAATTTTTTATAATGTTCTTGTCAAACGTGATTCCAAGGATGTATTACATTGTTTAAACAATGAAAGTGGTTATTTCAAATCTCCACGACAACGACTACAATCATGCACAAATAGATTGTTTACTTTATTGTTATGATAGTTTCCATGGTAACTTAGCATGAATATTACACATGGGTAAAATTTTTCCGGATGAGCCAAAAGAGAGCTTCGACCTGATTACATTGAGTGTAAAATCACTTATGTATCTTCTATAGTAATGGAGATATGCGAGTTTGAAATTTATTATTATGTTCTTGTCAAACGTGATTCCAAGGATGTATTACATTGTTTCAACAATGAAAGTGGTTATTTCAAATCTCCACGACAACGACTACAATCATGCACAAATAGATTGTTTACTTTATTGTTATGATAGTTTCCATGGTAACTTAGCATGAATATTACACATGGGTAAAATTTTTCCGGATGAGCCAAAAGAGAGCTTCGACCTGATTACATTGAGTGTAAAATCACATCTATATGTTCTATAGTAATGGAGATATGCGAGTTTGAAATTTTATATAATGTTTTTGTAAAACGTGATTCCAAGGATGTATTAGATTGTTTCAACAATGAAAGTGGTTATTTCAAATCTCCCTAACAACGACTACAATCATGCACAAGTAGATTGTTTACTTTATTGTTATGATAGTGTCCATGGTAACTAAGCATGAATATTACAAATGGGTAATTTTTTCCGGATGAGCCAATAGAGAGCTTCGACATGATTACATTGAGTGTAAAGTCACTTCTGTCTCTTCTATAGTAAGGGAGATATGCGAGTTTGAAATTTTATATAATGTTTTTGTCAAACGTGATTCCAAGGATGTATTACATTGTTTCAACAATGAAAGTGGTTATTTCAAATCTCCACGACAACGACTACAATCATGCACAAGTAGATTGTTTACTTTATTGTTATGATAGTTTCCATGGTAACTTAGCATGAATATTACACATGGGTAAAATTTTTCCGGATGAGCCAAAAGAGAGTTTCGACCTGATTACATTGAGTGTAAAATCACATCTGTATCTTCTATAGTAACGGAGATATGCGAGTTTGAAATTTTATATAATGTTTTTGTTAAACGTGATTCCAAGGATGTATTACATTGTTTCAACAATGAAAGTGGTTATTTCAAATCTCCACGACAACGACTACAATCATGCACAAATAGATTGTTTACTTTATTGTTATGATAGTTTCCATGGTAACTAAGCATGAATATTACAAATGGGTAAAATTTTTCCGGATGAGCCAAAAGAGAGCTTCGACCTGATTACATTGAGTGTAAAATCACATCTATATGTTCTATAGTAATGGAGATATGCGAGTTTGAAATTTTATATAATGTTTTTGTAAAACGTGATACCAAGGACGTATTACATTGTTTCAACAATGAAAGTGGTTATTTCAAATCTCCACGACAACGACTACAATCATGCACAAATAGATTGTTTACTTTATTGTTATGATAGTTTCCATGGTAACTTAGCATGAATATTACACATGGGTAAAATTTTTCCGGATGAGCCAAAAGAGAGCTTCGACCTGATTACATTGAGTGTAAAATGACATCTATATGTTCTATAGTAATGGAGATATGCGAGTTTGAAATTTTATATAATGTTTTTGTTAAACGTGATACCAAGGATGTATTACATTGTTCCAACAATGAAAGTGGTTATTTCAAATCTCCACGACAACGACTACAATCATGCACAAATAGATTGTTTACTTTATTGTTATGATAGTTTCCATGGTAACTAAGCATGAATATTACACATGGGTAAAATTTTTTCGGATGAGCCAATAGAGAGCTTCGACCTGATTACATTGAGTGTAAAATCGCTACTGTATCTTCTATAGTAACGGAGATATGCGAGTTTGAAATTTTATATAATGTTTTTGTAAAACGTGATTCCAAGGATGTATTACATTGTTTCAAAAATGAAAGTGGTTATTTCAAATCTCCACGACAACGACTACAATCATGCACAAGTAGATTGTTTACTTTATTGTTATGATAGTTTCCATGGTAACTAAGCATGAATATTACAAATGGGTAAATTTTTTCCGGATGAGCCAATAGAGAGCTTCGACATGATTACATTGAGTGTAAAATCACTTCTGTCTCTTCTATAGTAACGGAGATATGCGAGTTTTAAATTTTATATAATGTTTTTGTCAAACGTGATTCCAAGGATGTATTACATTGTTTCAACAATGAAAGTGGTTATTTCAAATCTCCACGACAACGACTACAATCATGCACAAGTAGATTGTTTACTTTATTGTTATGATAGTTTCCATGGTAACTTAGCATGAATATTACACATGGGTAAAATTTTTCCGGATGAGCCAAAAGAGAGCTTCGACCTGATTACATTGAGTGTAAAATCACATCTATATGTTTTATAGTAATGGAGATATGCGAGTTTGAAATTTTTTATAATGTTCTTGTCAAACGTGATTCCAAGGATGTATTATATTGTTTCAACAATGAAAGTGGTTATTTCAAATCTCCACGACAACGACTACAATCATGCACAAATAGATTGTTTACTTTATTGTTATGATAGTTTCCATGGTAACTTAGCATGAATATTACACATGGGTAAAATTTTTCCGGATGAGCCAAAAGAGAGCTTCGACCTGATTACATTGAGTGTAAAATCACATCTGTATCTTCTATAGTAACGGAGATATGCGAGTTTGAAATTTTATATAATGTTTTTGTTAAACGTGATTCCAAGGATGTATTACATCGTTTCAACAATGAAAGTGGTTATTTCAAATCTCCACGACAACGACTACAATCATGCACAAATAGATTGTTTACTTTATTGTTATGATAGTTTCCATGGTAACTAAGCATGAATATTACAAATATGTAAATTTTTTCCGGATGAGCCAATAGAGAGCTTCGACATGATTACATTGAGTGTAAAATCACTTCTGTCTCTTCTATAGTAACGGAGATATGCGAGTTTGAAATTTTATATAATGTTTTTGTTAAACGTGATACCAAGGATGTATTACATTGTTTCAACAATGAAAGTGGTTATTTCAAATCTCCACGACAACGACTACAATCATGCACAAATAGATTGTTTACTTTATTGTTATGATAGTTTCCATGGTAACTTAGCATGAATATTACACATGGGTAAAATTTTTCCGGATGAGCCAAAAGAGAGCTTCGACCTGATTACATTGAGTGTAAAATCACATCTATATGTTCTATAGTAATGGAGATATGCGAGTTTGAAATTTTATATAATGTTTTTGTTAAACGTGATTCCAAGGATGTATTACATTGTTTCAACAATGAAAGTGGTTATTTCAAATCTCCAGGACAACGACTACAATCATGCACAAATAGATTGTTTACTTTATTGTTATGATAGTTTCCATGGTAACTAAGCATGAATATTACACATGGGTAAAATTTTTCCGGATGAGCCAAAAGAGAGCTTCGACCTGATTACATTGAGTGTAAAATCACATCTATATGTTCTATAGTAATGGAGATATGCGAGTTTGAAATTTTTTATAATGTTTTTGTAAAACGTGATACCAAGGACGTATTACATTGTTTCAACAATGAAAGTGGTTATTTCAAATCTCCACGACAACGACTACAATCATGCACAAATAGATTGTTTACTTTATTGTTATGATAGTTTCCATGGTAACTAAGCATAAATATTACACATGGGTAAAATTCTTTCGGATGAGCCAATAGAGAGCTTCGACATGATTACATTGAGTGTAAAATCACTTCTGTCTCTTCTATAGTAACGGAGATATGCGAGTTTGAAATTTTATATAATGTTTTTGTCAAACGTGATTCCAAGGATGTATTACATTGTTTCAACAATGAAAGTGGTTATTTCAAATCTCCACGACAACGACTACAATCATGCACAAATAGATTGTTTACTTTATTGTTATGATAGTTTCCATGGTAACTTAGCATGAATATTACACATGGGTAAAATTTTTCCGGATGAGCCAAAAGAGAGCTTCGACCTGATTACATTGAGTGTAAAATCACATCAGTATCTTCTATAGTAATGGAGATATGCGAGTTTGAAATTTTTTATAATGTTCTTGTCAAACGTGATTCCAAGGATGTATTACATTGTTTCAACAATGAAAGTGGTTATTTCAAATCTCCACGACAACGACTACAATCATGCACAAATAGATTGTTTACTTTATTGTTATGATAGTTTCCATGGTAACTTAGCATGAATATTACACATGGGTAAAATTTTTCCGGATGAGCCAAAAGAGAGCTTCGACCTGATTACATTGAGTGCAAAATCACTTATGTATCTTCTATAGTAATGGAGATATGCGAGTTTGAAATTTATTATTATGTTCTTGTCAAACGTGATTCCAAGGATGTATTACATAGTTTCAACAATGAAAGTGGTTATTTCAAATCTCCACGACAACGACTACAATCATGCACAAATAGATTGTTTACTTTATTGTTATGATAGTTTCCATGGTAACTTAGCATGAATATTACACATGGGTAAAATTTTTCCGGATGAGCCAAAAGAGAGCTTCGACCTGATTACATTGAGTGTAAAATCACATCTATATGTTCTATAGTAATGGAGATATGCGAGTTTGAAATTTTATATAATGTTTTTGTTAAACGTGATACCAAGGATGTATTACATTGTTCCAACAATGAAAGTGGTTATTTCAAATCTCCACGACAACGACTACAATCATGCACAAATAGATTGTTTACTTTATTGTTATGATAGTTTCCATGGTAACTGAGCATGAATATTACACATGGGTAAAATTTTTTCGGATGAGCCAATAGAGAGCTTCGACCTGATTACATTGAGTGTAAAATCGCTACTGTATCTTCTATAGTAACGGAGATATGTGAGTTTGAAATTTTATATAATGTTTTTGTAAAACGTGATTCCAAGGATGTATTACATTGTTTCAAAAATGAAAGTGGTTATTTCAAATCTCCACGACAACGACTACAATCATGCACAAGTAGATTGTTTACTTTATTGTTATGATAGTTTCCATGGTAACTAAGCATGAATATTACAAATGGGTAAATTTTTTCCGGATGAGCCAATAGAGAGCTTCGACATGATTACATTGAGTGTAAAATCACTTCTGTCTCTTCTATAGTAACGGAGATATGCGAGTTTGAAATTTTATATAATGTTTTTGTCAAACGTGATTCCAAGGATGTATTACATTGTTTCAACAATGAAAGTGGTTATTTCAAATCTCCACGACAACGACTACAATCATGCACAAGTAGATTGTTTACTTTATTGTTATGATAGTTTCCATGGTAACTTAGCATGAATATTACACATGGGTAAAATTTTTCCGGATGAGCCAAAAGAGAGCTTCGACCTGATTACATTGAGTGTAAAATCACATCTATATGTTCTATAGTAATGGAGATATGCGAGTTTGAAATTTTTTATAATGTTCTTGTCAAACGTGATTCCAAGGATGTATTACATTGTTTCAACAATGAAAGTGGTTATTTCAAATCTCCACGACAACGACTACAATCATGCACAAATAGATTGTTTACTTTATTGTTATGATAGTTTCCATGGTAACTTAGCATGAATATTACACATGGGTAAAATTTTTCCGGATGAGCCAAAAGAGAGCTTCGACCTGATTACATTGAGTGTAAAATCACATCTGTATCTTCTATAGTAACGGAGATATGCGAGTTTGAAATTTTATATAATGTTTTTGTTAAACGTGATTCCAAGGATGTATTACATCGTTTCAACAATGAAAGTGGTTATTTCAAATCTCCACGACAACGACTACAATCATGCACAAATAGATTGTTTACTTTATTGTTATGATAGTTTCCATGGTAACTAAGCATGAATATTACAAATGGGTAAATTTTTTCCGGATGAGCCAATAGAGAGCTTCGACATGATTACATTGAGTGTAAAATCACTTCTGTCTCTTCTATAGTAACGGAGATATGCGAGTTTGAAATTTTATATAATGTTTTTGTTAAACGTGATACCAAGGATGTATTACATTGTTTCAACAATGAAAGTGGCTATTTCAAATCTCCACGACAACGACTACAATCATGCACAAATAGATTGTTTACTTTATTGTTATGATAGTTTCCATGGTAACTTAGCATGAATATTACACATGGGTAAAATTTTTCCGGATGAGCCAAAAGAGAGCTTCGACCTGATTACATTGAGTGTAAAATCACATCTATATGTTCTATAGTAATGGAGATATGCGAGTTTGAAATTTTATATAATGTTTTTGTTAAACGTGATTCCAAGGATGTATTACATTGTTTCAACAATGAAAGTGGTTATTTCAAATCTCCAGGACAACGACTACAATCATGCACAAATAGATTGTTTACTTTATTGTTATGATAGTTTCCATGGTAACTAAGCATGAATATTACAAATGGGTAAAATTTTTCCGGATGAGCCAAAAGAGAGCTTCGACCTGATTACATTGAGTGTAAAATCACATCTATATGTTCTATAGTAATGGAGATATGCGAGTTTGAAATTTTATATAATGTTTTTGTAAAACGTGATACCAAGGACGTATTACATTGTTTCAACAATGAAAGTGGTTATTTCAAATCTCCACGACAACGACTACAATCATGCACAAATAGATTGTTTACTTTATTGTTATGATAGGTTCCATGGTAACTAAGCATAAATATTACACATGGGTAAAATTCTTTCGGATGAGCCAATAGAGAGCTTCGACATGATTACATTGAGTGTAAAATCACTTCTGTCTCTTCTATAGTAACGGAGATATGCGAGTTTGAAATTTTATATAATGTTTTTGTCAAACGTGATTCCAAGGATGTATTACATTGTTTCAACAATGAAAGTGGTTATTTCAAATCTCCACGACAACGACTACAATCATGCACAAATAGATTGTTTACTTTATTGTTATGATAGTTTCCATGGTAACTAAGCATGAATATTACACATGGGTAAAATTTTTTCGGATGAGCCAATAGAGAGCTTCGACCTGATTACATTGAGTGTAAAATCGCTACTGTATCTTCTATAGTAACGGAGATATGCGAGTTTGAAATTTTATATAATGTTTTTGTAAAACGTGATTCCAAGGATGTATTAGATTGTTTCAACAATGAAAGTGGTTATTTCAAATCTCCACGACAACGACTACAATCATGCACAAGTAGATTGTTTATTTATTGTTATGATAGTTTCCATGGTAACTAAGCATGAATATTACAAATGGGTAATTTTTTTCCGGATGAGCCAATAGAGAGCTTCGACATGATTACATTGAGTGTAAAATCACTTCTGTCTCTTCTATAGTAACGGAGATATGCGAGTTTGAAATTTTATATAATGTTTTTGTCAAACGTGATTCCAAGGATGTATTACATTGTTTCAACAATGAAAGTGGTTATTTCAAATCTCCACGACAACGACTACAATCATGCACAAATAGATTGTTTACTTTATTGTTATGATAGTTTCCATGGTAACTTAGCATGAATATTACACATGGGTAAAATTTTTCCGGATGAGCCAAAAGAGAGCTTCGACCTGATTACATTGAGTGTAAAATCACATCTATATGTTCTATAGTAATGGAGATATGCGAGTTTGAAATTTTATATAATGTTTTTGTAAAACGTGATTCCAAGGATGTATTACATTGTTTCAAAAATGAAAGTGGTTATTTCAAATCTCCACGACAACGACTACATTCATGCACAAGTAGATTGTTTACTATATTGTTATGATAGTTTCCATGGTAACTAAGCATGAATATTACAAATGGGTAAATTTTTTCCGGATGAGCCAATAGAGAGCTTCGACATGATTACATTGAGTGTAAAATCACTTCTGTCTCTTCTATAGTAACGGAGATATGCGAGTTTGAAATTTTATATAATGTTTTTGTCAAACGTGATTCCAAGGATGTATTACATTGTTTCAACAATGAAAGTGGTTATTTCAAATCTCCACGACAACGACTACAATCATGCACAAGTAGATTGTTTACTTTATTGTTATGATAGTTTCCATGGTAACTTAGCATGAATATTACACATGGGTAAAATTTTTCCGGATGAGCCAAAAGAGAGCTTCGACCTGATTACATTGAGTGTAAAATCACATCTATATGTTCTATAGTAATGGAGATATGCGAGTTTGAAATTTTTTATAATGTTCTTGTCAAACGTGATTCCAAGGATGTATTACATTGTTTCAACAATGAAAGTGGTTATTTCAAATCTCCACGACAACGACTACAATCATGCACAAATAGATTGTTTACTTTATTGTTATGATAGTTTCCATGGTAACTTAGCATGAATATTACACATGGGTAAATTTTTTCCGGATGAGCCAAAAGAGAGCTTCGACCTGATTACATTGAGTGTAAAATCACATCTGTATCTTCTATAGTAACGGAGATATGCGAGTTTGAAATTTTATATAATGTTTTTGTTAAACGTGATTCCAAGGATGTATTACATCGTTTCAACAATGAAAGTGGTTATTTCAAATCTCCACGACAACGACTACAATCATGCACAAATAGATTGTTTACTTTATTGTTATGATAGTTTCCATGGTAACTAAGCATGAATATTACAAATGGGTAAATTTTTTCCGGATGAGCCAATAGAGAGCTTCGACATGATTACATTGAGTGTAAAATCACTTCTGTCTCTTCTATAGTAACGGAGATATGCGAGTTTGAAATTTTATATAATGTTTTTGTTAAACGTGATACCAAGGATGTATTACATTGTTTCAACAATGAAAGTGGTTATTTCAAATCTCCACGACAACGACTACAATCATGCACAAATAGATTGTTTACTTTATTGTTATGATAGTTTCCATGGTAACTTAGCATGAATATTACACATGGGTAAAATTCTTTCGGATGAGCCAATAGAGAGCTTCGACATGATTACATTGAGTGTAAAATCACTTCTGTCTCTTCTATAGTAACGGAGATATGCGAGTTTGAAATTTTATATAATGTTTTTGTCAAACGTGATTCCAAGGATGTATTACATTCTTTCAACAATGAAAGTGGTTATTTCAAATCTCCACGACAACGACTACAATCATGCACAAATAGATTGTTTACTTTATTGTTATGATAGTTTCCATGGTAACTAAGCATGAATATTACACTTGGTAAAAATTTTTCGGATGAGCCAATAGAGAGCTTCGACCTGATTACATTGAGTGTAAAATCGCTACTGTATCTTCTATAGTAACGGAGATATGCGAGTTTGAAATTTTATATAATGTTTTTGTAAAACGTGATTCCAAGGATGTATTAGATTGTTTCAACAATGAAAGTGGTTATTTCAAATCTCCACGACAACGACTACAATCATGCACAAGTAGATTGTTTATTTGTTGTTATGATAGTTTCCATGGTAACTAAGCATGAATATTACAAATGGGTAATTTTTTTCCGGATGAGCCAATAGAGAGCTTCGACATGATTACATTGAGTGTAAAATCACTTCTGTCTCTTCTATAGTAACGGAGATATGCGAGTTTGAAATTTTATATAATGTTTTTGTCAAACGTGATTCCAAGGATGTATTACATTGTTTCAACAATGAAAGTGGTTATTTCAAATCTCCACGACAACGACTACAATCATGCACAAATAGATTGTTTACTTTATTGTTATGATAGTTTCCATGGTAACTTAGCATGAATATTACACATGGGTAAAATTTTTCCGGATTAGCCAAAAGAGAGCTTCGACCTGATTACATTGAGTGTAAAATCACATCTATATGTTCTATAGTAATGGAGATATGCGAGTTTGAAATTTTTTATAATGTTCTTGTCAAACGTGATTCCAAGGATGTATTACATTGTTTCAACAATGAAAGTGGTTATTTCAAATCTCCACGACAACGACTACAATCATGCACAAATAGATTGTTTACTTTATTGTTATGATAGTTTCCATGGTAACTTAGCATGAATATTACACATGGGTAAATTTTTTCCGGATGAGCCAAAAGAGAGCTTCGACCTGATTACATTGAGTGTAAAATCACATCTGTATCTTCTATAGTAACGGAGATATGCGAGTTTGAAATTTTATATAATGTTTTTGTTAAACGTGATTCCAAGGATGTATTACATTGTTTCAACAATGAAAGTGGTTATTTCAAATCTCCACGACAACGACTACAATCATGCACAAATAGATTGTTTACTTTATTGTTATGATAGTTTCCATGGTAACTAAGCATGAATATTACAAATGGGTAAAATTTTTCCGGATGAGCCAAAAGAGAGCTTCGACCTGATTACATTGAGTGTAAAATCACATCTATATGTTCTATAGTAATGGAGATATGCGAGTTTGAAATTTTATATAATGTTTTTGTAAAACGTGATACCAAGGACGTATTACATTGTTTCAACAATGAAAGTGGTTATTTCAAATCTCCACGACAACGACTACAATCATGGCCAAATAGATTGTTTACTTTATTGTTATGATAGTTTCCATGGTAACTAAGCATAAATATTACACATGGGTAAAATTCTTTCGGATGAGCCAATAGAGAGCTTCGACATGATTACATTGAGTGTAAAATCACTTCTGTCTCTTCTATAGTAACGGAGATATGCGAGTTTGAAATTTTATATAATGTTTTTGTCAAACGTGATTCCAAGGATGTATTACATTGTTTCAACAATGAAAGTGGTTATTTCAAATCTCCACGACAACGACTACAATCATGCACAAATAGATTGTTTACTTTATTGTTATGATAGTTTCCATGGTAACTTAGCATGAATATTACACATGGGTAAAATTTTTCCGGATGAGCCAATAGAGAGCTTCGACCTGATTACATTGAGTGTAAAATCACATCTGTATCTTCTATAGTAACGGAGATATGCTAGTTTGAAATTTTATATAATGTTTTTGTTAAACGTGATTCCAAGGATGTATTACATTGTTTCAACAATGAAAGTGGTTATTTCAAATCTCCACGACAACGACTACAATCATGCACAAATAGATTGTTTACTTTATTGTTATGATAGTTTCCATGGTAACTAAGCTTGAATATTACACATGGGTAAAATTTTTTCGGATGAGCCAATAGAGAGCTTCGACCTGATTACATTGAGTGTAAAATCACATCTATATGTTCTATAGTAATGGAGATATGCGAGTTTGAAATTTTTTATAATGTTCTTGTCAAACGTGATTCCAAGGATGTATTACATTGTTTCAACGATGAAAGTGGTTATTTCAAATCTCCACGACAACGACTACAATCATGCACAAATAGATTGTTTACTTTATTGTTATGATAGTTTCCATGGTAACTTAGCATGAATATTACACATGGGTAAAATTTTTCCGGATGAGCCAAAAGAGAGCTTCGACCTGATTACATTGAGTGTAAAATCACATCTATATGTTCTATAGTAATGGAGATATGCGAGTTTGAAATTTTATATAATGTTTTTGTTAAACGTGATACCAAGGATGTATTACATTGTTCCAACAATGAAAGTGGTTATTTCAAATCTCCACGACAACGACTACAATCATGCACAAATAGATTGTTTACTTTATTGTTATGATAGTTTCCATGGTAACTAAGCATGAATATTACACTTGGTAAAAATTTTTCGGATGAGCCAATAGAGAGCATCGACCTGATTACATTGAGTGTAAAATCGCTACTGTATCTTCTATAGTAACGGAGATATGCGAGTTTGAAATTTTATATAATGTTTTTGTAAAACGTGATTCCAAGGATGTATTAGATTGTTTCAACAATGAAAGAGGTTATTTCAAATCTCCACGACAACGACTACAATCATGCACAAGTAGATTGTTTATTTATTGTTATGATAGTTTCCATGGTAACTAAGCATGAATATTACAAATGGGTAATTTTTTTCCGGGTGAGCCAATAGAGAGCTTCGACATGATTACATTGAGTGTAAAATCACTTCTGTCTCTTCTATAGTAACGGAGATATGCGAGTTTGAAATTTTATATAATGTTTTTGTCAAACGTGATTCCAAGGATGTATTACATTGTTTCAACAATGAAAGTGGTTATTTCAAATCTCCACGACAACGACTACAATCATGCAACAATAGATTGTTTACTTTATTGTTATGATAGTTTCCATGGTAACTTAGCATGAATATTACACATGGGTAAAATTTTTCCGGATGAGCCAAAAGAGAGCTTCGACCTGATTACATTGAGTGTAAAATCACATCTATATGTTCTATAGTAATGGAGATATGCGAGTTTGAAATTTTTTATAATGTTCTTGTCAAACGTGATTCCAAGGATGTATTACATTGTTTCAACAATGAAAGTGGTTATTTCAAATCTCCACGACAACGACTACAATCATGCACAAATAGATTGTTTACTTTATTGTTATGATAGTTTCCATGGTAACTTAGCATGAATATTACACATGGGTAAATTTTTTCCGGATGAGCCAAAAGAGAGCTTCGACCTGATTACATTGAGTGTAAAATCACATCTGTATCTTCTATAGTAACGGAGATATGCGAGTTTGAAATTTTATATAATGTTTTTGTTAAACGTGATTCCAAGGATGTATTACATCGTTTCAACAATGAAAGTGGTTATTTCAAATCTCCACGACAACGACTACAATCATGCACAAATAGATTGTTTACTTTATTGTTATGATAGTTTCCATGGTAACTAAGCATGAATATTACAAATGGGTAAATTTTTTCCGGATGAGCCAATAGAGAGCTTCGACATGATTACATTGAGTGTAAAATCACTTCTGTCTCTTCTATAGTAACGGAGATATGCGAGTTTGAAATTTTATATAATGTTTTTGTTAAACGTGATACCAAGGATGTATTACATTGTTTCAACAATGAAAGTGGTTATTTCAAATCTCCACGACAACGACTACAATCATGCACAAATAGATTGTTTACTTTATTGTTATGATAGTTTCCATGGTAACTTAGCATGAATATTACACATGGGTAAAATTCTTTCGGATGAGCCAATAGAGAGCTTCGACATGATTACATTGAGTGTAAAATCACTTCTGTCTCTTCTATAGTAACGGAGATATGCGAGTTTGAAATTTTATATAATGTTTTTGTCAAACGTGATTCCAAGGATGTATTACATTGTTTCAACAATGAAAGTGGTTATTTCAAATCTCCACGACAACGACTACAATCATGCACAAATAGATTGTTTACTTTATTGTTATGATAGTTTCCATGGTAACTAAGCATGAATATTACACTTGGTAAAAATTTTTCGGATGAGCCAATAGAGAGCTTCGACCTGATTACATTGAGTGTAAAATCGCTACTGTATCTTCTATAGTAACGGAGATATGCGAGTTTGAAATTTTATATAATGTTTTTGTAAAACGTGATTCCAAGGATGTATTAGATTGTTTCAACAATGAAAGTGGTTATTTCAAATCTCCACGACAACGACTACAATCATGCACAAGTAGATTGTTTATTTGTTGTTATGATAGTTTCCATGGTAACTAAGCATGAATATTACAAATGGGTAATTTTTTTCCGGATGAGCCAATAGAGAGCTTCGACATGATTACATTGAGTGTAAAATCACTTCTGTCTCTTCTATAGTAACGGAGATATGCGAGTTTGAAATTTTATATAATGTTTTTGTCAAACGTGATTCCAAGGATGTATTACATTGTTTCAACAATGAAAGTGGTTATTTCAAATCTCCACGACAACGACTACAATCATGCACAAATAGATTGTTTACTTTATTGTTATGATAGTTTCCATGGTAACTTAGCATGAATATTACACATGGGTAAAATTTTTCCGGATGAGCCAAAAGAGAGCTTCGACCTGATTACATTGAGTGTAAAATCACATCTATATGTTCTATAGTAATGGAGATATGCGAGTTTGAAATTTTTTATAATGTTCTTGTCAAACGTGATTCCAAGGATGTATTACATTGTTTCAACAATGAAAGTGGTTATTTCAAATCTCCACGACAACGACTACAATCATGCACAAATAGATTGTTTACTTTATTGTTATGATAGTTTCCATGGTAACTTAGCATGAATATTACACATGGGTAAATTTTTTCCGGATGAGCCAAAAGAGAGCTTCGACCTGATTACATTGAGTGTAAAATCACATCTGTATCTTCTATAGTAACGGAGATATGCGAGTTTGAAATTTTATATAATGTTTTTGTTAAACGTGATTCCAAGGATGTATTACATTGTTTCAACAATGAAAGTGGTTATTTCAAATCTCCACGACAACGACTACAATCATGCACAAATAGATTGTTTACTTTATTGTTATGATAGTTTCCATGGTAACTAAGCATGAATATTACAAATGGGTAAAATTTTTCCGGATGAGCCAAAAGAGAGCTTCGACCTGATTACATTGAGTGTAAAATCACATCTATATGTTCTATAGTAATGGAGATATGCGAGTTTGAAATTTTATATAATGTTTTTGTAAAACGTGATACCAAGGACGTATTACATTGTTTCAACAATGAAAGTGGTTATTTCAAATCTCCACGACAACGACTACAATCATGCACAAATAGATTGTTTACTTTATTGTTATGATAGTTTCCATGGTAACTAAGCATAAATATTACACATGGGTAAAATTCTTTCGGATGAGCCAATAGAGAGCTTCGACATGATTACATTGAGTGTAAAATCACTTCTGTCTCTTCTATAGTAACGGAGATATGCGAGTTTGAAATTTTATATAATGTTTTTGTCAAACGTGATTCCAAGGATGTATTACATTGTTTCAACAATGAAAGTGGTTATTTCAAATCTCCACGACAACGACTACAATCATGCACAAATAGATTGTTTACTTTATTGTTATGATAGTTTCCATGGTAACTTAGCATGAATATTACACATGGGTAAAATTTTTCCGGATGAGCCAAAAGAGAGCTTCGACCTGATTACATTGAGTGTAAAATCACATCTATATGTTCTATAGTAATGGAGATATGCGAGTTTGAAATTTTATATAATGTTTTTGTAAAACGTGATTCCAAGGATGTATTACATTGTTTCAAAAATGAAAGTGGTTATTTCAAATCTCCACGACAACGACTACATTCATGCACAAGTAGATTGTTTACTATATTGTTATGATAGTTTCCATGGTAACTAAGCATGAATATTACAAATGGGTAAATTTTTTCCGGATGAGCCAATAGAGAGCTTCGACATGATTACATTGAGTGTAAAATCACTTCTGTCTCTTCTATAGTAACGGAGATATGCGAGTTTGAAATTTTATATAATGTTTTTGTCAAACGTGATTCCAAGGATGTATTACATTGTTTCAACAATGAAAGTGGTTATTTCAAATCTCCACGACAACGACTACAATCATGCACAAGTAGATTGTTTACTTTATTGTTATGATAGTTTCCATGGTAACTTAGCATGAATATTACACATGGGTAAAATTTTTCCGGATGAGCCAAAAGAGAGCTTCGACCTGATTACATTGAGTGTAAAATCACATCTATATGTTCTATAGTAATGGAGATATGCGAGTTTGAAATTTTTTATAATGTTCTTGTCAAACGTGATTCCAAGGATGTATTACATTGTTTCAACAATGAAAGTGGTTATTTCAAATCTCCACGACAACGACTACAATCATGCACAAATAGATTGTTTACTTTATTGTTATGATAGTTTCCATGGTAACTTAGCATGAATATTACACATGGGTAAATTTTTTCCGGATGAGCCAAAAGAGAGCTTCGACCTGATTACATTGAGTGTAAAATCACATCTGTATCTTCTATAGTAACGGAGATATGCGAGTTTGAAATTTTATATAATGTTTTTGTTAAACGTGATTCCAAGGATGTATTACATCGTTTCAACAATGAAAGTGGTTATTTCAAATCTCCACGACAACGACTACAATCATGCACAAATAGATTGTTTACTTTATTGTTATGATAGTTTCCATGGTAACTAAGCATGAATATTACAAATGGGTAAATTTTTTCCGGATGAGCCAATAGAGAGCTTCGACATGATTACATTGAGTGTAAAATCACTTCTGTCTCTTCTATAGTAACGGAGATATGCGAGTTTGAAATTTTATATAATGTTTTTGTTAAACGTGATACCAAGGATGTATTACATTGTTTCAACAATGAAAGTGGTTATTTCAAATCTCCACGACAACGACTACAATCATGCACAAATAGATTGTTTACTTTATTGTTATGATAGTTTCCATGGTAACTTAGCATGAATATTACACATGGGTAAAATTCTTTCGGATGAGCCAATAGAGAGCTTCGACATGATTACATTGAGTGTAAAATCACTTCTGTCTCTTCTATAGTAACGGAGATATGCGAGTTTGAAATTTTATATAATGTTTTTGTCAAACGTGATTCCAAGGATGTATTACATTGTTTCAACAATGAAAGTGGTTATTTCAAATCTCCACGACAACGACTACAATCATGCACAAATAGATTGTTTACTTTATTGTTATGATAGTTTCCATGGTAACTAAGCATGAATATTACACTTGGTAAAAATTTTTCGGATGAGCCAATAGAGAGCTTCGACCTGATTACATTGAGTGTAAAATCGCTACTGTATCTTCTATAGTAACGGAGATATGCGAGTTTGAAATTTTATATAATGTTTTTGTAAAACGTGATTCCAAGGATGTATTAGATTGTTTCAACAATGAAAGTGGTTATTTCAAATCTCCACGACAACGACTACAATCATGCACAAGTAGATTGTTTATTTGTTGTTATGATAGTTTCCATGGTAACTAAGCATGAATATTACAAATGGGTAATTTTTTTCCGGATGAGCCAATAGAGAGCTTCGACATGATTACATTGAGTGTAAAATCACTTCTGTCTCTTCTATAGTAACGGAGATATGCGAGTTTGAAATTTTATATAATGTTTTTGTCAAACGTGATTCCAAGGATGTATTACATTGTTTCAACAATGAAAGTGGTTATTTCAAATCTCCACGACAACGACTACAATCATGCACAAATAGATTGTTTACTTTATTGTTATGATAGTTTCCATGGTAACTTAGCATGAATATTACACATGGGTAAAATTTTTCCGGATTAGCCAAAAGAGAGCTTCGACCTGATTACATTGAGTGTAAAATCACATCTATATGTTCTATAGTAATGGAGATATGCGAGTTTGAAATTTTTTATAATGTTCTTGTCAAACGTGATTCCAAGGATGTATTACATTGTTTCAACAATGAAAGTGGTTATTTCAAATCTCCACGACAACGACTACAATCATGCACAAATAGATTGTTTACTTTATTGTTATGATAGTTTCCATGGTAACTTAGCATGAATATTACACATGGGTAAATTTTTTCCGGATGAGCCAAAAGAGAGCTTCGACCTGATTACATTGAGTGTAAAATCACATCTGTATCTTCTATAGTAACGGAGATATGCGAGTTTGAAATTTTATATAATGTTTTTGTTAAACGTGATTCCAAGGATGTATTACATTGTTTCAACAATGAAAGTGGTTATTTCAAATCTCCACGACAACGACTACAATCATGGCCAAATAGATTGTTTACTTTATTGTTATGATAGTTTCCATGGTAACTAAGCATAAATATTACACATGGGTAAAATTCTTTCGGATGAGCCAATAGAGAGCTTCGACATGATTACATTGAGTGTAAAATCACTTCTGTCTCTTCTATAGTAACGGAGATATGCGAGTTTGAAATTTTATATAATGTTTTTGTCAAACGTGATTCCAAGGATGTATTACATTGTTTCAACAATGAAAGTGGTTATTTCAAATCTCCACGACAACGACTACAATCATGCACAAATAGATTGTTTACTTTATTGTTATGATAGTTTCCATGGTAACTTAGCATGAATATTACACATGGGTAAAATTTTTCCGGATGAGCCAATAGAGAGCTTCGACCTGATTACATTGAGTGTAAAATCACATCTGTATCTTCTATAGTAACGGAGATATGCTAGTTTGAAATTTTATATAATGTTTTTGTTAAACGTGATTCCAAGGATGTATTACATTGTTTCAACAATGAAAGTGGTTATTTCAAATCTCCACGACAACGACTACAATCATGCACAAATAGATTGTTTACTTTATTGTTATGATAGTTTCCATGGTAACTAAGCTTGAATATTACACATGGGTAAAATTTTTTCGGATGAGCCAATAGAGAGCTTCGACCTGATTACATTGAGTGTAAAATCACATCTATATGTTCTATAGTAATGGAGATATGCGAGTTTGAAATTTTTTATAATGTTCTTGTCAAACGTGATTCCAAGGATGTATTACATTGTTTCAACGATGAAAGTGGTTATTTCAAATCTCCACGACAACGACTACAATCATGCACAAATAGATTGTTTACTTTATTGTTATGATAGTTTCCATGGTAACTTAGCATGAATATTACACATGGGTAAAATTTTTCCGGATGAGCCAAAAGAGAGCTTCGACCTGATTACATTGAGTGTAAAATCACATCTATATGTTCTATAGTAATGGAGATATGCGAGTTTGAAATTTTATATAATGTTTTTGTTAAACGTGATACCAAGGATGTATTACATTGTTCCAACAATGAAAGTGGTTATTTCAAATCTCCACGACAACGACTACAATCATGCACAAATAGATTGTTTACTTTATTGTTATGATAGTTTCCATGGTAACTTAGCATGAATATTACACTTGGTAAAAATTTTTCGGATGAGCCAATAGAGAGCATCGACCTGATTACATTGAGTGTAAAATCGCTACTGTATCTTCTATAGTAACGGAGATATGCGAGTTTGAAATTTTATATAATGTTTTTGTAAAACGTGATTCCAAGGATGTATTAGATTGTTTCAACAATGAAAGTGGTTATTTCAAATCTCCACGACAACGACTACAATCATGCACAAGTAGATTGTTTATTTATTGTTATGATAGTTTCCATGGTAACTAAGCATGAATATTACAAATGGGTAATTTTTTTCCGGATGAGCCAATAGAGAGCTTCGACATGATTACATTGAGTGTAAAATCACTTCTGTCTCTTCTATAGTAACGGAGATATGCGAGTTTGAAATTTTATATAATGTTTTTGTCAAACGTGATTCCAAGGATGTATTACATTGTTTCAACAATGAAAGTGGTTATTTCAAATCTCCACGACAACGACTACAATCATGCAACAATAGATTGTTTACTTTATTGTTATGATAGTTTCCATGGTAACTTAGCATGAATATTACACATGGGTAAAATTTTTCCGGATGAGCCAAAAGAGAGCTTCGACCTGATTACATTGAGTGTAAAATCACATCTATATGTTCTATAGTAATGGAGATATGCGAGTTTGAAATTTTTTATAATGTTCTTGTCAAACGTGATTCCAAGGATGTATTACATTGTTTCAACAATGAAAGTGGTTATTTCAAATCTCCACGACAACGACTACAATCATGCACAAATAGATTGTTTACTTTATTGTTATGATAGTTTCCATGGTAACTTAGCATGAATATTACACATGGGTAAATTTTTTCCGGATGAGCCAAAAGAGAGCTTCGACCTGATTACATTGAGTGTAAAATCACATCTGTATCTTCTATAGTAACGGAGATATGCGAGTTTGAAATTTTATATAATGTTTTTGTTAAACGTGATTCCAAGGATGTATTACATCGTTTCAACAATGAAAGTGGTTATTTCAAATCTCCACGACAACGACTACAATCATGCACAAATAGATTGTTTACTTTATTGTTATGATAGTTTCCATGGTAACTAAGCATGAATATTACAAATGGGTAAATTTTTTCCGGATGAGCCAATAGAGAGCTTCGACATGATTACATTGAGTGTAAAATCACTTCTGTCTCTTCTATAGTAACGGAGATATGCGAGTTTGAAATTTTATATAATGTTTTTGTTAAACGTGATACCAAGGATGTATTACATTGTTTCAACAATGAAAGTGGTTATTTCAAATCTCCACGACAACGACTACAATCATGCACAAATAGATTGTTTACTTTATTGTTATGATAGTTTCCATGGTAACTTAGCATGAATATTACACATGGGTAAAATTCTTTCGGATGAGCCAATAGAGAGCTTCGACATGATTACATTGAGTGTAAAATCACTTCTGTCTCTTCTATAGTAACGGAGATATGCGAGTTTGAAATTTTATATAATGTTTTTGTCAAACGTGATTCCAAGGATGTATTACATTGTTTCAACAATGAAAGTGGTTATTTCAAATCTCCACGACAACGACTACAATCATGCACAAATAGATTGTTTACTTTATTGTTATGATAGTTTCCATGGTAACTAAGCATGAATATTACACTTGGTAAAAATTTTTCGGATGAGCCAATAGAGAGCTTCGACCTGATTACATTGAGTGTAAAATCGCTACTGTATCTTCTATAGTAACGGAGATATGCGAGTTTGAAATTTTATATAATGTTTTTGTAAAACGTGATTCCAAGGATGTATTAGATTGTTTCAACAATGAAAGTGGTTATTTCAAATCTCCACGACAACGACTACAATCATGCACAAGTAGATTGTTTATTTGTTGTTATGATAGTTTCCATGGTAACTAAGCATGAATATTACAAATGGGTAATTTTTTTCCGGATGAGCCAATAGAGAGCTTCGACATGATTACATTGAGTGTAAAATCACTTCTGTCTCTTCTATAGTAACGGAGATATGCGAGTTTGAAATTTTATATAATGTTTTTGTCAAACGTGATTCCAAGGATGTATTACATTGTTTCAACAATGAAAGTGGTTATTTCAAATCTCCACGACAACGACTACAATCATGCACAAATAGATTGTTTACTTTATTGTTATGATAGTTTCCATGGTAACTTAGCATGAATATTACACATGGGTAAAATTTTTCCGGATGAGCCAAAAGAGAGCTTCGACCTGATTACATTGAGTGTAAAATCACATCTATATGTTCTATAGTAATGGAGATATGCGAGTTTGAAATTTTTTATAATGTTCTTGTCAAACGTGATTCCAAGGATGTATTACATTGTTTCAACAATGAAAGTGGTTATTTCAAATCTCCACGACAACGACTACAATCATGCACAAATAGATTGTTTACTTTATTGTTATGATAGTTTCCATGGTAACTTAGCATGAATATTACACATGGGTAAATTTTTTCCGGATGAGCCAAAAGAGAGCTTCGACCTGATTACATTGAGTGTAAAATCACATCTGTATCTTCTATAGTAACGGAGATATGCGAGTTTGAAATTTTATATAATGTTTTTGTTAAACGTGATTCCAAGGATGTATTACATTGTTTCAACAATGAAAGTGGTTATTTCAAATCTCCACGACAACGACTACAATCATGCACAAATAGATTGTTTACTTTATTGTTATGATAGTTTCCATGGTAACTAAGCATGAATATTACAAATGGGTAAAATTTTTCCGGATGAGCCAAAAGAGAGCTTCGACCTGATTACATTGAGTGTAAAATCACATCTATATGTTCTATAGTAATGGAGATATGCGAGTTTGAAATTTTATATAATGTTTTTGTAAAACGTGATACCAAGGACGTATTACATTGTTTCAACAATGAAAGTGGTTATTTCAAATCTCCACGACAACGACTACAATCATGGCCAAATAGATTGTTTACTTTATTGTTATGATAGTTTCCATGGTAACTAAGCATAAATATTACACATGGGTAAAATTCTTTCGGATGAGCCAATAGAGAGCTTCGACATGATTACATTGAGTGTAAAATCACTTCTGTCTCTTCTATAGTAACGGAGATATGCGAGTTTGAAATTTTATATAATGTTTTTGTCAAACGTGATTCCAAGGATGTATTACATTGTTTCAACAATGAAAGTGGTTATTTCAAATCTCCACGACAACGACTACAATCATGCACAAATAGATTGTTTACTTTATTGTTATGATAGTTTCCATGGTAACTTAGCATGAATATTACACATGGGTAAAATTTTTCCGGATGAGCCAATAGAGAGCTTCGACCTGATTACATTGAGTGTAAAATCACATCTGTATCTTCTATAGTAACGGAGATATGCTAGTTTGAAATTTTATATAATGTTTTTGTTAAACGTGATTCCAAGGATGTATTACATTGTTTCAACAATGAAAGTGGTTATTTCAAATCTCCACGACAACGACTACAATCATGCACAAATAGATTGTTTACTTTATTGTTATGATAGTTTCCATGGTAACTTAGCATGAATATTACACATGGGTAAAATTTTTCCGGATGAGCCAATAGAGAGCTTCGACCTGATTACATTGAGTGTAAAATCACATCTGTATCTTCTATAGTAACGGAGATATGCTAGTTTGAAATTTTATATAATGTTTTTGTTAAACGTGATTCCAAGGATGTATTACATTGTTTCAACAATGAAAGTGGTTATTTCAAATCTCCACGACAACGACTACAATCATGCACAAATAGATTGTTTACTTTATTGTTATGATAGTTTCCATGGTAACTAAGCTTGAATATTACACATGGGTAAATTTTTTTCGGATGAGCCAATAGAGAGCTTCGACCTGATTACATTGAGTGTAAAATCACATCTATATGTTCTATAGTAATGGAGATATGCGAGTTTGAAATTTTTTATAATGTTCTTGTCAAACGTGATTCCAAGGATGTATTACATTGTTTCAACGATGAAAGTGGTTATTTCAAATCTCCACGACAACGACTACAATCATGCACAAATAGATTGTTTACTTTATTGTTATGATAGTTTCCATGGTAACTTAGCATGAATATTACACATGGGTAAAATTTTTCCGGATGAGCCAAAAGAGAGCTTCGACCTGATTACATTGAGTGTAAAATCACATCTATATGTTCTATAGTAATGGAGATATGCGAGTTTGAAATTTTATATAATGTTTTTGTTAAACGTGATACCAAGGATGTATTACATTGTTCCAACAATGAAAGTGGTTATTTCAAATCTCCACGACAACGACTACAATCATGCACAAATAGATTGTTTACTTTATTGTTATGATAGTTTCCATGGTAACTAAGCATGAATATTACACTTGGTAAAAATTTTTCGGATGAGCCAATAGAGAGCTTCGACCTGATTACATTGAGTGTAAAATCGCTACTGTATCTTCTATAGTAACGGAGATATGCGAGTTTGAAATTTTATATAATGTTTTTGTAAAACGTGATTCCAAGGATGTATTAGATTGTTTCAACAATGAAAGTGGTTATTTCAAATCTCCACGACAACGACTACAATCATGCACAAGTAGATTGTTTATTTATTGTTATGATAGTTTCCATGGTAACTAAGCATGAATATTACAAATGGGTAATTTTTTTCCGGATGAGCCAATAGAGAGCTTCGACATGATTACATTGAGTGTAAAATCACTTCTGTCTCTTCTATAGTAACGGAGATATGCGAGTTTGAAATTTTATATAATGTTTTTGTCAAACGTGATTCCAAGGATGTATTACATTGTTTCAACAATGAAAGTGGTTATTTCAAATCTCCACGACAACGACTACAATCATGCAACAATAGATTGTTTACTTTATTGTTATGATAGTTTCCATGGTAACTTAGCATGAATATTACACATGGGTAAAATTTTTCCGGATGAGCCAAAAGAGAGCTTCGACCTGATTACATTGAGTGTAAAATCACATCTATATGTTCTATAGTAATGGAGATATGCGAGTTTGAAATTTTTTATAATGTTCTTGTCAAACGTGATTCCAAGGATGTATTACATTGTTTCAACAATGAAAGTGGTTATTTCAAATCTCCACGACAACGACTACAATCATGCACAAATAGATTGTTTACTTTATTGTTATGATAGTTTCCATGGTAACTTAGCATGAATATTACACATGGGTAAATTTTTTCCGGATGAGCCAAAAGAGAGCTTCGACCTGATTACATTGAGTGTAAAATCACATCTGTATCTTCTATAGTAACGGAGATATGCGAGTTTGAAATTTTATATAATGTTTTTGTTAAACGTGATTCCAAGGATGTATTACATTGTTTCAACAATGAAAGTGGTTATTTCAAATCTCCACGACAACGACTACAATCATGCACAAATAGATTGTTTACTTTATTGTTATGATAGTTTCCATGGTAACTAAGCATGAATATTACAAATGGGTAAAATTTTTCCGGATGAGCCAAAAGAGAGCTTCGACCTGATTACATTGAGTGTAAAATCACATCTATATGTTCTATAGTAATGGAGATATGCGAGTTTGAAATTTTATATAATGTTTTTGTAAAACGTGATACCAAGGACGTATTACATTGTTTCAACAATGAAAGTGGTTATTTCAAATCTCCACGACAACGACTACAATCATGGCCAAATAGATTGTTTACTTTATTGTTATGATAGTTTCCATGGTAACTAAGCATAAATATTACACATGGGTAAAATTCTTTCGGATGAGCCAATAGAGAGCTTCGACATGATTACATTGAGTGTAAAATCACTTCTGTCTCTTCTATAGTAACGGAGATATGCGAGTTTGAAATTTTATATAATGTTTTTGTCAAACGTGATTCCAAGGATGTATTACATTGTTTCAACAATGAAAGTGGTTATTTCAAATCTCCACGACAACGACTACAATCATGCACAAATAGATTGTTTACTTTATTGTTATGATAGTTTCCATGGTAACTTAGCATGAATATTACACATGGGTAAAATTTTTCCGGATGAGCCAATAGAGAGCTTCGACCTGATTACATTGAGTGTAAAATCACATCTGTATCTTCTATAGTAACGGAGATATGCTAGTTTGAAATTTTATATAATGTTTTTGTTAAACGTGATTCCAAGGATGTATTACATTGTTTCAACAATGAAAGTGGTTATTTCAAATCTCCACGACAACGACTACAATCATGCACAAATAGATTGTTTACTTTATTGTTATGATAGTTTCCATGGTAACTTAGCATGAATATTACACATGGGTAAAATTTTTCCGGATGAGCCAATAGAGAGCTTCGACCTGATTACATTGAGTGTAAAATCGCTACTGTATCTTCTATAGTAACGGAGATATGCGAGTTTGAAATTTTATATAATGTTTTTGTAAAACGTGATTCCAAGGATGTATTAGATTGTTTCAACAATGAAAGTGGTTATTTCAAATCTCCACGACAACGACTACAATCATGCACAAGTAGATTGTTTATTTATTGTTATGATAGTTTCCATGGTAACTAAGCATGAATATTACAAATGGGTAATTTTTTTCCGGATGAGCCAATAGAGAGCTTCGACATGATTACATTGAGTGTAAAATCACTTCTGTCTCTTCTATAGTAACGGAGATATGCGAGTTTGAAATTTTATATAATGTTTTTGTCAAACGTGATTCCAAGGATGTATTACATTGTTTCAACAATGAAAGTGGTTATTTCAAATCTCCACGACAACGACTACAATCATGCAACAATAGATTGTTTACTTTATTGTTATGATAGTTTCCATGGTAACTTAGCATGAATATTACACATGGGTAAAATTTTTCCGGATGAGCCAAAAGAGAGCTTCGACCTGATTACATTGAGTGTAAAATCACATCTATATGTTCTATAGTAATGGAGATATGCGAGTTTGAAATTTTTTATAATGTTCTTGTCAAACGTGATTCCAAGGATGTATTACATTGTTTCAACAATGAAAGTGGTTATTTCAAATCTCCACGACAACGACTACAATCATGCACAAATAGATTGTTTACTTTATTGTTATGATAGTTTCCATGGTAACTTAGCATGAATATTACACATGGGTAAATTTTTTCCGGATGAGCCAAAAGAGAGCTTCGACCTGATTACATTGAGTGTAAAATCACATCTGTATCTTCTATAGTAACGGAGATATGCGAGTTTGAAATTTTATATAATGTTTTTGTTAAACGTGATTCCAAGGATGTATTACATTGTTTCAACAATGAAAGTGGTTATTTCAAATCTCCACGACAACGACTACAATCATGCACAAATAGATTGTTTACTTTATTGTTATGATAGTTTCCATGGTAACTAAGCATGAATATTACAAATGGGTAAAATTTTTCCGGATGAGCCAAAAGAGAGCTTCGACCTGATTACATTGAGTGTAAAATCACATCTATATGTTCTATAGTAATGGAGATATGCGAGTTTGAAATTTTATATAATGTTTTTGTAAAACGTGATACCAAGGACGTATTACATTGTTTCAACAATGAAAGTGGTTATTTCAAATCTCCACGACAACGACTACAATCATGGCCAAATAGATTGTTTACTTTATTGTTATGATAGTTTCCATGGTAACTAAGCATAAATATTACACATGGGTAAAATTCTTTCGGATGAGCCAATAGAGAGCTTCGACCTGATTACATTGAGTGTAAAATCACATCTGTATCTTCTATAGTAACGGAGATATGCTAGTTTGAAATTTTATATAATGTTTTTGTTAAACGTGATTCCAAGGATGTATTACATTGTTTCAACAATGAAAGTGGTTATTTCAAATCTCCACGACAACGACTACAATCATGCACAAATAGATTGTTTACTTTATTGTTATGATAGTTTCCATGGTAACTTAGCATGAATATTACACATGGGTAAAATTTTTCCGGATGAGCCAATAGAGAGCTTCGACCTGATTACATTGAGTGTAAAATCACATCTGTATCTTCTATAGTAACGGAGATATGCTAGTTTGAAATTTTATATAATGTTTTTGTTAAACGTGATTCCAAGGATGTATTACATTGTTTCAACAATGAAAGTGGTTATTTCAAATCTCCACGACAACGACTACAATCATGCACAAATAGATTGTTTACTTTATTGTTATGATAGTTTCCATGGTAACTAAGCTTGAATATTACACATGGGTAAATTTTTTTCGGATGAGCCAATAGAGAGCTTCGACCTGATTACATTGAGTGTAAAATCACATCTATATGTTCTATAGTAATGGAGATATGCGAGTTTGAAATTTTTTATAATGTTCTTGTCAAACGTGATTCCAAGGATGTATTACATTGTTTCAACGATGAAAGTGGTTATTTCAAATCTCCACGACAACGACTACAATCATGCACAAATAGATTGTTTACTTTATTGTTATGATAGTTTCCATGGTAACTTAGCATGAATATTACACATGGGTAAAATTTTTCCGGATGAGCCAAAAGAGAGCTTCGACCTGATTACATTGAGTGTAAAATCACATCTATATGTTCTATAGTAATGGAGATATGCGAGTTTGAAATTTTATATAATGTTTTTGTTAAACGTGATACCAAGGATGTATTACATTGTTCCAACAATGAAAGTGGTTATTTCAAATCTCCACGACAACGACTACAATCATGCACAAATAGATTGTTTACTTTATTGTTATGATAGTTTCCATGGTAACTAAGCATGAATATTACACTTGGTAAAAATTTTTCGGATGAGCCAATAGAGAGCTTCGACCTGATTACATTGAGTGTAAAATCGCTACTGTATCTTCTATAGTAACGGAGATATGCGAGTTTGAAATTTTATATAATGTTTTTGTAAAACGTGATTCCAAGGATGTATTAGATTGTTTCAACAATGAAAGTGGTTATTTCAAATCTCCACGACAACGACTACAATCATGCACAAGTAGATTGTTTATTTATTGTTATGATAGTTTCCATGGTAACTAAGCATGAATATTACAAATGGGTAATTTTTTTCCGGATGAGCCAATAGAGAGCTTCGACATGATTACATTGAGTGTAAAATCACTTCTGTCTCTTCTATAGTAACGGAGATATGCGAGTTTGAAATTTTATATAATGTTTTTGTCAAACGTGATTCCAAGGATGTATTACATTGTTTCAACAATGAAAGTGGTTATTTCAAATCTCCACGACAACGACTACAATCATGCAACAATAGATTGTTTACTTTATTGTTATGATAGTTTCCATGGTAACTTAGCATGAATATTACACATGGGTAAAATTTTTCCGGATGAGCCAAAAGAGAGCTTCGACCTGATTACATTGAGTGTAAAATCACATCTATATGTTCTATAGTAATGGAGATATGCGAGTTTGAAATTTTTTATAATGTTCTTGTCAAACGTGATTCCAAGGATGTATTACATTGTTTCAACAATGAAAGTGGTTATTTCAAATCTCCACGACAACGACTACAATCATGCACAAATAGATTGTTTACTTTATTGTTATGATAGTTTCCATGGTAACTTAGCATGAATATTACACATGGGTAAATTTTTTCCGGATGAGCCAAAAGAGAGCTTCGACCTGATTACATTGAGTGTAAAATCACATCTGTATCTTCTATAGTAACGGAGATATGCGAGTTTGAAATTTTATATAATGTTTTTGTTAAACGTGATTCCAAGGATGTATTACATTGTTTCAACAATGAAAGTGGTTATTTCAAATCTCCACGACAACGACTACAATCATGCACAAATAGATTGTTTACTTTATTGTTATGATAGTTTCCATGGTAACTAAGCATGAATATTACAAATGGGTAAAATTTTTCCGGATGAGCCAAAAGAGAGCTTCGACCTGATTACATTGAGTGTAAAATCACATCTATATGTTCTATAGTAATGGAGATATGCGAGTTTGAAATTTTATATAATGTTTTTGTAAAACGTGATACCAAGGACGTATTACATTGTTTCAACAATGAAAGTGGTTATTTCAAATCTCCACGACAACGACTACAATCATGGCCAAATAGATTGTTTACTTTATTGTTATGATAGTTTCCATGGTAACTAAGCATAAATATTACACATGGGTAAAATTCTTTCGGATGAGCCAATAGAGAGCTTCGACATGATTACATTGAGTGTAAAATCACTTCTGTCTCTTCTATAGTAACGGAGATATGCGAGTTTGAAATTTTATATAATGTTTTTGTCAAACGTGATTCCAAGGATGTATTACATTGTTTCAACAATGAAAGTGGTTATTTCAAATCTCCACGACAACGACTACAATCATGCACAAATAGATTGTTTACTTTATTGTTATGATAGTTTCCATGGTAACTTAGCATGAATATTACACATGGGTAAAATTTTTCCGGATGAGCCAATAGAGAGCTTCGACCTGATTACATTGAGTGTAAAATCACATCTGTATCTTCTATAGTAACGGAGATATGCTAGTTTGAAATTTTATATAATGTTTTTGTTAAACGTGATTCCAAGGATGTATTACATTGTTTCAACAATGAAAGTGGTTATTTCAAATCTCCACGACAACGACTACAATCATGCACAAATAGATTGTTTACTTTATTGTTATGATAGTTTCCATGGTAACTTAGCATGAATATTACACATGGGTAAAATTTTTCCGGATGAGCCAATAGAGAGCTTCGACCTGATTACATTGAGTGTAAAATCACATCTGTATCTTCTATAGTAACGGAGATATGCTAGTTTGAAATTTTATATAATGTTTTTGTTAAACGTGATTCCAAGGATGTATTACATTGTTTCAACAATGAAAGTGGTTATTTCAAATCTCCACGACAACGACTACAATCATGCACAAATAGATTGTTTACTTTATTGTTATGATAGTTTCCATGGTAACTAAGCTTGAATATTACACATGGGTAAATTTTTTTCGGATGAGCCAATAGAGAGCTTCGACCTGATTACATTGAGTGTAAAATCACATCTATATGTTCTATAGTAATGGAGATATGCGAGTTTGAAATTTTTTATAATGTTCTTGTCAAACGTGATTCCAAGGATGTATTACATTGTTTCAACGATGAAAGTGGTTATTTCAAATCTCCACGACAACGACTACAATCATGCACAAATAGATTGTTTACTTTATTGTTATGATAGTTTCCATGGTAACTTAGCATGAATATTACACATGGGTAAAATTTTTCCGGATGAGCCAAAAGAGAGCTTCGACCTGATTACATTGAGTGTAAAATCACATCTATATGTTCTATAGTAATGGAGATATGCGAGTTTGAAATTTTATATAATGTTTTTGTTAAACGTGATACCAAGGATGTATTACATTGTTCCAACAATGAAAGTGGTTATTTCAAATCTCCACGACAACGACTACAATCATGCACAAATAGATTGTTTACTTTATTGTTATGATAGTTTCCATGGTAACTAAGCATGAATATTACACTTGGTAAAAATTTTTCGGATGAGCCAATAGAGAGCTTCGACCTGATTACATTGAGTGTAAAATCGCTACTGTATCTTCTATAGTAACGGAGATATGCGAGTTTGAAATTTTATATAATGTTTTTGTAAAACGTGATTCCAAGGATGTATTAGATTGTTTCAACAATGAAAGTGGTTATTTCAAATCTCCACGACAACGACTACAATCATGCACAAGTAGATTGTTTATTTATTGTTATGATAGTTTCCATGGTAACTAAGCATGAATATTACAAATGGGTAATTTTTTTCCGGATGAGCCAATAGAGAGCTTCGACATGATTACATTGAGTGTAAAATCACTTCTGTCTCTTCTATAGTAACGGAGATATGCGAGTTTGAAATTTTATATAATGTTTTTGTCAAACGTGATTCCAAGGATGTATTACATTGTTTCAACAATGAAAGTGGTTATTTCAAATCTCCACGACAACGACTACAATCATGCAACAATAGATTGTTTACTTTATTGTTATGATAGTTTCCATGGTAACTTAGCATGAATATTACACATGGGTAAAATTTTTCCGGATGAGCCAAAAGAGAGCTTCGACCTGATTACATTGAGTGTAAAATCACATCTATATGTTCTATAGTAATGGAGATATGCGAGTTTGAAATTTTTTATAATGTTCTTGTCAAACGTGATTCCAAGGATGTATTACATTGTTTCAACAATGAAAGTGGTTATTTCAAATCTCCACGACAACGACTACAATCATGCACAAATAGATTGTTTACTTTATTGTTATGATAGTTTCCATGGTAACTTAGCATGAATATTACACATGGGTAAATTTTTTCCGGATGAGCCAAAAGAGAGCTTCGACCTGATTACATTGAGTGTAAAATCACATCTGTATCTTCTATAGTAACGGAGATATGCGAGTTTGAAATTTTATATAATGTTTTTGTTAAACGTGATTCCAAGGATGTATTACATTGTTTCAACAATGAAAGTGGTTATTTCAAATCTCCACGACAACGACTACAATCATGCACAAATAGATTGTTTACTTTATTGTTATGATAGTTTCCATGGTAACTAAGCATGAATATTACAAATGGGTAAAATTTTTCCGGATGAGCCAAAAGAGAGCTTCGACCTGATTACATTGAGTGTAAAATCACATCTATATGTTCTATAGTAATGGAGATATGCGAGTTTGAAATTTTATATAATGTTTTTGTAAAACGTGATACCAAGGACGTATTACATTGTTTCAACAATGAAAGTGGTTATTTCAAATCTCCACGACAACGACTACAATCATGGCCAAATAGATTGTTTACTTTATTGTTATGATAGTTTCCATGGTAACTAAGCATAAATATTACACATGGGTAAAATTCTTTCGGATGAGCCAATAGAGAGCTTCGACATGATTACATTGAGTGTAAAATCACTTCTGTCTCTTCTATAGTAACGGAGATATGCGAGTTTGAAATTTTATATAATGTTTTTGTCAAACGTGATTCCAAGGATGTATTACATTGTTTCAACAATGAAAGTGGTTATTTCAAATCTCCACGACAACGACTACAATCATGCACAAATAGATTGTTTACTTTATTGTTATGATAGTTTCCATGGTAACTTAGCATGAATATTACACATGGGTAAAATTTTTCCGGATGAGCCAATAGAGAGCTTCGACCTGATTACATTGAGTGTAAAATCACATCTGTATCTTCTATAGTAACGGAGATATGCTAGTTTGAAATTTTATATAATGTTTTTGTTAAACGTGATTCCAAGGATGTATTACATTGTTTCAACAATGAAAGTGGTTATTTCAAATCTCCACGACAACGACTACAATCATGCACAAATAGATTGTTTACTTTATTGTTATGATAGTTTCCATGGTAACTTAGCATGAATATTACACATGGGTAAAATTTTTCCGGATGAGCCAATAGAGAGCTTCGACCTGATTACATTGAGTGTAAAATCACATCTGTATCTTCTATAGTAACGGAGATATGCTAGTTTGAAATTTTATATAATGTTTTTGTTAAACGTGATTCCAAGGATGTATTACATTGTTTCAACAATGAAAGTGGTTATTTCAAATCTCCACGACAACGACTACAATCATGCACAAATAGATTGTTTACTTTATTGTTATGATAGTTTCCATGGTAACTAAGCTTGAATATTACACATGGGTAAAATTTTTTCGGATGAGCCAATAGAGAGCTTCGACCTGATTACATTGAGTGTAAAATCACATCTATATGTTCTATAGTAATGGAGATATGCGAGTTTGAAATTTTTTATAATGTTCTTGTCAAACGTGATTCCAAGGATGTATTACATTGTTTCAACGATGAAAGTGGTTATTTCAAATCTCCACGACAACGACTACAATCATGCACAAATAGATCGTTTACTTTATTGTTATGATAGTTTCCATGGTAACTTAGCATGAATATTACACATGGGTAAAATTTTTCCGGATGAGCCAAAAGAGAGCTTCGACCTGATTACATTGAGTGTAAAATCACATCTATATGTTCTATAGTAATGGAGATATGCGAGTTTGAAATTTTATATAATGTTTTTGTTAAACGTGATACCAAGGATGTATTACATTGTTCCAACAATGAAAGTGGTTATTTCAAATCTCCACGACAACGACTACAATCATGCACAAATAGATTGTTTACTTTATTGTTATGATAGTTTCCATGGTAACTAAGCATGAATATTACACTTGGTAAAAATTTTTCGGATGAGCCAATAGAGAGCTTCGACCTGATTACATTGAGTGTAAAATCGCTACTGTATCTTCTATAGTAACGGAGATATGCGAGTTTGAAATTTTATATAATGTTTTTGTTAAACGTGATTCCAAGGATGTATTACATCGTTTCAACAATGAAAGTGGTTATTTCAAATCTCCACGACAACGACTACAATCATGCACAAATAGATTGTTTACTTTATTGTTATGATAGTTTCCATGGTAACTAAGCATGAATATTACAAATGGGTAAATTTTTTCCGGATGAGCCAATAGAGAGCTTCGACATGATTACATTGAGTGTAAAATCACTTCTGTCTCTTCTATAGTAACGGAGATATGCGAGTTTGAAATTTTATATAATGTTTTTGTTAAACGTGATACCAAGGATGTATTACATTGTTTCAACAATGAAAGTGGTTATTTCAAATCTCCACGACAACGACTACAATCATGCACAAGTAGATTGTTTACTTTATTGTTATGATAGTTTCCATGGTAACTTAGCATGAATATTACACATGGGTAAAATTCTTTCGGATGAGCCAATAGAGAGCTTCGACATGATTACATTGAGTGTAAAATCACTTCTGTCTCTTCTATAGTAACGGAGATATGCGAGTTTGAAATTTTATATAATGTTTTTGTCAAACGTGATTCCAAGGATGTATTACATTGTTTCAACAATGAAAGTGGTTATTTCAAATCTCCACGACAACGACTACAATCATGCACAAATAGATTGTTTACTTTATTGTTATGATAGTTTCCATGGTAACTAAGCATGAATATTACACTTGGTAAAAATTTTTCGGATGAGCCAATAGAGAGCTTCGACCTGATTACATTGAGTGTAAAATCGCTACTGTATCTTCTATAGTAACGGAGATATGCGAGTTTGAAATTTTATATAATGTTTTTGTAAAACGTGATTCCAAGGATGTATTAGATTGTTTCAACAATGAAAGTGGTTATTTCAAATCTCCACGACAACGACTACAATCATGCACAAGTAGATTGTTTATTTGTTGTTATGATAGTTTCCATGGTAACTAAGCATGAATATTACAAATGGGTAATTTTTTTCCGGATGAGCCAATAGAGAGCTTCGACATGATTACATTGAGTGTAAAATCACTTCTGTCTCTTCTATAGTAACGGAGATATGCGAGTTTGAAATTTTATATAATGTTTTTGTCAAACGTGATTCCAAGGATGTATTACATTGTTTCAACAATGAAAGTGGTTATTTCAAATCTCCACGACAACGACTACAATCATGCACAAATAGATTGTTTACTTTATTGTTATGATAGTTTCCATGGTAACTTAGCATGAATATTACACATGGGTAAAATTTTTCCGGATGAGCCAAAAGAGAGCTTCGACCTGATTACATTGAGTGTAAAATCACATCTATATGTTCTATAGTAATGGAGATATGCGAGTTTGAAATTTTTTATAATGTTCTTGTCAAACGTGATTCCAAGGATGTATTACATTGTTTCAACAATGAAAGTGGTTATTTCAAATCTCCACGACAACGACTACAATCATGCACAAATAGATTGTTTACTTTATTGTTATGATAGTTTCCATGGTAACTTAGCATGAATATTACACATGGGTAAATTTTTTCCGGATGAGCCAAAAGAGAGCTTCGACCTGATTACATTGAGTTTAAAATCACATCTGTATCTTCTATAGTAACGGAGATATGCGAGTTTGAAATTTTATATAATGTTTTTGTTAAACGTGATTCCAAGGATGTATTACATTGTTTCAACAATGAAAGTGGTTATTTCAAATCTCCACGACAACGACTACAATCATGCACAAATAGATTGTTTACTTTATTGTTATGATAGTTTCCATGGTAACTAAGCATGAATATTACAAATGGGTAAAATTTTTCCGGATGAGCCAAAAGAGAGCTTCGACCTGATTACATTGAGTGTAAAATCACATCTATATGTTCTATAGTAATGGAGATATGCGAGTTTGAAATTTTATATAATGTTTTTGTAAAACGTGATACCAAGGACGTATTACATTGTTTCAACAATGAAAGTGGTTATTTCAAATCTCCACGACAACGACTACAATCATGGCCAAATAGATTGTTTACTTTATTGTTATGATAGTTTCCATGGTAACTAAGCATAAATATTACACATGGGTAAAATTCTTTCGGATGAGCCAATAGAGAGCTTCGACATGATTACATTGAGTGTAAAATCACTTCTGTCTCTTCTATAGTAACGGAGATATGCGAGTTTGAAATTTTATATAATGTTTTTGTCAAACGTGATTCCAAGGATGTATTACATTGTTTCAACAATGAAAGTGGTTATTTCAAATCTCCACGACAACGACTACAATCATGCACAAATAGATTGTTTACTTTATTGTTATGATAGTTTCCATGGTAACTTAGCATGAATATTACACATGGGTAAAATTTTTCCGGATGAGCGAATAGAGAGCTTCGACCTGATTACATTGAGTGTAAAATCACATCTGTATCTTCTATAGTAACGGAGATATGCTAGTTTGAAATTTTATATAATGTTTTTGTTAAACGTGATTCCAAGGATGTATTACATTGTTTCAACAATGAAAGTGGTTATTTCAAATCTCCACGACAACGACTACAATCATGCACAAATAGATTGTTTACTTTATTGTTATGATAGTTTCCATGGTAACTTAGCATGAATATTACACATGGGTAAAATTTTTCCGGATGAGCCAATAGAGAGCTTCGACCTGATTACATTGAGTGTAAAATCACATCTGTATCTTCTATAGTAACGGAGATATGCTAGTTTGAAATTTTATATAATGTTTTTGTTAAACGTGATTCCAAGGATGTATTACATTGTTTCAACAATGAAAGTGGTTATTTCAAATCTCCACGACAACGACTACAATCATGCACAAATAGATTGTTTACTTTATTGTTATGATAGTTTCCATGGTAACTAAGCTTGAATATTACACATGGGTAAATTTTTTTCGGATGAGCCAATAGAGAGCTTCGACCTGATTACATTGAGTGTAAAATCACATCTATATGTTCTATAGTAATGGAGATATGCGAGTTTGAAATTTTTTATAATGTTCTTGTCAAACGTGATTCCAAGGATGTATTACATTGTTTCAACGATGAAAGTGGTTATTTCAAATCTCCACGACAACGACTACAATCATGCACAAATAGATTGTTTACTTTATTGTTATGATAGTTTCCATGGTAACTTAGCATGAATATTACACATGGGTAAAATTTTTCCGGATGAGCCAAAAGAGAGCTTCGACCTGATTACATTGAGTGTAAAATCACATCTATATGTTCTATAGTAATGGAGATATGCGAGTTTGAAATTTTATATAATGTTTTTGTTAAACGTGATACCAAGGATGTATTACATTGTTCCAACAATGAAAGTGGTTATTTCAAATCTCCACGACAACGACTACAATCATGCACAAATAGATTGTTTACTTTATTGTTATGATAGTTTCCATGGTAACTAAGCATGAATATTACACTTGGTAAAAATTTTTCGGATGAGCCAATAGAGAGCTTCGACCTGATTACATTGAGTGTAAAATCGCTACTGTATCTTCTATAGTAACGGAGATATGCGAGTTTGAAATTTTATATAATGTTTTTGTAAAACGTGATTCCAAGGATGTATTAGATTGTTTCAACAATGAAAGTGGTTATTTCAAATCTCCACGACAACGACTACAATCATGCACAAGTAGATTGTTTATTTATTGTTATGATAGTTTCCATGGTAACTAAGCATGAATATTACAAATGGGTAATTTTTTTCCGGATGAGCCAATAGAGAGCTTCGACATGATTACATTGAGTGTAAAATCACTTCTGTCTCTTCTATAGTAACGGAGATATGCGAGTTTGAAATTTTATATAATGTTTTTGTCAAACGTGATTCCAAGGATGTATTACATTGTTTCAACAATGAAAGTGGTTATTTCAAATCTCCACGACAACGACTACAATCATGCAACAATAGATTGTTTACTTTATTGTTATGATAGTTTCCATGGTAACTTAGCATGAATATTACACATGGGTAAAATTTTTCCGGATGAGCCAAAAGAGAGCTTCGACCTGATTACATTGAGTGTAAAATCACATCTGTATGTTCTATAGTAATGGAGATATGCGAGTTTGAAATTTTTTATAATGTTCTTGTCAAACGTGATTCCAAGGATGTATTACATTGTTTCAACAATGAAAGTGGTTATTTCAAATCTCCACGACAACGACTACAATCATGCACAAATAGATTGTTTACTTTATTGTTATGATAGTTTCCATGGTAACTTAGCATGAATATTACACATGGGTAAATTTTTTCCGGATGAGCCAAAAGAGAGCTTCGACCTGATTACATTGAGTGTAAAATCACATCTGTATCTTCTATAGTAACGGAGATATGCGAGTTTGAAATTTTATATAATGTTTTTGTTAAACGTGATTCCAAGGATGTATTACATTGTTTCAACAATGAAAGTGGTTATTTCAAATCTCCACGACAACGACTACAATCATGCACAAATAGATTGTTTACTTTATTGTTATGATAGTTTCCATGGTAACTTAGCATGAATATTACACATGGGTAAAATTTTTCCGGATGAGCCAATAGAGAGCTTCGACCTGATTACATTGAGTGTAAAATCACATCTGTATCTTCTATAGTAACGGAGATATGCTAGTTTGAAATTTTATATAATGTTTTTGTTAAACGTGATTCCAAGGATGTATTACATTGTTTCAACAATGAAAGTGGTTATTTCAAATCTCCACGACAACGACTACAATCATGCACAAATAGATTGTTTACTTTATTGTTATGATAGTTTCCATGGTAACTAAGCTTGAATATTACACATGGGTAAAATTTTTTCGGATGAGCCAATAGAGAGCTTCGACCTGATTACATTGAGTGTAAAATCACATCTATATGTTCTATAGTAATGGAGATATGCGAGTTTGAAATTTTTTATAATGTTCTTGTCAAACGTGATTCCAAGGATGTATTACATTGTTTCAACGATGAAAGTGGTTATTTCAAATCTCCACGACAACGACTACAATCATGCACAAATAGATTGTTTACTTTATTGTTATGATAGTTTCCATGGTAACTTAGCATGAATATTACACATGGGTAAAATTTTTCCGGATGAGCCAAAAGAGAGCTTCGACCTGATTACATTGAGTGTAAAATCACATCTATATGTTCTATAGTAATGGAGATATGCGAGTTTGAAATTTTATATAATGTTTTTGTTAAACGTGATACCAAGGATGTATTACATTGTTCCAACAATGAAAGTGGTTATTTCAAATCTCCACGACAACGACTACAATCATGCACAAATAGATTGTTTACTTTATTGTTATGATAGTTTCCATGGTAACTAAGCATGAATATTACACTTGGTAAAAATTTTTCGGATGAGCCAATAGAGAGCTTCGACCTGATTACATTGAGTGTAAAATCGCTACTGTATCTTCTATAGTAACGGAGATATGCGAGTTTGAAATTTTATATAATGTTTTTGTAAAACGTGATTCCAAGGATGTATTAGATTGTTTCAACAATGAAAGTGGTTATTTCAAATCTCCACGACAACGACTACAATCATGCACAAGTAGATTGTTTATTTATTGTTATGATAGTTTCCATGGTAACTAAGCATGAATATTACAAATGGGTAATTTTTTTCCGGATGAGCCAATAGAGAGCTTCGACATGATTACATTGAGTGTAAAATCACTTCTGTCTCTTCTATAGTAACGGAGATATGCGAGTTTGAAATTTTATATAATGTTTTTGTCAAACGTGATTCCAAGGATGTATTACATTGTTTCAACAATGAAAGTGGTTATTTCAAATCTCCACGACAACGACTACAATCATGCAACAATAGATTGTTTACTTTATTGTTATGATAGTTTCCATGGTAACTTAGCATGAATATTACACATGGGTAAAATTTTTCCGGATGAGCCAAAAGAGAGCTTCGACCTGATTACATTGAGTGTAAAATCACATCTATATGTTCTATAGTAATGGAGATATGCGAGTTTGAAATTTTTTATAATGTTCTTGTCAAACGTGATTCCAAGGATGTATTACATTGTTTCAACAATAAAAGTGGTTATTTCAAATCTCCACGACAACGACTACAATCATGCACAAATAGATTGTTTACTTTATTGTTATGATAGTTTCCATGGTAACTTAGCATGAATATTACACATGGGTAAATTTTTTCCGGATGAGCCAAAAGAGAGCTTCGACCTGATTACATTGAGTGTAAAATCACATCTGTATCTTCTATAGTAACGGAGATATGCGAGTTTGAAATTTTATATAATGTTTTTGTTAAACGTGATTCCAAGGATGTATTACATTGTTTCAACAATGAAAGTGGTTATTTCAAATCTCCACGACAACGACTACAATCATGCACAAATAGATTGTTTACTTTATTGTTATGATAGTTTCCATGGTAACTAAGCATGAATATTACAAATGGGTAAAATTTTTCCGGATGAGCCAAAAGAGAGCTTCGACCTGATTACATTGAGTGTAAAATCACATCTATATGTTCTATAGTAATGGAGATATGCGAGTTTGAAATTTTATATAATGTTTTTGTAAAACGTGATACCAAGGACGTATTACATTGTTTCAACAATGAAAGTGGTTATTTCAAATCTCCACGACAACGACTACAATCATGGCCAAATAGATTGTTTACTTTATTGTTATGATAGTTTCCATGGTAACTAAGCATAAATATTACACATGGGTAAAATTCTTTCGGATGAGCCAATAGAGAGCTTCGACATGATTACATTGAGTGTAAAATCACTTCTGTCTCTTCTATAGTAACGGAGATATGCGAGTTTGAAATTTTATATAATGTTTTTGTCAAACGTGATTCCAAGGATGTATTACATTGTTTCAACAATGAAAGTGGTTATTTCAAATCTCCACGACAACGACTACAATCATGCACAAATAGATTGTTTACTTTATTGTTATGATAGTTTCCATGGTAACTTAGCATGAATATTACACATGGGTAAAATTTTTCCGGATGAGCCAATAGAGAGCTTCGACCTGATTACATTGAGTGTAAAATCACATCTGTATCTTCTATAGTAACGGAGATATGCTAGTTTGAAATTTTATATAATGTTTTTGTTAAACGTGATTCCAAGGATGTATTACATTGTTTCAACAATGAAAGTGGTTATTTCAAATCTCCACGACAACGACTACAATCATGCACAAATAGATTGTTTACTTTATTGTTATGATAGTTTCCATGGTAACTTAGCATGAATATTACACATGGGTAAAATTTTTCCGGATGAGCCAATAGAGAGCTTCGACCTGATTACATTGAGTGTAAAATCACATCTGTATCTTCTATAGTAACGGAGATATGCTAGTTTGAAATTTTATATAATGTTTTTGTTAAACGTGATTCCAAGGATGTATTACATTGTTTCAACAATGAAAGTGGTTATTTCAAATCTCCACGACAACGACTACAATCATGCACAAATAGATTGTTTACTTTATTGTTATGATAGTTTCCATGGTAACTAAGCTTGAATATTACACATGGGTAAAATTTTTTCGGATGAGCCAATAGAGAGCTTCGACCTGATTACATTGAGTGTAAAATCACATCTATATGTTCTATAGTAATGGAGATATGCGAGTTTGAAATTTTTTATAATGTTCTTGTCAAACGTGATTCCAAGGATGTATTACATTGTTTCAACGATGAAAGTGGTTATTTCAAATCTCCACGACAACGACTACAATCATGCACAAATAGATTGTTTACTTTATTGTTATGATAGTTTCCATGGTAACTTAGCATGAATATTACACATGGGTAAAATTTTTCCGGATGAGCCAAAAGAGAGCTTCGACCTGATTACATTGAGTGTAAAATCACATCTATATGTTCTATAGTAATGGAGATATGCGAGTTTGAAATTTTATATAATGTTTTTGTTAAACGTGATACCAAGGATGTATTACATTGTTCCAACAATGAAAGTGGTTATTTCAAATCTCCACGACAACGACTACAATCATGCACAAATAGATTGTTTACTTTATTGTTATGATAGTTTCCATGGTAACTAAGCATGAATATTACACTTGGTAAAAATTTTTCGGATGAGCCAATAGAGAGCTTCGACCTGATTACATTGAGTGTAAAATCGCTACTGTATCTTCTATAGTAACGGAGATATGCGAGTTTGAAATTTTATATAATGTTTTTGTAAAACGTGATTCCAAGGATGTATTAGATTGTTTCAACAATGAAAGTGGTTATTTCAAATCTCCACGACAACGACTACAATCATGCACAAGTAGATTGTTTATTTATTGTTATGATAGTTTCCATGGTAACTAAGCATGAATATTACAAATGGGTAATTTTTTTCCGGATGAGCCAATAGAGAGCTTCGACATGATTACATTGAGTGTAAAATCACTTCTGTCTCTTCTATAGTAACGGAGATATGCGAGTTTGAAATTTTATATAATGTTTTTGTCAAACGTGATTCCAAGGATGTATTACATTGTTTCAACAATGAAAGTGGTTATTTCAAATCTCCACGACAACGACTACAATCATGCAACAATAGATTGTTTACTTTATTGTTATGATAGTTTCCATGGTAACTTAGCATGAATATTACACATGGGTAAAATTTTTCCGGATGAGCCAAAAGAGAGCTTCGACCTGATTACATTGAGTGTAAAATCACATCTATATGTTCTATAGTAATGGAGATATGCGAGTTTGAAATTTTTTATAATGTTCTTGTCAAACGTGATTCCAAGGATGTATTACATTGTTTCAACAATAAAAGTGGTTATTTCAAATCTCCACGACAACGACTACAATCATGCACAAATAGATTGTTTACTTTATTGTTATGATAGTTTCCATGGTAACTTAGCATGAATATTACACATGGGTAAATTTTTTCCGGATGAGCCAAAAGAGAGCTTCGACCTGATTACATTGAGTGTAAAATCACATCTGTATCTTCTATAGTAACGGAGATATGCGAGTTTGAAATTTTATATAATGTTTTTGTTAAACGTGATTCCAAGGATGTATTACATTGTTTCAACAATGAAAGTGGTTATTTCAAATCTCCACGACAACGACTACAATCATGCACAAATAGATTGTTTACTTTATTGTTATGATAGTTTCCATGGTAACTAAGCATGAATATTACAAATGGGTAAAATTTTTCCGGATGAGCCAAAAGAGAGCTTCGACCTGATTACATTGAGTGTAAAATCACATCTATATGTTCTATAGTAATGGAGATATGCGAGTTTGAAATTTTATATAATGTTTTTGTAAAACGTGATACCAAGGACGTATTACATTGTTTCAACAATGAAAGTGGTTATTTCAAATCTCCACGACAACGACTACAATCATGGCCAAATAGATTGTTTACTTTATTGTTATGATAGTTTCCATGGTAACTAAGCATAAATATTACACATGGGTAAAATTCTTTCGGATGAGCCAATAGAGAGCTTCGACATGATTACATTGAGTGTAAAATCACTTCTGTCTCTTCTATAGTAACGGAGATATGCGAGTTTGAAATTTTATATAATGTTTTTGTCAAACGTGATTCCAAGGATGTATTACATTGTTTCAACAATGAAAGTGGTTATTTCAAATCTCCACGACAACGACTACAATCATGCACAAATAGATTGTTTACTTTATTGTTATGATAGTTTCCATGGTAACTTAGCATGAATATTACACATGGGTAAAATTTTTCCGGATGAGCCAATAGAGAGCTTCGACCTGATTACATTGAGTGTAAAATCACATCTGTATCTTCTATAGTAACGGAGATATGCTAGTTTGAAATTTTATATAATGTTTTTGTTAAACGTGATTCCAAGGATGTATTACATTGTTTCAACAATGAAAGTGGTTATTTCAAATCTCCACGACAACGACTACAATCATGCACAAATAGATTGTTTACTTTATTGTTATGATAGTTTCCATGGTAACTTAGCATGAATATTACACATGGGTAAAATTTTTCCGGATGAGCCAATAGAGAGCTTCGACCTGATTACATTGAGTGTAAAATCACATCTGTATCTTCTATAGTAACGGAGATATGCTAGTTTGAAATTTTATATAATGTTTTTGTTAAACGTGATTCCAAGGATGTATTACATTGTTTCAACAATGAAAGTGGTTATTTCAAATCTCCACGACAACGACTACAATCATGCACAAATAGATTGTTTACTTTATTGTTATGATAGTTTCCATGGTAACTAAGCTTGAATATTACACATGGGTAAAATTTTTTCGGATGAGCCAATAGAGAGCTTCGACCTGATTACATTGAGTGTAAAATCACATCTATATGTTCTATAGTAATGGAGATATGCGAGTTTGAAATTTTTTATAATGTTCTTGTCAAACGTGATTCCAAGGATGTATTACATTGTTTCAACGATGAAAGTGGTTATTTCAAATCTCCACGACAACGACTACAATCATGCACAAATAGATTGTTTACTTTATTGTTATGATAGTTTCCATGGTAACTTAGCATGAATATTACACATGGGTAAAATTTTTCCGGATGAGCCAAAAGAGAGCTTCGACCTGATTACATTGAGTGTAAAATCACATCTATATGTTCTATAGTAATGGAGATATGCGAGTTTGAAATTTTATATAATGTTTTTGTTAAACGTGATACCAAGGATGTATTACATTGTTCCAACAATGAAAGTGGTTATTTCAAATCTCCACGACAACGACTACAATCATGCACAAGTAGATTGTTTATTTATTGTTATGATAGTTTCCATGGTAACTAAGCATGAATATTACAAATGGGTAATTTTTTTCCGGATGAGCCAATAGAGAGCTTCGACATGATTACATTGAGTGTAAAATCACTTCTGTCTCTTCTATAGTAACGGAGATATGCGAGTTTGAAATTTTATATAATGTTTTTGTCAAACGTGATTCCAAGGATGTATTACATTGTTTCAACAATGAAAGTGGTTATTTCAAATCTCCACGACAACGACTACAATCATGCAACAATAGATTGTTTACTTTATTGTTATGATAGTTTCCATGGTAACTTAGCATGAATATTACACATGGGTAAAATTTTTCCGGATGAGCCAAAAGAGAGCTTCGACCTGATTACATTGAGTGTAAAATCACATCTGTATCTTCTATAGTAACGGAGATATGCGAGTTTGAAATTTTATATAATGTTTTTGTTAAACGTGATTCCAAGGATGTATTACATTGTTTCAACAATGAAAGTGGTTATTTCAAATCTCCACGACAACGACTACAATCATGCACAAATAGATTGTTTACTTTATTGTTATGATAGTTTCCATGGTAACTAAGCATGAATATTACAAATGGGTAAAATTTTTCCGGATGAGCCAAAAGAGAGCTTCGACCTGATTACATTGAGTGTAAAATCACATCTATATGTTCTATAGTAATGGAGATATGCGAGTTTGAAATTTTATATAATGTTTTTGTAAAACGTGATACCAAGGACGTATTACATTGTTTCAACAATGAAAGTGGTTATTTCAAATCTCCACGACAACGACTACAATCATGGCCAAATAGATTGTTTACTTTATTGTTATGATAGTTTCCATGGTAACTAAGCATAAATATTACACATGGGTAAAATTCTTTCGGATGAGCCAATAGAGAGCTTCGACATGATTACATTGAGTGTAAAATCACATCTGTATCTTCTATAGTAACGGAGATATGCGAGTTTGAAATTTTATATAATGTTTTTGTCAAACGTGATTCCAAGGATGTATTACATTGTTTCAACAATGAAAGTGGTTATTTCAAATCTCCACGACAACGACTACAATCATGCAACAATAGATTGTTTACTTTATTGTTATGATAGTTTCCATGGTAACTTAGCATGAATATTACACATGGGTAAAATTTTTCCGGATGAGCCAAAAGAGAGCTTCGACCTGATTACATTGAGTGTAAAATCACATCTATATGTTCTATAGTAATGGAGATATGCGAGTTTGAAATTTTTTATAATGTTCTTGTCAAACGTGATTCCAAGGATGTATTACATTGTTTCAACAATAAAAGTGGTTATTTCAAATCTCCACGACAACGACTACAATCATGCACAAATAGATTGTTTACTTTATTGTTATGATAGTTTCCATGGTAACTTAGCATGAATATTACACATGGGTAAATTTTTTCCGGATGAGCCAAAAGAGAGCTTCGACCTGATTACATTGAGTGTAAAATCACATCTGTATCTTCTATAGTAACGGAGATATGCGAGTTTGAAATTTTATATAATGTTTTTGTTAAACGTGATTCCAAGGATGTATTACATTGTTTCAACAATGAAAGTGGTTATTTCAAATCTCCACGACAACGACTACAATCATGCACAAATAGATTGTTTACTTTATTGTTATGATAGTTTCCATGGTAACTAAGCATGAATATTACAAATGGGTAAAATTTTTCCGGATGAGCCAAAAGAGAGCTTCGACCTGATTACATTGAGTGTAAAATCACATCTATATGTTCTATAGTAATGGAGATATGCGAGTTTGAAATTTTATATAATGTTTTTGTAAAACGTGATACCAAGGACGTATTACATTGTTTCAACAATGAAAGTGGTTATTTCAAATCTCCACGACAACGACTACAATCATGGCCAAATAGATTGTTTACTTTATTGTTATGATAGTTTCCATGGTAACTAAGCATAAATATTACACATGGGTAAAATTCTTTCGGATGAGCCAATAGAGAGCTTCGACATGATTACATTGAGTGTAAAATCACTTCTGTCTCTTCTATAGTAACGGAGATATGCGAGTTTGAAATTTTATATAATGTTTTTGTCAAACGTGATTCCAAGGATGTATTACATTGTTTCAACAATGAAAGTGGTTATTTCAAATCTCCACGACAACGACTACAATCATGCACAAATAGATTGTTTACTTTATTGTTATGATAGTTTCCATGGTAACTTAGCATGAATATTACACATGGGTAAAATTTTTCCGGATGAGCCAATAGAGAGCTTCGACCTGATTACATTGAGTGTAAAATCACATCTGTATCTTCTATAGTAACGGAGATATGCTAGTTTGAAATTTTATATAATGTTTTTGTTAAACGTGATTCCAAGGATGTATTACATTGTTTCAACAATGAAAGTGGTTATTTCAAATCTCCACGACAACGACTACAATCATGCACAAATAGATTGTTTACTTTATTGTTATGATAGTTTCCATGGTAACTTAGCATGAATATTACACATGGGTAAAATTTTTCCGGATGAGCCAATAGAGAGCTTCGACCTGATTACATTGAGTGTAAAATCACATCTGTATCTTCTATAGTAACGGAGATATGCTAGTTTGAAATTTTATATAATGTTTTTGTTAAACGTGATTCCAAGGATGTATTACATTGTTTCAACAATGAAAGTGGTTATTTCAAATCTCCACGACAACGACTACAATCATGCACAAATAGATTGTTTACTTTATTGTTATGATAGTTTCCATGGTAACTAAGCTTGAATATTACACATGGGTAAAATTTTTTCGGATGAGCCAATAGAGAGCTTCGACCTGATTACATTGAGTGTAAAATCACATCTATATGTTCTATAGTAATGGAGATATGCGAGTTTGAAATTTTTTATAATGTTCTTGTCAAACGTGATTCCAAGGATGTATTACATTGTTTCAACGATGAAAGTGGTTATTTCAAATCTCCACGACAACGACTACAATCATGCACAAATAGATTGTTTACTTTATTGTTATGATAGTTTCCATGGTAACTTAGCATGAATATTACACATGGGTAAAATTTTTCCGGATGAGCCAAAAGAGAGCTTCGACCTGATTACATTGAGTGTAAAATCACATCTATATGTTCTATAGTAATGGAGATATGCGAGTTTGAAATTTTATATAATGTTTTTGTTAAACGTGATACCAAGGATGTATTACATTGTTCCAACAATGAAAGTGGTTATTTCAAATCTCCACGACAACGACTACAATCATGCACAAGTAGATTGTTTATTTATTGTTATGATAGTTTCCATGGTAACTAAGCATGAATATTACAAATGGGTAATTTTTTTCCGGATGAGCCAATAGAGAGCTTCGACATGATTACATTGAGTGTAAAATCACTTCTGTCTCTTCTATAGTAACGGAGATATGCGAGTTTGAAATTTTATATAATGTTTTTGTCAAACGTGATTCCAAGGATGTATTACATTGTTTCAACAATGAAAGTGGTTATTTCAAATCTCCACGACAACGACTACAATCATGCAACAATAGATTGTTTACTTTATTGTTATGATAGTTTCCATGGTAACTTAGCATGAATATTACACATGGGTAAAATTTTTCCGGATGAGCCAAAAGAGAGCTTCGACCTGATTACATTGAGTGTAAAATCACATCTGTATCTTCTATAGTAACGGAGATATGCGAGTTTGAAATTTTATATAATGTTTTTGTTAAACGTGATTCCAAGGATGTATTACATTGTTTCAACAATGAAAGTGGTTATTTCAAATCTCCACGACAACGACTACAATCATGCACAAATAGATTGTTTACTTTATTGTTATGATAGTTTCCATGGTAACTAAGCATGAATATTACAAATGGGTAAAATTTTTCCGGATGAGCCAAAAGAGAGCTTCGACCTGATTACATTGAGTGTAAAATCACATCTATATGTTCTATAGTAATGGAGATATGCGAGTTTGAAATTTTATATAATGTTTTTGTAAAACGTGATACCAAGGACGTATTACATTGTTTCAACAATGAAAGTGGTTATTTCAAATCTCCACGACAACGACTACAATCATGGCCAAATAGATTGTTTACTTTATTGTTATGATAGTTTCCATGGTAACTAAGCATAAATATTACACATGGGTAAAATTCTTTCGGATGAGCCAATAGAGAGCTTCGACATGATTACATTGAGTGTAAAATCACTTCTGTCTCTTCTATAGTAACGGAGATATGCGAGTTTGAAATTTTATATAATGTTTTTGTCAAACGTGATTCCAAGGATGTATTACATTGTTTCAACAATGAAAGTGGTTATTTCAAATCTCCACGACAACGACTACAATCATGCACAAATAGATTGTTTACTTTATTGTTATGATAGTTTCCATGGTAACTTAGCATGAATATTACACATGGGTAAAATTTTTCCGGATGAGCCAATAGAGAGCTTCGACCTGATTACATTGAGTGTAAAATCACATCTGTATCTTCTATAGTAACGGAGATATGCTAGTTTGAAATTTTATATAATGTTTTTGTTAAACGTGATTCCAAGGATGTATTACATTGTTTCAACAATGAAAGTGGTTATTTCAAATCTCCACGACAACGACTACAATCATGCACAAATAGATTGTTTACTTTATTGTTATGATAGTTTCCATGGTAACTAAGCTTGAATATTACACATGGGTAAAATTTTTTCGGATGAGCCAATAGAGAGCTTCGACCTGATTACATTGAGTGTAAAATCGCTACTGTATCTTCTATAGTAACGGATATATGCGAGTTTGAAATTTTATATAATGTTTTTTGTTAAACGTGATACCAAGGATGTATTACATTGTTTCAACAATGAAAGTGGTTATTTCAAATCTCCACGACAACGACTACAATCATGCACAAATAGATTGTTTACTTTATTGTTATGATAGTTTCCATGGTAACTTAGCATGAATATTACACATGGGTAAAATTTTTCCGGATGAGCCAAAAGAGAGCTTCGACCTGATTACATTGAGTGTAAAATCACATCAGTATCTTCTATAGTAATGGAGATATGCGAGTTTGAAATTTTTTATAATGTTCTTGTCAAACGTGATTCCAAGGATGTATTACATTGTTTCAACAATGAAAGTGGTTATTTCAAATCTCCACGACAACGACTACAATCATGCACAAATAGATTGTTTACTTTATTGTTATGATAGTTTCCATGGTAACTAAGCATGAATATTACACATGGGTAAATTTTTTTCCGGATGAGCCAAAAGAGAGCTTCGACCTGATTACATTGAGTGTAAAATCACATCTATATGTTCTATAGTAATGGAGATATGCGAGTTTGAAATTTTTTATAATGTTCTTGTCAAACGTGATTCCAAGGATGTATTACATTGTTTCAACGATGAAAGTGGTTATTTCAAATCTCCACGACAACGACTACAATCATGCACAAATAGATTGTTTACTTTATTGTTATGATAGTTTCCATGGTAACTTAGCATGAATATTACACATGGGTAAAATTTTTCCGGATGAGCCAAAAGAGAGCTTCGACCTGATTACATTGAGTGTAAAATCACATCTATATGTTCTATAGTAATGGAGATATGCGAGTTTGAAATTTTATATAATGTTTTTGTTAAACGTGATACCAAGGATGTATTACATTGTTCCAACAATGAAAGTGGTTATTTCAAATCTCCACGACAACGACTACAATCATGCACAAATAGATTGTTTACTTTATTGTTATGATAGTTTCCATGGTAACTAAGCATGAATATTACACATGGGTAAAATTTTTTCGGATGAGCCAATAGAGAGCTTCGACCTGATTACATTGAGTGTAAAATCGCTACTGTATCTTCTATAGTAACGGAGATATGCGAGTTTGAAATTTTATATAATGTTTTTGTAAAACGTGATTCCAAGGATGTATTAGATTGTTTCAACAATGAAAGTGGTTATTTCAAATCTCCACGACAACGACTACAATCATGCACAAGTAGATTGTTTATTTATTGTTATGATATTTTCCATGGTAACTAAGCATGAATATTACAAATGGGTAATTTTTTCCGGATGAGCCAATAGAGAGCTTCGACATGATTACATTGAGTGTAAAATCACTTCTGTCTCTTCTATAGTAACGGAGATATGCGAGTTTGAAATTTTATATAATGTTTTTGTCAAACGTGATTCCAAGGATGTATTACATTGTTTCAACAATGAAAGTGGTTATTTCAAATCTCCACGACAACGACTACAATCATGCACAAGTAGATTGTTTACTTTATTGTTATGATAGTTTCCATGGTAACTTAGCATGAATATTACACATGGGTAAAATTTTTCCGGATGAGCCAAAAGAGAGCTTCGACCTGATTACATTGAGTGTAAAATCACATCTATATGTTCTATAGTAATGGAGATATGCGAGTTTGAAATTTTTTATAATGTTCTTGTCAAACGTGATTCCAAGGATGTATTACATTGTTTCAACAATGAAAGTGGTTATTTCAAATCTCCACGACAACGACTACAATCATGCACAAATAGATTTTTTACTTTATTGTTATGATAGTTTCCATGGTAACTTAGCATGAATATTACACATGGGTAAATTTTTTCCGGATGAGCCAAAAGAGAGCTTCGACCTGATTACATTGAGTGTAAAATCACATCTGTATCTTCTATAGTAACGGAGATATGCGAGTTTGAAATTTTATATAATGTTTTTGTTAAACGTGATTCCTAGGATGTATTACATTGTTTCAACAATGAAAGTGGTTATTTCAAATCTCCACGACAACGACTACAATCATGCACAAATAGATTGTTTACTTTATTGTTATGATAGTTTCCATGGTAACTAAGCATGAATATTACAAATGGGTAAAATTTTTCCGGATGAGCCAAAAGAGAGCTTCGACCTGATTACATTGAGTGTAAAATCACATCTATATGTTCTATAGTAATAGAGATATGCGAGTTTGAAATTTTATATAATGTTTTTGTAAAACGTGATACCAAGGACGTATTACATTGTTTCAACAATGAAAGTGGTTATTTCAAATCTCCACGACAACGACTACAATCATGCACAAATAGATTGTTTACTTTATTGTTATGATAGTTTCCATGGTAACTAAGCATAAATATTACACATGGGTAATATTCTTTCGGATGAGCCAATAGAGAGCTTCGACCTGATTACATTGAGTGTAAAATCACATCTGTATCTTCTATAGTAACGGAGATATGCGAGTTTGAAATTTTATATAATGTTTTTGTTAAACGTGATTCCAAGGATGTATTACATTGTTTCAACAATGAAAGTGGTTATTTCAAATCTCCACGACAACGACTACAATCATGCACAAATAGATTGTTTACTTTATTGTTATGATAGTTTCCATGGTAACTTAGCATGAATATTACAAATGGGTAAAATTTTTCCGGATGAGCCAAAAGAGAGCTTCGACCTGATTACATTGAGTGTAAAATCACATCTATATGTTCTATAGTAATGGAGATATGCGAGTTTGAAATTTTATATAATGTTTTTGTAAAACGTGATACCAAGGACGTATTACATTGTTTCAACAATGAAAGTGGTTATTTCAAATCTCCACGACAACGACTACAATCATGGCCAAATAGATTGTTTACTTTATTGTTATGATAGTTTCCATGGTAACTAAGCATAAATATTACACATGGGTAAAATTCTTTCGGATGAGCCAATAGAGAGCTTCGACATGATTACATTGAGTGTAAAATCACTTCTGTCTCTTCTATAGTAACGGAGATATGCGAGTTTGAAATTTTATATAATGTTTTTGTCAAACGTGATTCCAAGGATGTATTACATTGTTTCAACAATGAAAGTGGTTATTTCAAATCTCCACGACAACGACTACAATCATGCACAAATAGATTGTTTACTTTATTGTTATGATAGTTTCCATGGTAACTTAGCATGAATATTACACATGGGTAAAATTTTTCCGGATGAGCCAATAGAGAGCTTCGACCTGATTACATTGAGTGTAAAATCACATCTGTATCTTCTATAGTAACGGAGATATGCTAGTTTGAAATTTTATATAATGTTTTTGTTAAACGTGATTCCAAGGATGTATTACATTGTTTCAACAATGAAAGTGGTTATTTCAAATCTCCACGACAACGACTACAATCATGCACAAATAGATTGTTTACTTTATTGTTATGATAGTTTCCATGGTATCTAAGCTTGAATATTACACATGGGTAAAATTTTTTCGGATGAGCCAATAGAGAGCTTCGACCTGATTACATTGAGTGTAAAATCACATCTATATGTTCTATAGTAATGGAGATATGCGAGTTTGAAATTTTTTATAATGTTCTTGTCAAACGTGATTCCAAGGATGTATTACATTGTTTCAACGATGAAAGTGGTTATTTCAAATCTCCACGACAACGACTACAATCATGCACAAATAGATTGTTTACTTTATTGTTATGATAGTTTCCATGGTAACTTAGCATGAATATTACACATGGGTAAAATTTTTCCGGATGAGCCAAAAGAGAGCTTCGACCTGATTACATTGAGTGTAAAATCACATCTATATGTTCTATAGTAATGGAGATATGCGAGTTTGAAATTTTATATAATGTTTTTGTAAAACGTGATACCAAGGACGTATTACATTGTTTCAACAATGAAAGTGGTTATTTCAAATCTCCACGACAACGACTACAATCATGGCCAAATAGATTGTTTACTTTATTGTTATGATAGTTTCCATGGTAACTAAGCATAAATATTACACATGGGTAAAATTCTTTCGGATGAGCCAATAGAGAGCTTCGACATGATTACATTGAGTGTAAAATCACATCTGTATCTTCTATAGTAACGGAGATATGCGAGTTTGAAATTTTATATAATGTTTTTGTCAAACGTGATTCCAAGGATGTATTACATTGTTTCAACAATGAAAGTGGTTATTTCAAATCTCCACGACAACGACTACAATCATGCAACAATAGATTGTTTACTTTATTGTTATGATAGTTTCCATGGTAACTTAGCATGAATATTACACATGGGTAAAATTTTTCCGGATGAGCCAAAAGAGAGCTTCGACCTGATTACATTGAGTGTAAAATCACATCTATATGTTCTATAGTAATGGAGATATGCGAGTTTGAAATTTTTTATAATGTTCTTGTCAAACGTGATTCCAAGGATGTATTACATTGTTTCAACAATAAAAGTGGTTATTTCAAATCTCCACGACAACGACTACAATCATGCACAAATAGATTGTTTACTTTATTGTTATGATAGTTTCCATGGTAACTTAGCATGAATATTACACATGGGTAAATTTTTTCCGGATGAGCCAAAAGAGAGCTTCGACCTGATTACATTGAGTGTAAAATCACATCTGTATCTTCTATAGTAACGGAGATATGCGAGTTTGAAATTTTATATAATGTTTTTGTTAAACGTGATTCCAAGGATGTATTACATTGTTTCAACAATGAAAGTGGTTATTTCAAATCTCCACGACAACGACTACAATCATGCACAAATAGATTGTTTACTTTATTGTTATGATAGTTTCCATGGTAACTAAGCATGAATATTACAAATGGGTAAAATTTTTCCGGATGAGCCAAAAGAGAGCTTCGACCTGATTACATTGAGTGTAAAATCACATCTATATGTTCTATAGTAATGGAGATATGCGAGTTTGAAATTTTATATAATGTTTTTGTAAAACGTGATACCAAGGACGTATTACATTGTTTCAACAATGAAAGTGGTTATTTCAAATCTCCACGACAACGACTACAATCATGGCCAAATAGATTGTTTACTTTATTGTTATGATAGTTTCCATGGTAACTAAGCATAAATATTACACATGGGTAAAATTCTTTCGGATGAGCCAATAGAGAGCTTCGACATGATTACATTGAGTGTAAAATCACTTCTGTCTCTTCTATAGTAACGGAGATATGCGAGTTTGAAATTTTATATAATGTTTTTGTCAAACGTGATTCCAAGGATGTATTACATTGTTTCAACAATGAAAGTGGTTATTTCAAATCTCCACGACAACGACTACAATCATGCACAAATAGATTGTTTACTTTATTGTTATGATAGTTTCCATGGTAACTTAGCATGAATATTACACATGGGTAAAATTTTTCCGGATGAGCCAATAGAGAGCTTCGACCTGATTACATTGAGTGTAAAATCACATCTGTATCTTCTATAGTAACGGAGATATGCTAGTTTGAAATTTTATATAATGTTTTTGTTAAACGTGATTCCAAGGATGTATTACATTGTTTCAACAATGAAAGTGGTTATTTCAAATCTCCACGACAACGACTACAATCATGCACAAATAGATTGTTTACTTTATTGTTATGATAGTTTCCATGGTAACTTAGCATGAATATTACACATGGGTAAAATTTTTCCGGATGAGCCAATAGAGAGCTTCGACCTGATTACATTGAGTGTAAAATCACATCTGTATCTTCTATAGTAACGGAGATATGCTAGTTTGAAATTTTATATAATGTTTTTGTTAAACGTGATTCCAAGGATGTATTACATTGTTTCAACAATGAAAGTGGTTATTTCAAATCTCCACGACAACGACTACAATCATGCACAAATAGATTGTTTACTTTATTGTTATGATAGTTTCCATGGTAACTAAGCTTGAATATTACACATGGGTAAAATTTTTTCGGATGAGCCAATAGAGAGCTTCGACCTGATTACATTGAGTGTAAAATCACATCTATATGTTCTATAGTAATGGAGATATGCGAGTTTGAAATTTTTTATAATGTTCTTGTCAAACGTGATTCCAAGGATGTATTACATTGTTTCAACGATGAAAGTGGTTATTTCAAATCTCCACGACAACGACTACAATCATGCACAAATAGATTGTTTACTTTATTGTTATGATAGTTTCCATGGTAACTTAGCATGAATATTACACATGGGTAAAATTTTTCCGGATGAGCCAAAAGAGAGCTTCGACCTGATTACATTGAGTGTAAAATCACATCTATATGTTCTATAGTAATGGAGATATGCGAGTTTGAAATTTTATATAATGTTTTTGTTAAACGTGATACCAAGGATGTATTACATTGTTCCAACAATGAAAGTGGTTATTTCAAATCTCCACGACAACGACTACAATCATGCACAAGTAGATTGTTTATTTATTGTTATGATAGTTTCCATGGTAACTAAGCATGAATATTACAAATGGGTAATTTTTTTCCGGATGAGCCAATAGAGAGCTTCGACATGATTACATTGAGTGTAAAATCACTTCTGTCTCTTCTATAGTAACGGAGATATGCGAGTTTGAAATTTTATATAATGTTTTTGTCAAACGTGATTCCAAGGATGTATTACATTGTTTCAACAATGAAAGTGGTTATTTCAAATCTCCACGACAACGACTACAATCATGCAACAATAGATTGTTTACTTTATTGTTATGATAGTTTCCATGGTAACTTAGCATGAATATTACACATGGGTAAAATTTTTCCGGATGAGCCAAAAGAGAGCTTCGACCTGATTACATTGAGTGTAAAATCACATCTGTATCTTCTATAGTAACGGAGATATGCGAGTTTGAAATTTTATATAATGTTTTTGTTAAACGTGATTCCAAGGATGTATTACATTGTTTCAACAATGAAAGTGGTTATTTCAAATCTCCACGACAACGACTACAATCATGCACAAATAGATTGTTTACTTTATTGTTATGATAGTTTCCATGGTAACTAAGCATGAATATTACAAATGGGTAAAATTTTTCCGGATGAGCCAAAAGAGAGCTTCGACCTGATTACATTGAGTGTAAAATCACATCTATATGTTCTATAGTAATGGAGATATGCGAGTTTGAAATTTTATATAATGTTTTTGTAAAACGTGATACCAAGGACGTATTACATTGTTTCAACAATGAAAGTGGTTATTTCAAATCTCCACGACAACGACTACAATCATGGCCAAATAGATTGTTTACTTTATTGTTATGATAGTTTCCATGGTAACTAAGCATAAATATTACACATGGGTAAAATTCTTTCGGATGAGCCAATAGAGAGCTTCGACATGATTACATTGAGTGTAAAATCACTTCTGTCTCTTCTATAGTAACGGAGATATGCGAGTTTGAAATTTTATATAATGTTTTTGTCAAACGTGATTCCAAGGATGTATTACATTGTTTCAACAATGAAAGTGGTTATTTCAAATCTCCACGACAACGACTACAATCATGCACAAATAGATTGTTTACTTTATTGTTATGATAGTTTCCATGGTAACTTAGCATGAATATTACACATGGGTAAAATTTTTCCGGATGAGCCAATAGAGAGTTTCGACCTGATTACATTGAGTGTAAAATCACATCTGTATCTTCTATAGTAACGGAGATATGCTAGTTTGAAATTTTATATAATGTTTTTGTTAAACGTGATTCCAAGGATGTATTACATTGTTTCAACAATGAAAGTGGTTATTTCAAATCTCCACGACAACGACTACAATCATGCACAAATAGATTGTTTACTTTATTGTTATGATAGTTTCCATGGTAACTAAGCTTGAATATTACACATGGGTAAAATTTTTTCGGATGAGCCAATAGAGAGCTTCGACCTGATTACATTGAGTGTAAAATCGCTACTGTATCTTCTATAGTAACGGATATATGCGAGTTTGAAATTTTATATAATGTTTTTTGTTAAACGTGATACCAAGGATGTATTACATTGTTTCAACAATGAAAGTGGTTATTTCAAATCTCCACGACAACGACTACAATCATGCACAAATAGATTGTTTACTTTATTGTTATGATAGTTTCCATGGTAACTTAGCATGAATATTACACATGGGTAAAATTTTTCCGGATGAGCCAAAAGAGAGCTTCGACCTGATTACATTGAGTGTAAAATCACATCAGTATCTTCTATAGTAATGGAGATATGCGAGTTTGAAATTTTTTATAATGTTCTTGTTAAACGTGATACCAAGGATGTATTACATTGTTTCAACAATGAAAGTGGTTATTTCAAATCTCCACGACAACGACTACAATCATGCACAAATAGATTGTTTACTTTATTGTTATGATAGTTTCCATGGTAACTTAGCATGAATATTACACATGGGTAAAATTTTTCCGGATGAGCCAAAAGAGAGCTTCGACCTGATTACATTGAGTGTAAAATCACATCAGTATCTTCTATAGTAATGGAGATATGCGAGTTTGAAATTTTTTATAATGTTCTTGTCAAACGTGATTCCAAGGATGTATTACATTGTTTCAACAATGAAAGTGGTTATTTCAAATCTCCACGACAACGACTACAATCATGCACAAATAGATTGTTTACTTTATTGTTATGATAGTTTCCATGGTAACTAAGCATGAATATTACACATGGGTAAAATTTTTTCCGGATGAGCCAAAAGAGAGCTTCGACCTGATTACATTGAGTGTAAAATCACATCTATATGTTCTATAGTAATGGAGATATGCGAGTTTGAAATTTTATATAATGTTTTTGTTAAACGTGATACCAAGGATGTATTACATTGTTCCAACAATGAAAGTGGTTATTTCAAATCTCCACGACAACGACTACAATCATGCACAAATAGATTGTTTACTTTATTGTTATGATAGTTTCCATGGTAACTAAGCATGAATATTACACATGGGTAAAATTTTTTCGGATGAGCCAATAGAGAGCTTCGACCTGATTACATTGAGTGTAAAATCGCTACTGTATCTTCTATAGTAACGGAGATATGCGAGTTTGAAATTTTATATAATGTTTTTGTAAAACGTGATTCCAAGGATGTATTAGATTGTTTCAACAATGAAAGTGGTTATTTCAAATCTCCACGACAACGACTACAATCATGCACAAGTAGATTGTTTATTTATTGTTATGATATTTTCCATGGTAACTAAGCATGAATATTACAAATGGGTAATTTTTTCCGGATGAGCCAATAGAGAGCTTCGACATGATTACATTGAGTGTAAAATCACTTCTGTCTCTTCTATAGTAACGGAGATATGCGAGTTTGAAATTTTATATAATGTTTTTGTCAAACGTGATTCCAAGGATGTATTACATTGTTTCAACAATGAAAGTGGTTATTTCAAATCTCCACGACAACGACTACAATCATGCACAAGTAGACTGTTTACTTTATTGTTATGATAGTTTCCATGGTAACTTAGCATGAATATTACACATGGGTAAAATTTTTCCGGATGAGCCAAAAGAGAGCTTCGACCTGATTACATTGAGTGTAAAATCACATCTATATGTTCTATAGTAATGGAGATATGCGAGTTTGAAATTTTTTATAATGTTCTTGTCAAACGTGATTCCAAGGATGTATTACATTGTTTCAACAATGAAAGTGGTTATTTCAAATCTCCACGACAACGACTACAATCATGCACAAATAGATTGTTTACTTTATTGTTATGATAGTTTCCATGGTAACTTAGCATGAATATTACACATGGGTAAATTTTTTCCGGATGAGCCAAAAGAGAGCTTCGACCTGATTACATTGAGTGTAAAATCACATCTGTATCTTCTATAGTAACGGAGATATGCGAGTTTGAAATTTTATATAATGTTTTTGTTAAACGTGATTCCTAGGATGTATTACATTGTTTCAACAATGAAAGTGGTTATTTCAAATCTCCACGACAACGACTACAATCATGCACAAATAGATTGTTTACTTTATTGTTATGATAGTTTCCATGGTAACTAAGCATGAATATTACAAATGGGTAAAATTTTTCCGGATGAGCCAAAAGAGAGCTTCGACCTGATTACATTGAGTGTAAAATCACATCTATATGTTCTATAGTAATGGAGATATGCGAGTTTGAAATTTTATATAATGTTTTTGTAAAACGTGATACCAAGGACGTATTACATTGTTTCAACAATGAAAGTGGTTATTTCAAATCTCCACGACAACGACTACAATCATGCACAAATAGATTGTTTACTTTATTGTTATGATAGTTTCCATGGTAACTAAGCATAAATATTACACATGGGTAAAATTCTTTCGGATGAGCCAATAGAGAGCTTCGACCTGATTACATTGAGTGTAAAATCACATCTGTATCTTCTATAGTAACGGAGATATGCGAGTTTGAAATTTTATATAATGTTTTTGTTAAACGTGATTCCAAGGATGTATTACATTGTTTCAACAATGAAAGTGGTTATTTCAAATCTCCACGACAACGACTACAATCATGCACAAATAGATTGTTTACTTTATTGTTATGATAGTTTCCATGGTAACTAAGCATGAATATTACAAATGGGTAAAATTTTTCCGGATGAGCCAAAAGAGAGCTTCGACCTGATTACATTGAGTGTAAAATCACATCTATATGTTCTATAGTAATGGAGATATGCGAGTTTGAAATTTTATATAATGTTTTTGTAAAACGTGATACCAAGGACGTATTACATTGTTTCAACAATGAAAGTGGTTATTTCAAATCTCCACGACAACGACTACAATCATGGCCAAATAGATTGTTTACTTTATTGTTATGATAGTTTCCATGGTAACTAAGCATAAATATTACACATGGGTAAAATTCTTTCGGATGAGCCAATAGAGAGCTTCGACCTGATTACATTGAGTGTAAAATCACATCTGTATCTTCTATAGTAACGGAGATATGCTAGTTTGAAATTTTATATAATGTTTTTGTTAAACGTGATTCCAAGGATGTATTACATTGTTTCAACAATGAAAGTGGTTATTTCAAATCTCCACGACAACGACTACAATCATGCACAAATAGATTGTTTACTTTATTGTTATGATAGTTTCCATGGTAACTAAGCTTGAATATTACACATGGGTAAAATTTTTTCGGATGAGCCAATAGAGAGCTTCGACCTGATTACATTGAGTGTAAAATCGCTACTGTATCTTCTATAGTAACGGATATATGCGAGTTTGAAATTTTATATAATGTTTTTTGTTAAACGTGATACCAAGGATGTATTACATTGTTTCAACAATGAAAGTGGTTATTTCAAATCTCCACGACAACGACTACAATCATGCACAAATAGATTGTTTACTTTATTGTTATGATAGTTTCCATGGTAACTTAGCATGAATATTACACATGGGTAAAATTTTTCCGGATGAGCCAAAAGAGAGCTTCGACCTGATTACATTGAGTGTAAAATCACATCAGTATCTTCTATAGTAATGGAGATATGCGAGTTTGAAATTTTTTATAATGTTCTTGTCAAACGTGATTCCAAGGATGTATTACATTGTTTCAACAATGAAAGTGGTTATTTCAAATCTCCACGACAACGACTACAATCATGCACAAATAGATTGTTTACTTTATTGTTATGATAGTTTCCATGGTAACTAAGCATGAATATTACACATGGGTAAAATTTTTTCCGGATGAGCCAAAAGAGAGCTTCGACCTGATTACATTGAGTGTAAAATCACATCTATATGTTCTATAGTAATGGAGATATGCGAGTTTGAAATTTTATATAATGTTTTTGTTAAACGTGATACCAAGGATGTATTACATTGTTCCAACAATGAAAGTGGTTATTTCAAATCTCCACGACAACGACTACAATCATGGCCAAATAGATTGTTTACTTTATTGTTATGATAGTTTCCATGGTAACTAAGCATAAATATTACACATGGGTAAAATTCTTTCGGATGAGCCAATAGAGAGCTTCGACCTGATTACATTGAGTGTAAAATCACATCTGTATCTTCTATAGTAACGGAGATATGCTAGTTTGAAATTTTATATAATGTTTTTGTTAAACGTGATTCCAAGGATGTATTACATTGTTTCAACAATGAAAGTGGTTATTTCAAATCTCCACGACAACGACTACAATCATGCACAAATAGATTGTTTACTTTATTGTTATGATAGTTTCCATGGTAACTAAGCTTGAATATTACACATGGGTAAAATTTTTTCGGATGAGCCAATAGAGAGCTTCGACCTGATTACATTGAGTGTAAAATCGCTACTGTATCTTCTATAGTAACGGATATATGCGAGTTTGAAATTTTATATAATGTTTTTTGTTAAACGTGATACCAAGGATGTATTACATTGTTTCAACAATGATAGTGGTTATTTCAAATCTCCACGACAACGACTACAATCATGCACAAATAGATTGTTTACTTTATTGTTATGATAGTTTCCATGGTAACTTAGCATGAATATTACACATGGGTAAAATTTTTCCGGATGAGCCAAAAGAGAGCTTCGACCTGATTACATTGAGTGTAAAATCACATCAGTATCTTCTATAGTAATGGAGATATGCGAGTTTGAAATTTTTTATAATGTTCTTGTCAAACGTGATTCCAAGGATGTATTACATTGTTTCAACAATGAAAGTGGTTATTTCAAATCTCCACGACAACGACTACAATCATGCACAAATAGATTGTTTACTTTATTGTTATGATAGTTTCCATGGTAACTAAGCATGAATATTACACATGGGTAAAATTTTTTCCGGATGAGCCAAAAGAGAGCTTCGACCTGATTACATTGAGTGTAAAATCACATCTATATGTTCTATAGTAATGGAGATATGCGAGTTTGAAATTTTATATAATGTTTTTGTTAAACGTGATACCAAGGATGTATTACATTGTTCCAACAATGAAAGTGGTTATTTCAAATCTCCACGACAACGACTACAATCATGCACAAATAGATTGTTTACTTTATTGTTATGATAGTTTCCATGGTAACTAAGCATGAATATTACACATGGGTAAAATTTTTTCGGATGAGCCAATAGAGAGCTTCGACCTGATTACATTGAGTGTAAAATCGCTACAGTATCTTCTATAGTAACGGAGATATGCGAGTTTGAAATTTTATATAATGTTTTTGTAAAACGTGATTCCAAGGATGTATTAGATTGTTTCAACAATGAAAGTGGTTATTTCAAATCTCCACGACAACGACTACAATCATGCACAAGTAGATTGTTTATTTATTGTTATGATAGTTTCCATGGTAACTAAGCATGAATATTACAAATGGGTAATTTTTTCCGGATGAGCCAATAGAGAGCTTCGACATGATTACATTGAGTGTAAAATCACTTCTGTCTCTTCTATAGTAACGGAGATATGCGAGTTTGAAATTTTATATAATGTTTTTGTCAAACGTGATTCCAAGGATGTATTACATTGTTTCAACAATGAAAGTGGTTATTTCAAATCTCCACGACAACGACTACAATCATGCACAAGTAGATTGTTTACTTTATTGTTATGATAGTTTCCATGGTAACTTAGCATGAATATTACACATGGGTAAAATTTTTCCGGATGAGCCAAAAGAGAGCTTCGACCTGATTACATTGAGTGTAAAATCACATCTATATGTTCTATAGTAATGGAGATATGCGAGTTTGAAATTTTTTATAATGTTCTTGTCAAACGTGATTCCAAGGATGTATTACATTGTTTCAACAATGAAAGTGGTTATTTCAAATCTCCACGACAACGACTACAATCATGCACAAATAGATTGTTTACTTTATTGTTATGATAGTTTCCATGGTAACTAAGCATGAATATTACAAATGGGTAAAATTTTTCCGGATGAGCCAAAAGAGAGCTTCGACCTGATTACATTGAGTGTAAAATCACATCTATATGTTCTATAGTAATGGAGATATGCGAGTTTGAAATTTTATATAATGTTTTTGTAAAACGTGATACCAAGGACGTATTACATTGTTTCAACAATGAAAGTGGTTATTTCAAATCTCCACGACAACGACTACAATCATGCACAAATAGATTGTTTACTTTATTGTTATGATAGTTTCCATGGTAACTAAGCATAAATATTACACATGGGTAAAATTCTTTCGGATGAGCCAATAGAGAGCTTCGACATGATTACATTGAGTGTAAAATCACTTCTGTCTCTTCTATAGTAACGGAGATATGCGAGTTTGAAATTTTATATAATGTTTTTGTCAAACGTGATTCCAAGGATGTATTACATTGTTTCAACAATGAAAGTGGTTATTTCAAATCTCCACGACAACGACTACAATCATGCACAAATAGATTGTTTACTTTATTGTTATGATAGTTTCCATGGTAACTTAGCATGAATATTACACATGGGTAAAATTTTTCCGGATGAGCCAATAGAGAGCTTCGACCTGATTACATTGAGTGTAAAATCACATCTGTATCTTCTATAGTAACGGAGACATGCTAGTTTGAAATTTTATATAATGTTTTTGTTAAACGTGATTCCAAGGATGTATTACATTGTTTCAACAATGAAAGTGGTTATTTCAAATCTCCACGACAACGACTACAATCATGCACAAATAGATTGTTTACTTTATTGTTATGATAGTTTCCATGGTAACTAAGCTTGAATATTACACATGGGTAAAATTTTTTCGGATGAGCCAATAGAGAGCTTCGACCTGATTACATTGAGTGTAAAATCGCTACTGTATCTTCTATAGTAACGGATATATGCGAGTTTGAAATTTTATATAATGTTTTTGTTAAACGTGATACCAAGGATGTATTACATTGTTTCAACAATGAAAGTGGTTATTTCAAATCTCCACGACAACGACTACAATCATGCACAAATAGATTGTTTACTTTATTGTTATGATAGTTTCCATGGTAACTTAGCATGAATATTACACATGGGTAAAATTTTTCCGGATGAGCCAAAAGAGAGCTTCGACCTGATTACATTGAGTGTAAAATCACATCAGTATCTTCTATAGTAATGGAGATATGCGAGTTTGAAATTTTTTATAATGTTCTTGTCAAACGTGATTCCAAGGATGTATTACATTGTTTCAACAATGAAAGTGGTTATTTCAAATCTCCACGACAACGACTACAATCATGCACAAATAGATTGTTTACTTTATTGTTATGATAGTTTCCATGGTAACTAAGCATGAATATTACACATGGGTAAAATTTTTTCCGGATGAGCCAAAAGAGAGCTTCGACCTGATTACATTGAGTGTAAAATCACATCTATATGTTCTATAGTAATGGAGATATGCGAGTTTGAAATTTTTTATAATGTTCTTGTCAAACGTGATTCCAAGGATGTATTACATTGTTTCAACGATGAAAGTGGTTATTTCAAATCTCCACGACAACGACTACAATCATGCACAAATAGATTGTTTAGTTTATTGTTATGATAGTTTCCATGGTAACTTAGCATGAATATTACACATGGGTAAAATTTTTCCGGATGAGCCAATAGAGAGCTTCGACCTGATTACATTGAGTGTAAAATCACATCTGTATCTTCTATAGTAACGGAGATATGCGAGTTTGAAATTTTATATAATGTTTTTGTTAAACGTGATTCCAAGGATGTATTACATCGTTTCAACAATGAAAGTGGTTATTTCAAATCTCCACGACAACGACTACAATCATGCACAAATAGATTGTTTACTTTATTGTTATGATAGTTTCCATGGTAACTAAGCATGAATATTACAAATGGGTAAATTTTTTCCGGATGAGCCAATAGAGAGCTTCGACATGATTACATTGAGTGTAAAATCACTTCTGTCTCTTCTATAGTAACGGAGATATGCGAGTTTGAAATTTTATATAATGTTTTTGTTAAACGTGATACCAAGGATGTATTACATTGTTTCAACAATGAAAGTGGTTATTTCAAATCTCCACGACAACGACTACAATCATGCACAAATAGATTGTTTACTTTATTGTTATGATAGTTTCCATGGTAACTTAGCATGAATATTACACATGGGTAAAATTTTTCCGGATGAGCCAAAAGAGAGCTTCGACCTGATTACATTGAGTGTAAAATCACATCTATATGTTCTATAGTAATGGAGATATGCGAGTTTGAAATTTTATATAATGTTTTTGTTAAACGTGATTCCAAGGATGTATTACATTGTTTCAACAATGAAAGTGGTTATTTCAAATCTCCACGACAACGACTACAATCATGCACAAATAGATTGTTTACTTTATTGTTATGATAGTTTCCATGGTAACTAAGCATGAATATTACAAATGGGTAAAATTTTTCCGGATGAGCCAAAAGAGAGCTTCGACCTGATTACATTGAGTGTAAAATCACATCTATATGTTCTATAGTAATGGAGATATGCGAGTTTGAAATTTTTTATAATGTTTTTGTAAAACGTGATACCAAGGACGTATTACATTGTTTCAACAATGAAAGTGGTTATTTCAAATCTCCACGACAACGACTACAATCATGCACAAATAGATTGTTTACTTTATTGTTATGATAGTTTCCATGGTAACTAAGCATAAATATTACACATGGGTAAAATTCTTTCGGATGAGCCAATAGAGAGCATCGACATGATTACATTGAGTGTAAAATCACTTCTGTCTCTTCTATAGTAACGGAGATATGCGAGTTTGAAATTTTATATAATGTTTTTGTCAAACGTGATTCCAAGGATGTATTACATTGTTTCAACAATGAAAGTGGTTATTTCAAATCTCCACGACAACGACTACAATCATGCACAAATAGATTGTTTACTTTATTGTTATGATAGTTTCCATGGTAACTTAGCATGAATATTACACATGGGTAAAATTTTTCCGGATGAGCCAAAAGAGAGCTTCGACCTGATTACATTGAGTGTAAAATCACATCAGTATCTTCTATAGTAATGGAGATATGCGAGTTTGAAATTTTTTATAATGTTCTTGTCAAACGTGATTCCAAGGATGTATTACATTGTTTCAACAATGAAAGTGGTTATTTCAAATCTCCACGACAACGACTACAATCATGCACAAATAGATTGTTTACTTTATTGTTATGATAGTTTCCATGGTAACTTAGCATGAATATTACACATGGGTAAAATTTTTCCGGATGAGCCAAAAGAGAGCTTCGACCTGATTACATTGAGTGTAAAATCACTTATGTATCTTCTATAGTAATGGAGATATGCGAGTTTGAAATTTATTATTATGTTCTTGTCAAACGTGATTCCAAGGATGTATTACATTGTTTCAACAATGAAAGTGGTTATTTCAAATCTCCACGACAACGACTACAATCATGCACAAATAGATTGTTTACTTTATTTTTATGATAGTTTCCATGGTAACTTAGCATGAATATTACACATGGGTAAAATTTTTCCGGATGAGCCAAAAGAGAGCTTCGACCTGATTACATTGAGTGTAAAATCACATCTATATGTTCTATAGTAATGGAGATATGTGAGTTTGAAATTTTATATAATGTTTTTGTTAAACGTGATACCAAGGATGTATTACATTGTTTCAAAAATGAAAGTGGTTATTTCAAATCTCCACGACAACGACTACAATCATGCACAAGTAGATTGTTTACTTTATTGTTATGATAGTTTCCATGGTAACTAAGCATGAATATTACAAATGGGTAATTTTTTTTCCGGATGAGCCAATAGAGAGCTTCGACATGATTACATTGAGTGTAAAATCACTTCTGTCTCTTCTATAGTAACGGAGATATGCGAGTTTGAAATTTTATATAATGTTTTTGTCAAACGTGATTCCAAGGATGTATTACATTGTTTCAACAATGAAAGTGGTTATTTCAAATCTCCACGACAACGACTACAATCATGCACAAGTAGATTGTTTACTTTATTGTTATGATAGTTTCCATGGTAACTTAGCATGAATATTACACATGGGTAAAATTTTTCCGGATGAGCCAAAAGAGAGCTTCGACCTGATTACATTGAGTGTAAAATCACATCTATATGTTCTATAGTAATGGAGATATGCGAGTTTGAAATTTTTTATAATGTTCTTGTCAAACGTGATTCCAAGGATGTATTACATTGTTTCAACAATGAAAGTGGTTATTTCAAATCTCCACGACAACGACTACAATCATGCACAAATAGATTGTTTACTTTATTGTTATGATAGTTTCCATGGTAACTTAGCATGAATATTACACATGGGTAAAATTTTTCCGGATGAGCCAAAAGAGAGCTTCGACCTGATTACATTGAGTGTAAAATCACATCTGTATCTTCTATAGTAACGGAGATATGCGAGTTTGAAATTTTATATAATGTTTTTGTTAAACGTGATTCCAAGGATGTATTACATCGTTTGAACAATGAAAGTGGTTATTTCAAATCTCCACGACAACGACTACAATCATGCACAAATAGATCGTTTACTTTATTGTTATGATAGTTTCCATGGTAACTAAGCATGAATATTACAAATGGGTAAATTTTTTCCGGATGAGCCAATAGAGAGCTTCGACATGATTACATTGAGTGTAAAATCACTTCTGTCTCTTCTATAGTAACGGAGATATGCGAGTTTGAAATTTTATATAATGTTTTTGTCAAACGTGATTCCAAGGATGTATTACATTGTTTCAACAATGAAAGTGGTTATTTCAAATCTCCACGACAACGACTACAATCATGCACAAGTAGATTGTTTACTTTATTGTTATGATAGTTTCCATGGTAACTTAGCATGAATATTACACATGGGTAAAATTTTTCCGGATGAGCCAAAAGAGAGCTTCGACCTTATTACATTGAGTGTAAAATCACATCTATATGTTCTATAGTAGTGGAGATATGCGAGTTTGAAATTTTATATAATGTTTTTGTTAAACGTGATACCAAGGATGTATTACATTGTTCCAACAATGAAAGTGGTTATTTCAAATCTCCACGACAACGACTACAATCATGCACAAATAGATTGTTTACTTTATTGTTATGATAGTTTCCAAGGTAACTAAGCATGAATATTACACATGGGTAAATTTTTTCCGCATGAGCCAATAGAGAGCTTCGACCTGATTACATTGAGTGTAAAATCACATCTATATGTTCTATAGTAATGGAGATATGCGAGTTTGAAATTTTATATAATGTTTTTGTTAAACGTGATACCAAGGATGTATTACATTGTTCCAACAATGAAAGTGGTTATTTCAAATCTCCACGACAACGACTACAATCATGCACAAATAGATTGTTTACTTTATTGTTATGATAGTTTCCAAGGTAACTAAGCATGAATATTACACATGGGTAATTTTTTTCCGCATGAGCCAATAGAGAGCTTCGACCTGATTACATTGAGTGTAAAATCACATCTGTATCTTCTATAGTAACGGAGATATGCGAGTTTGAAATTTTATATAATGTTTTTGTTAAACGTGATTCCAAGGATGTATTACATCGTTTCAACAATGAAAGTGGTTATTTCAAATCTCCACGACAACGACTACAATCATGCACAAATAGATTGTTTACTTTATTGTTATGATAGTTTCCATGGTAACTTAGCATGAATATTACACATGGGTAAAATTTTTCCGGATGAGCCAAAAGAGAGCTTCGACCTGATTACATTGAGTGTAAAATCACATCTGTATCTTCTATAGTAACGGAGATATGCGAGTTTGAAATTTTATATAATGTTTTTGTTAAACGTGATTCCAAGGATGTATTACATCGTTTGAACAATGAAAGTGGTTATTTCAAATCTCCACGACAACGACTACAATCATGCACAAATAGATCGTTTACTTTATTGTTATGATAGTTTCCATGGTAACTAAGCATGAATATTACAAATGGGTAAATTTTTTCCGGATGAGCCAATAGAGAGCTTCGACATGATTACATTGAGTGTAAAATCACTTCTGTCTCTTCTATAGTAACGGAGATATGCGAGTTTGAAATTTTATATAATGTTTTTGTCAAACGTGATTCCAAGGATGTATTACATTGTTTCAACAATGAAAGTGGTTATTTCAAATCTCCACGACAACGACTACAATCATGCACAAGTAGATTGTTTACTTTATTGTTATGATAGTTTCCATGGTAACTTAGCATGAATATTACACATGGGTAAAATTTTTCCGGATGAGCCAAAAGAGAGCTTCGACCTTATTACATTGAGTGTAAAATCACATCTATATGTTCTATAGTAGTGGAGATATGCGAGTTTGAAATTTTATATAATGTTTTTGTTAAACGTGATACCAAGGATGTATTACATTGTTCCAACAATGAAAGTGGTTATTTCAAATCTCCACGACAACGACTACAATCATGCACAAATAGATTGTTTACTTTATTGTTATGATAGTTTCCAAGGTAACTAAGCATGAATATTACACATGGGTAAATTTTTTCCGCATGAGCCAATAGAGAGCTTCGACCTGATTACATTGAGTGTAAAATCACATCTATATGTTCTATAGTAATGGAGATATGCGAGTTTGAAATTTTATATAATGTTTTTGTTAAACGTGATACCAAGGATGTATTACATTGTTCCAACAATGAAAGTGGTTATTTCAAATCTCCACGACAACGACTACAATCATGCACAAATAGATTGTTTACTTTATTGTTATGATAGTTTCCAAGGTAACTAAGCATGAATATTACACATGGGTAATTTTTTTCCGCATGAGCCAATAGAGAGCTTCGACCTGATTACATTGAGTGTAAAATCACATCTGTATCTTCTATAGTAACGGAGATATGCGAGTTTGAAATTTTATATAATGTTTTTGTTAAACGTGATTCCAAGGATGTATTACATCGTTTCAACAATGAAAGTGGTTATTTCAAATCTCCACGACAACGACTACAATCATGCACAAATAGATTGTTTACTTTATTGTTATGATAGTTTCCATGGTAACTTAGCATGAATATTACACATGGGTAAAATTTTTCCGGATGAGCCAAAAGAGAGCTTCGACCTGATTACATTGAGTGTAAAATCACATCTATATGTTCTATAGTAATGGAGATATGCGAGTTTGAAATTTTATATAATGTTTTTGTTAAACGTGATTCCAAGGATGTATTACATTGTTTCAACAATGAAAGTGGTTATTTCAAATCTCCAGGACAACGACTACAATCATGCACAAATAGATTGTTTACTTTATTGTTATGATAGTTTCCATGGTAACTAAGCATGAATATTACAAATGGGTAAAATTTTTCCGGATGAGCCAAAAGAGAGCTTCGACCTGATTACATTGAGTGTAAAATCACATCTATATGTTCTATAGTAATGGAGATATGCGAGTTTGAAATTTTTTATAATGTTTTTGTAAAACGTGATACCAAGGACGTATTACATTGTTTCAACAATGAAAGTGGTTATTTCAAATCTCCACGACAACGACTACAATCATGCACAAATAGATTGTTTACTTTATTGTTATGATAGTTTCCATGGTAACTAAGCATAAATATTACACATGGGTAAAATTCTTTCGGATGAGCCAATAGAGAGCATCGACATGATTACATTGAGTGTAAAATCACTTCTGTCTCTTCTATAGTAACGGAGATATGCGAGTTTGAAATTTTATATAATGTTTTTGTCAAACGTGATTCCAAGGATGTATTACATTGTTTCAACAATGAAAGTGGTTATTTCAAATCTCTACGACAACGACTACAATCATGCACAAATAGATTGTTTACTTTATTGTTATGATAGTTTCCATGGTAACTTAGCATGAATATTACACATGGGTAAAATTTTTCCGGATGAGCCAAAAGAGAGCTTCGACCTGATTACATTGAGTGTAAAATCACATCAGTATCTTCTATAGTAATGGAGATATGCGAGTTTGAAATTTTTTATAATGTTCTTGTCAAACGTGATTCCAAGGATGTATTACATTGTTTCAACAATGAAAGTGGTTATTTCAAATCTCCACGACAACGACTACAATCATGCACAAATAGATTGTTTACTTTATTGTTATGATAGTTTCCATGGTAACTTAGCATGAATATTACACATGGGTAAAATATTTCCGGATGAGCCAAAAGAGAGCTTCGACCTGATTACATTGAGTGTAAAATCACATCAGTATCTTCTATAGTAATGGAGATATGCGAGTTTGAAATTTTTTATAATGTTCTTGTCAAACGTGATTCCAAGGATGTATTACATTGTTTCAACAATGAAAGTGGTTATTTCAAATCTCCACGACAACGACTACAATCATGCACAAATAGATTGTTTACTTTATTGTTATGATAGTTTCCATGGTAACTTAGCATGAATATTACACATGGGTAAAATTTTTCCGGATGAGCCAAAAGAGAGCTTCGACCTGATTACATTGAGTGTAAAATCACTTATGTATCTTCTATAGTAATGGAGATATGCGAGTTTGAAATTTATTATTATGTTCTTGTCAAACGTGATTCCAAGGATGTATTACATTGTTTCAACAATGAAAGTGGTTATTTCAAATCTCCACGACAACGACTACAATCATGCACAAATAGATTGTTTACTTTATTGTTATGATAGTTTCCATGGTAACTTAGCATGAATATTACACATGGGTAAAATTTTTCCGGATGAGCCAAAAGAGAGCTTCGACCTGATTACATTGAGTGTAAAATCACATCTATATGTTCTATAGTAATGGAGATATGTGAGTTTGAAATTTTATATAATGTTTTTGTTAAACGTGATACCAAGGATGTATTACATTGTTTCAAAAATGAAAGTGGTTATTTCAAATCTCCACGACAACGACTACAATCATGCACAAATAGATTGTTTACTTTATTGTTATGATAGTTTCCATGGTAACTTAGCATGAATATTACACATGGGTAAAATTTTTCCGGATGAGCCAAAAGAGAGCTTCGACCTGATTACATTGAGTGTAAAATCACATCTATATGTTCTATAGTAATGGAGATATGCGAGTTTGAAATTTTATATAATGTTTTTGTTAAACGTGATTCCAAGGATGTATTACATTGTTTCAACAATGAAAGTGGTTATTTCAAATCTCCAGGACAACGACTACAATCATGCACAAATAGATTGTTTACTTTATTGTTATGATAGTTTCCATGGTAACTAAGCATGAATATTACAAATGGGTAAAATTTTTCCGGATGAGCCAAAAGAGAGCTTCGACCTGATTACATTGAGTGTAAAATCACATCTATATGTTCTATAGTAATGGAGATATGCGAGTTTGAAATTTTTTATAATGTTTTTGTAAAACGTGATACCAAGGACGTATTACATTGTTTCAACAATGAAAGTGGTTATTTCAAATCTCCACGACAACGACTACAATCATGCACAAATAGATTGTTTACTTTATTGTTATGATAGTTTCCATGGTAACTAAGCATAAATATTACACATGGGTAAAATTCTTTCGGATGAGCCAATAGAGAGCATCGACATGATTACATTGAGTGTAAAATCACTTCTGTCTCTTTTATAGTAACGGAGATATGCGAGTTTGAAATTTTATATAATGTTTTTGTCAAACGTGATCCCAAGGATGTATTACATTGTTTCAACAATGAAAGTGGTTATTTCAAATCTCCACGACAACGACTACAATCATGCACAAATAGATTGTTTACTTTATTGTTATGATAGTTTCCATGGTAACTTAGCATGAATATTACACATGGGTAAAATTTTTCCGGATGAGCCAAAAGAGAGCTTCGACCTGATTACATTGAGTGTAAAATCACATCAGTATCTTCTATAGTAATGGAGATATGGGAGTTTGAAATTTTTTATAATGTTCTTGTCAAACGTGATACCAAGGATGTATTACATTGTTTCAAAAATGAAAGTGGTTATTTCAAATCTCCACGACAACGACTACAATCATGCACAAGTAGATTGTTTACTTTATTGTTATGATAGTTTCCATGGTAACTAAGCATGAATATTACAAATGGGTAAATTTTTTCCGGATGAGCCAATAGAGAGCTTCGACATGATTACATTGAGTGTAAAATCACTTCTGTCTCTTCTATAGTAACGGAGATATGCGAGTTTGAAATTTTATATAATGTTTTTGTCAAACGTGATTCCAAGGATGTATTACATTGTTTCAACAATGAAAGTGGTTATTTCAAATCTCCACGACAACGACTACAATCATGCACAAGTAGATTGTTTACTTTATTGTTATGATAGTTTCCATGGTAACTTAGCATGAATATTACACATGGGTAAAATTTTTCCGGATGAGCCAAAAGAGAGCTTCGACCTGATTACATTGAGTGTAAAATCACATCTATATGTTCTATAGTAATGGAGATATGCGAGTTTGAAATTTTTTATAATGTTCTTGTCAAACGTGATTCCAAGGATGTATTACATTGTTTCAACAATGAAAGTGGTTATTTCAAATCTCCACGACAACGACTACAATCATGCACAAATAGATTGTTTACTTTATTGTTATGATAGTTTCCATGGTAACTTAGCATGAATATTACACATGGGTAAAATTTTTCCGGATGAGCCAAAAGAGAGCTTCGACCTGATTACATTGAGTGTAAAATCACATCTGTATCTTCTATAGTAACGGAGATATGCGAGTTTGAAATTTTATATAATGTTTTTGTTAAACGTGATTCCAAGGATGTATTACATCGTTTGAACAATGAAAGTGGTTATTTCAAATCTCCACGACAACGACTACAATCATGCACAAATAGATTGTTTACTTTATTGTTATGATAGTTTCCATGGTAACTAAGCATGAATATTACAAATGGGTAATTTTTTTCCGGATGAGCCAATAGAGAGCTTCGACATGATTACTTTGAGTGTAAAATCACTTCTGTCTCTTCTATAGTAACGGAGATATGCGAGTTTGAAATTTTATATAATGTTTTTGTTAAACGTGATACCAAGGATGTATTACATTGTTTCAACAATGAAAGTGGTTATTTCAAATCTCCACGACAACGACTACAATCATGCACAAATAGATTGTTTACTTTATTGTTATGATAGTTTCCATGGTAACTTAGCATGAATATTACACATGGGTAAAATTTTTCCGGATGAGCCAAAAGAGAGCTTCGACCTGATTACATTGAGTGTAAAATCACATCTATATGTTCTATAGTAGTGGAGATATGCGAGTTTGAAATTTTATATAATGTTTTTGTTAAACGTGATACCAAGGATGTATTACATTGTTCCAACAATGAAAGTGGTTATTTCAAATCTCAACGACAACGACTACAATCATGCACAAATAGATTGTTTACTTTATTGTTATGATAGTTTCCAAGGTAACTAAGCATGAATATTACACATGGGTAAATTTTTTCCGCATGAGCCAATAGAGAGCTTCGACCTGATTACATTGAGTGTAAAATCACATCTATATGTTCTATAGTAATGGAGATATGCGAGTTTGAAATTTTATATAATGTTTTTGTTAAACGTGATACCAAGGATGTATTACATTGTTCCAACAATGAAAGTGGTTATTTCAAATCTCCACGACAACGACTACAATCATGCACAAATAGATTGTTTACTTTATTGTTATGATAGTTTCCAAGGTAACTAAGCATGAATATTACACATGGGTAATTTTTTTCCGCATGAGCCAATAGAGAGCTTCGACCTGATTACATTGAGTGTAAAATCACATCTGTATCTTCTATAGTAACGGAGATATGCGAGTTTGAAATTTTATATAATGTTTTTGTTAAACGTGATTCCAAGGATGTATTACATCGTTTCAACAATGAAAGTGGTTATTTCAAATCTCCACGACAACGACTACAATCATGCACAAATAGATTGTTTACTTTATTGTTATGATAGTTTCCATGGTAACTAAGCATGAATATTACAAATGGGTAAATTTTTTCCGGATGAGCCAATAGAGAGCTTCGACATGATTACATTGAGTGTAAAATCAATTCTGTCTCTTCTATAGTAACGGAGATATGCGAGTTTGAAATTTTATATAATGTTTTTGTTAAACGTGATACCAAGGATGTATTACATTGTTTCAACAATGAAAGTGGTTATTTCAAATCTCCACGACAACGACTACAATCATGCACAAATAGATTGTTTACTTTATTGTTATGATAGTTTCCATGGTAACTTAGCATGAATATTACACATGGGTAAAATTTTTCCGGATGAGCCAAAAGAGAGCTTCGACCTGATTACATTGAGTGTAAAATCACATCTATATGTTCTATAGTAATGGAGATATGCGAGTTTGAAATTTTATATAATGTTTTTGTTAAACGTGATTCCAAGGATGTATTACATTGTTTCAACAATGAAAGTGGTTATTTCAAATCTCCAGGACAACGACTACAATCATGCACAAATAGATTGTTTACTTTATTGTTATGATAGTTTCCATGGTAACTAAGCATGAATATTACAAATGGGTAAAATTTTTCCGGATGAGCCAAAAGAAAGCTTCGACCTGATTACATTGAGTGTAAAATCACATCTATATGTTCTATAGTAATGGAGATATGCGAGTTTGAAATTTTTTATAATGTTTTTGTAAAACGTGATACCAAGGACGTATTACATTGTTTCAACAATGAAAGTGGTTATTTCAAATCTCCACGACAACGACTACAATCATGCACAAATAGATTGTTTACTTTATTGTTATGATAGTTTCCATGGTAACTAAGCATAAATATTACACATGGGTAAAATTCTTTCGGATGAGCCAATAGAGAGCATCGACATGATTACATTGAGTGTAAAAATCACTTCTGTCTCTTCTATAGTAACGGAGATATGCGAGTTTGAAATTTTATATAATGTTTTTGTCAAACGTGATTCCAAGGATGTATTACATTGTTTCAACAATGAAAGTGGTTATTTCAAATCTCCACGACAACGACTACAATCATGCACAAATAGATTGTTTACTTTATTGTTATGATAGTTTCCATGGTAACTTAGCATGAATATTACACATGGGTAAAATTTTTCCGGATGAGCCAAAAGAGAGCTTCGACCTGATTACATTGAGTGTAAAATCACATCAGTATCTTCTATAGTAATGGAGATATGCGAGTTTGAAATTTTTTATAATGTTCTTGTCAAACGTGATTCCAAGGATGTATTACATTGTTTCAACAATGAAAGTGGTTATTTCAAATCTCCACGACAACGACTACAATCATGCACAAATAGATTGTTTACTTTATTGTTATGATAGTTTCCATGGTAACTTAGCATGAATATTACACATGGGTAAAATTTTTCCGGATGAGCCAAAAGAGAGCTTCGACCTGATTACATTGAGTGTAAAATCACTTATGTATCTTCTATAGTAATGGAGATATGCGAGTTTGAAATTTATTATTATGTTCTTGTCAAACGTGATTCCAAGGATGTATTACATTGTTTCAACAATGAAAGTGGTTATTTCAAATCTCCACGACAACGACTACAATCATGCACAAATAGATTGTTTACTTTATTGTTATGATAGTTTCCATGGTAACTTAGCATGAATATTACACATGGGTAAAATTTTTCCGGATGAGCCAAAAGAGAGCTTCGACCTGATTACATTGAGTGTAAAATCACATCAGTATCTTCTATAGTAATGGAGATATGCGAGTTTGAAATTTTTTATAATGTTCTTGTCAAACGTGATTCCAAGGATGTATTACATTGTTTCAACAATGAAAGTGGTTATTTCAAATCTCCACGACAACGACTACAATCATGCACAAATAGATTGTTTACTTTATTGTTATGATAGTTTCCATGGTAACTTAGCATGAATATTACACATGGGTAAAATTTTTCCGGATGAGCCAAAAGAGAGCTTCGACCTGATTACATTGAGTGTAAAATCACTTATGTATCTTCTATAGTAATGGAGATATGCGAGTTTGAAATTTTTTATAATGTTTTTGTAAAACGTGATACCAAGGACGTATTACATTGTTTCAACAATGAAAGTGGTTATTTCAAATCTCCACGACAACGACTACAATCATGCACAAATAGATTGTTTACTTTATTGTTATGATAGTTTCCATGGTAACTAAGCATAAATATTACACATGGGTAAAATTCTTTCGGATGAGCCAATAGAGAGCATCGACATGATTACATTGAGTGTAAAATCACTTCTGTCTCTTCTATAGTAACGGAGATATGCGAGTTTGAAATTTTATATAATGTTTTTGTCAAACGTGATTCCAAGGATGTATTACATTGTTTCAACAATGAAAGTGGTTATTTCAAATCTCTACGACAACGACTACAATCATGCACAAATAGATTGTTTACTTTATTGTTATGATAGTTTCCATGGTAACTTAGCATGAATATTACACATGGGTAAAATTTTTCCGGATGAGCCAAAAGAGAGCTTCGACCTGATTACATTGAGTGTAAAATCACATCAGTATCTTCTATAGTAATGGAGATATGCGAGTTTGAAATTTTTTATAATGTTCTTGTCAAACGTGATTCCAAGGATGTATTACATTGTTTCAACAATGAAAGTGGTTATTTCAAATCTCCACGACAACGACTACAATCATGCACAAATAGATTGTTTACTTTATTGTTATGATAGTTTCCATGGTAACTTAGCATGAATATTACACATGGGTAAAATATTTCCGGATGAGCCAAAAGAGAGCTTCGACCTGATTACATTGAGTGTAAAATCACATCAGTATCTTCTATAGTAATGGAGATATGCGAGTTTGAAATTTTTTATAATGTTCTTGTCAAACGTGATTCCAAGGATGTATTACATTGTTTCAACAATGAAAGTGGTTATTTCAAATCTCCACGACAACGACTACAATCATGCACAAATAGATTGTTTACTTTATTGTTATGATAGTTTCCATGGTAACTTAGCATGAATATTACACATGGGTAAAATTTTTCCGGATGAGCCAAAAGAGAGCTTCGACCTGATTACATTGAGTGTAAAATCACTTATGTATCTTCTATAGTAATGGAGATATGCGAGTTTGAAATTTATTATTATGTTCTTGTCAAACGTGATTCCAAGGATGTATTACATTGTTTCAACAATGAAAGTGGTTATTTCAAATCTCCACGACAACGACTACAATCATGCACAAATAGATTGTTTACTTTATTGTTATGATAGTTTCCATGGTAACTTAGCATGAATATTACACATGGGTAAAATTTTTCCGGATGAGCCAAAAGAGAGCTTCGACCTGATTACATTGAGTGTAAAATCACATCTATATGTTCTATAGTAATGGAGATATGTGAGTTTGAAATTTTATATAATGTTTTTGTTAAACGTGATACCAAGGATGTATTACATTGTTTCAAAAATGAAAGTGGTTATTTCAAATCTCCACGACAACGACTACAATCATGCACAAATAGATTGTTTACTTTATTGTTATGATAGTTTCCATGGTAACTAAGCATGAATATTACAAATGGGTAAAATTTTTCCGGATGAGCCAAAAGAGAGCTTCGACCTGATTACATTGAGTGTAAAATCACATCTATATGTTCTATAGTAATGGAGATATGCGAGTTTGAAATTTTTTATGATGTTTTTGTAAAACGTGATACCAAGGACGTATTACATTGTTTCAACAATGAAAGTGGTTATTTCAAATCTCCACGACAACGACTACAATCATGCACAAATAGATTGTTTACTTTATTGTTATGATAGTTTCCATGGTAACTAAGCATAAATATTACACATGGGTAAAATTCTTTCGGATGAGCCAATAGAGAGCATCGACATGATTACATTGAGTGTAAAATCACTTCTGTCTCTTTTATAGTAACGGAGATATGCGAGTTTGAAATTTTATATAATGTTTTTGTCAAACGTGATCCCAAGGATGTATTACATTGTTTCAACAATGAAAGTGGTTATTTCAAATCTCCACGACAACGACTACAATCATGCACAAATAGATTGTTTACTTTATTGTTATGATAGTTTCCATGGTAACTTAGCATGAATATTACACATGGGTAAAATTTTTCCGGATGAGCCAAAAGAGAGCTTCGACCTGATTACATTGAGTGTAAAATCACATCAGTATCTTCTATAGTAATGGAGATATGCGAGTTTGAAATTTTTTATAATGTTCTTGTCAAACGTGATACCAAGGATGTATTACATTGTTTCAAAAATGAAAGTGGTTATTTCAAATCTCCACGACAACGACTACAATCATGCACAAGTAGATTGTTTACTTTATTGTTATGATAGTTTCCATGGTAACTAAGCATGAATATTACAAATGGGTAAATTTTTTCCGGATGAGCCAATAGAGAGCTTCGACATGATTACATTGAGTGTAAAATCACTTCTGTCTCTTCTATAGTAACGGAGATATGCGAGTTTGAAATTTTATATAATGTTTTTGTCAAACGTGATTCCAAGGATGTATTACATTGTTTCAACAATGAAAGTGGTTATTTCAAATCTCCACGACAACGACTACAATCATGCACAAGTAGATTGTTTACTTTATTGTTATGATAGTTTCCATGGTAACTTAGCATGAATATTACACATGGGTAAAATTTTTCCGGATGAGCCAAAAGAGAGCTTCGACCTGATTACATTGAGTGTAAAATCACATCTATATGTTCTATAGTAATGGAGATATGCGAGTTTGAAATTTTTTATAATGTTCTTGTCAAACGTGATTCCAAGGATGTATTACATTGTTTCAACAATGAAAGTGGTTATTTCAAATCTCCACGACAACGACTACAATCATGCACAAATAGATTGTTTACTTTATTGTTATGATAGTTTCCATGGTAACTTAGCATGAATATTACACATGGGTAAAATTTTTCCGGATGAGCCAAAAGAGAGCTTCGACCTGATTACATTGAGTGTAAAATCACATCTGTATCTTCTATAGTAACGGAGATATGCGAGTTTGAAATTTTATATAATGTTTTTGTTAAACGTGATTCCAAGGATGTATTACATCGTTTGAACAATGAAAGTGGTTATTTCAAATCTCCACGACAACGACTACAATCATGCACAAATAGATTGTTTACTTTATTGTTATGATAGTTTCCATGGTAACTAAGCATGAATATTACAAATGGGTAAATTTTTTCCGGATGAGCCAATAGAGAGCTTCGACATGATTACTTTGAGTGTAAAATCACTTCTGTCTCTTCTATAGTAACGGAGATATGCGAGTTTGAAATTTTATATAATGTTTTTGTTAAACGTGATACCAAGGATGTATTACATTGTTTCAACAATGAAAGTGGTTATTTCAAATCTCCACGACAACGACTACAATCATGCACAAATAGATTGTTTACTTTATTGTTATGATAGTTTCCATGGTAACTTAGCATGAATATTACACATGGGTAAAATTTTTCCGGATGAGCCAAAAGAGAGCTTCGACCTGATTACATTGAGTGTAAAATCACATCTATATGTTCTATAGTAGTGGAGATATGCGAGTTTGAAATTTTATATAATGTTTTTGTTAAACGTGATACCAAGGATGTATTACATTGTTCCAACAATGAAAGTGGTTATTTCAAATCTCCACGACAACGACTACAATCATGCACAAATAGATTGTTTACTTTATTGTTATGATAGTTTCCAAGGTAACTAAGCATGAATATTACACATGGGTAAATTTTTTCCGCATGAGCCAATAGAGAGCTTCGACCTGATTACATTGAGTGTAAAATCACATCTATATGTTCTATAGTAATGGAGATATGCGAGTTTGAAATTTTTTATAATGTTTTTGTAAAACGTGATACCAAGGACGTATTACATTGTTTCAACAATGAAAGTGGTTATTTCAAATCTCCACGACAACGACTACAATCATGCACAAATAGATTGTTTACTTTATTGTTATGATAGTTTCCATGGTAACTAAGCATAAATATTACACATGGGTAAAATTCTTTCGGATGAGCCAATAGAGAGCATCGACATGATTACATTGAGTGTAAAATCACTTCTGTCTCTTCTATAGTAACGGAGATATGCGAGTTTGAAATTTTATATAATGTTTTTGTCAAACGTGATTCCAAGGATGTATTACATTGTTTCAACAATGAAAGTGGTTATTTCAAATCTCTACGACAACGACTACAATCATGCACAAATAGATTGTTTACTTTATTGTTATGATAGTTTCCATGGTAACTTAGCATGAATATTACACATGGGTAAAATTTTTCCGGATGAGCCAAAAGAGAGCTTCGACCTGATTACATTGAGTGTAAAATCACATCCGTATCTTCTATAGTAATGGAGATATGCGAGTTTGAAATTTTTTATAATGTTCTTGTCAAACGTGATTCCAAGGATGTATTACATTGTTTCAACAATGAAAGTGGTTATTTCAAATCTCCACGACAACGACTACAATCATGCACAAATAGATTGTTTACTTTATTGTTATGATAGTTTCCATGGTAACTTAGCATGAATATTACACATGGGTAAAATATTTCCGGATGAGCCAAAAGAGAGCTTCGACCTGATTACATTGAGTGTAAAATCACATCAGTATCTTCTATAGTAATGGAGATATGCGAGTTTGAAATTTTTTATAATGTTCTTGTCAAACGTGATTCCAAGGATGTATTACATTGTTTCAACAATGAAAGTGGTTATTTCAAATCTCCACGACAACGACTACAATCATGCACAAATAGATTGTTTACTTTATTGTTATGATAGTTTCCATGGTAACTTAGCATGAATATTACACATGGGTAAAATTTTTCCGGATGAGCCAAAAGAGAGCTTCGACATGATTACATTGAGTGTAAAATCACTTATGTATCTTCTATAGTAATGGAGATATGCGAGTTTGAAATTTATTATTATGTTCTTGTCAAACGTGATTCCAAGGATGTATTACATTGTTTCAACAATGAAAGTGGTTATTTCAAATCTCCACGACAACGACTACAATCATGCACAAATAGATTGTTTACTTTATTGTTATGATAGTTTCCATGGTAACTTAGCATGAATATTACACATGGGTAAAATTTTTCCGGATGAGCCAAAAGAGAGCTTCGACCTGATTACATTGAGTGTAAAATCACATCTATATGTTCTATAGTAATGGAGATATGTGAGTTTGAAATTTTATATAATGTTTTTGTTAAACGTGATACCAAGGATGTATTACATTGTTTCAAAAATGAAAGTGGTTATTTCAAATCTCCACGACAACGACTACAATCATGCACAAATAGATTGTTTACTTTATTGTTATGATAGTTTCCATGGTAACTTAGCATGAATATTACACATGGGTAAAATTTTTCCGGATGAGCCAAAAGAGAGCTTCGACCTGATTACATTGAGTGTAAAATCACATCTATATGTTCTATAGTAATGGAGATATGCGAGTTTGAAATTTTATATAATGTTTTTGTTAAACGTGATTCCAAGGATGTATTACATTGTTTCAACAATGAAAGTGGTTATTTCAAATCTCCAGGACAACGACTACAATCATGCACAAATAGATTGTTTACTTTATTGTTATGATAGTTTCCATGGTAACTAAGCATGAATATTACAAATGGGTAAAATTTTTCCGGATGAGCCAAAAGAGAGCTTCGACCTGATTACATTGAGTGTAAAATCACATCTATATGTTCTATAGTAATGGAGATATGCGAGTTTGAAATTTTTTATGATGTTTTTGTAAAACGTGATACCAAGGACGTATTACATTGTTTCAACAATGAAAGTGGTTATTTCAAATCTCCACGACAACGACTACAATCATGCACAAATAGATTGTTTACTTTATTGTTATGATAGTTTCCATGGTAACTAAGCATAAATATTACACATGGGTAAAATTCTTTCGGATGAGCCAATAGAGAGCATCGACATGATTACATTGAGTGTAAAATCACTTCTGTCTCTTTTATAGTAACGGAGATATGCGAGTTTGAAATTTTATATAATGTTTTTGTCAAACGTGATCCCAAGGATGTATTACATTGTTTCAACAATGAAAGTGGTTATTTCAAATCTCCACGACAACGACTACAATCATGCACAAATAGATTGTTTACTTTATTGTTATGATAGTTTCCATGGTAACTTAGCATGAATATTACACATGGGTAAAATTTTTCCGGATGAGCCAAAAGAGAGCTTCGACCTGATTACATTGAGTGTAAAATCACATCAGTATCTTCTATAGTAATGGAGATATGCGAGTTTGAAATTTTTTATAATGTTCTTGTCAAACGTGATACCAAGGATGTATTACATTGTTTCAAAAATGAAAGTGGTTATTTCAAATCTCCACGACAACGACTACAATCATGCACAAGTAGATTGTTTACTTTATTGTTATGATAGTTTCCATGGTAACTAAGCATGAATATTACAAATGGGTAAATTTTTTCCGGATGAGCCAATAGAGAGCTTCGACATGATTACATTGAGTGTAAAATCACTTCTGTCTCTTCTATAGTAACGGAGATATGCGAGTTTGAAATTTTATATAATGTTTTTGTCAAACGTGATTCCAAGGATGTATTACATTGTTTCAACAATGAAAGTGGTTATTTCAAATCTCCACGACAACGACTACAATCATGCACAAGTAGATTGTTTACTTTATTGTTATGATAGTTTCCATGGTAACTTAGCATGAATATTACACATGGGTAAAATTTTTCCGGATGAGCCAAAAGAGAGCTTCGACCTGATTACATTGAGTGTAAAATCACATCTATATGTTCTATAGTAATGGAGATATGCGAGTTTGAAATTTTTTATAATGTTCTTGTCAAACGTGATTCCAAGGATGTATTACATTGTTTCAACAATGAAAGTGGTTATTTCAAATCTCCACGACAACGACTACAATCATGCACAAATAGATTGTTTACTTTATTGTTATGATAGTTTCCATGGTAACTTAGCATGAATATTACACATGGGTAAAATTTTTCCGGATGAGCCAAAAGAGAGCTTCGACCTGATTACATTGAGTGTAAAATCACATCTGTATCTTCTATAGTAACGGAGATATGCGAGTTTGAAATTTTATATAATGTTTTTGTTAAACGTGATTCCAAGGATGTATTACATCGTTTGAACAATGAAAGTGGTTATTTCAAATCTCCACGACAACGACTACAATCATGCACAAATAGATTGTTTACTTTATTGTTATGATAGTTTCCATGGTAACTAAGCATGAATATTACAAATGGGTAAATTTTTTCCGGATGAGCCAATAGAGAGCTTCGACATGATTACTTTGAGTGTAAAATCACTTCTGTCTCTTCTATAGTAACGGAGATATGCGAGTTTGAAATTTTATATAATGTTTTTGTTAAACGTGATACCAAGGATGTATTACATTGTTTCAACAATGAAAGTGGTTATTTCAAATCTCCACGACAACGACTACAATCATGCACAAATAGATTGTTTACTTTATTGTTATGATAGTTTCCATGGTAACTTAGCATGAATATTACACATGGGTAAAATTTTTCCGGATGAGCCAAAAGAGAGCTTCGACCTGATTACATTGAGTGTAAAATCACATCTATATGTTCTATAGTAGTGGAGATATGCGAGTTTGAAATTTTATATAATGTTTTTGTTAAACGTGATACCAAGGATGTATTACATTGTTCCAACAATGAAAGTGGTTATTTCAAATCTCCACGACAACGACTACAATCATGCACAAATAGATTGTTTACTTTATTGTTATGATAGTTTCCAAGGTAACTAAGCATGAATATTACACATGGGTAAATTTTTTCCGCATGAGCCAATAGAGAGCTTCGACCTGATTACATTGAGTGTAAAATCACATCTATATGTTCTATAGTAATGGAGATATGCGAGTTTGAAATTTTATATAATGTTTTTGTTAAACGTGATACCAAGGATGTATTACATTGTTCCAACAATGAAAGTGGTTATTTCAAATCTCCACGACAACGACTACAATCATGCACAAATAGATTGTTTACTTTATTGTTATGATAGTTTCCAAGGTACCTAAGCATGAATATTACACATGGGTAATTTTTTTCCGCATGAGCCAATAGAGAGCTTCGACCTGATTACATTGAGTGTAAAATCACATCTGTATCTTCTATAGTAACGGAGATATGCGAGTTTGAAATTTTATATAATGTTTTTGTTAAACGTGATTCCAAGGATGTATTACATCGTTTCAACAATGAAAGTGGTTATTTCAAATCTCCACGACAACGACTACAATCATGCACAAATAGATTGTTTACTTTATTGTTATGATAGTTTCCATGGTAACTAAGCATGAATATTACAAATGGGTAAATTTTTTCCGGATGAGCCAATAGAGAGCTTCGACATGATTACATTGAGTGTAAAATCAATTCTGTCTCTTCTATAGTAACGGAGATATGCGAGTTTGAAATTTTATATAATGTTTTTGTTAAACGTGATACCAAGGATGTATTACATTGTTTCAACAATGAAAGTGGTTATTTCAAATCTCCACGACAACGACTACAATCATGCACAAATAGATTGTTTACTTTATTGTTATGATAGTTTCCATGGTAACTTAGCATGAATATTACACATGGGTAAAATTTTTCCGGATGAGCCAAAAGAGAGCTTCGACCTGATTACATTGAGTGTAAAATCACATCTATATGTTCTATAGTAGTGGAGATATGCGAGTTTGAAATTTTATATAATGTTTTTGTTAAACGTGATACCAAGGATGTATTACATTGTTCCAACAATGAAAGTGGTTATTTCAAATCTCCACGACAACGACTACAATCATGCACAAATAGATTGTTTACTTTATTGTTATGATAGTTTCCAAGGTAACTAAGCATGAATATTACACATGGGTAAATTTTTTCCGCATGAGCCAATAGAGAGCTTCGACCTGATTACATTGAGTGTAAAATCACATCTATATGTTCTATAGTAATGGAGATATGCGAGTTTGAAATTTTATATAATGTTTTTGTTAAACGTGATACCAAGGATGTATTACATTGTTCCAACAATGAAAGTGGTTATTTCAAATCTCCACGACAACGACTACAATCATGCACAAATAGATTGTTTACTTTATTGTTATGATAGTTTCCAAGGTACCTAAGCATGAATATTACACATGGGTAATTTTTTTCCGCATGAGCCAATAGAGAGCTTCGACCTGATTACATTGAGTGTAAAATCACATCTGTATCTTCTATAGTAACGGAGATATGCGAGTTTGAAATTTTATATAATGTTTTTGTTAAACGTGATTCCAAGGATGTATTACATCGTTTCAACAATGAAAGTGGTTATTTCAAATCTCCACGACAACGACTACAATCATGCACAAATAGATTGTTTACTTTATTGTTATGATAGTTTCCATGGTAACTAAGCATGAATATTACAAATGGGTAAATTTTTTCCGGATGAGCCAATAGAGAGCTTCGACATGATTACATTGAGTGTAAAATCAATTCTGTCTCTTCTATAGTAACGGAGATATGCGAGTTTGAAATTTTTTATAATGTTCTTGTCAAACGTGATTCCAAGGATGTATTACATTGTTTCAACAATGAAAGTGGTTATTTCAAATCTCCACGACAACGACTACAATCATGCACAAATAGATTGTTTACTTTATTGTTATGATAGTTTCCATGGTAACTTAGCATGAATATTACACATGGGTAAAATTTTTCCGGATGAGCCAAAAGAGAGCTTCGACCTGATTACATTGAGTGTAAAATCACTTATGTATCTTCTATAGTAATGGAGATATGCGAGTTTGAAATTTATTATTATGTTCTTGTCAAACGTGATTCCAAGGATGTATTACATTGTTTCAACAATGAAAGTGGTTATTTCAAATCTCCACGACAACGACTACAATCATGCACAAATAGATTGTTTACTTTATTGTTATGATAGTTTCCATGGTAACTTAGCATGAATATTACACATGGGTAAAATTTTTCCGGATGAGCCAAAAGAGAGCTTCGACCTGATTACATTGAGTGTAAAATCACTTATGTATCTTCTATAGTAATGGAGATATGCGAGTTTGAAATTTATTATTATGTTCTTGTCAAACGTGATTCCAAGGATGTATTACATTGTTTCAACAATGAAAGTGGTTATTTCAAATCTCCACGACAACGACTACAATCATGCACAAATAGATTGTTTACTTTATTGTTATGATAGTTTCCATGGTAACTTAGCATGAATATTACACATGGGTAAAATTTTTCCGGATGAGCCAAAAGAGAGCTTCGACCTGATTACATTGAGTGTAAAATCACATCTATATGTTCTATAGTAATGGAGATATGTGAGTTTGAAATTTTATATAATGTTTTTGTTAAACGTGATACCAAGGATGTATTACATTGTTTCAAAAATGAAAGTGGTTATTTCAAATCTCCACGACAACGACTACAATCATGCACAAATAGATTGTTTACTTTATTGTTATGATAGTTTCCATGGTAACTAAGCATGAATATTACAAATGGGTAAAATTTTTCCGGATGAGCCAAAAGAGAGCTTCGACCTGATTACATTGAGTGTAAAATCACATCTATATGTTCTATAGTAATGGAGATATGCGAGTTTGAAATTTTTTATGATGTTTTTGTAAAACGTGATACCAAGGACGTATTACATTGTTTCAACAATAAAAGTGGTTATTTCAAATCTCCACGACAACGACTACAATCATGCACAAATAGATTGTTTACTTTATTGTTATGATAGTTTCCATGGTAACTAAGCATAAATATTACACATGGGTAAAATTCTTTCGGATGAGCCAATAGAGAGCATCGACATGATTACATTGAGTGTAAAATCACTTCTGTCTCTTTTATAGTAACGGAGATATGCGAGTTTGAAATTTTATATAATGTTTTTGTCAAACGTGATCCCAAGGATGTATTACATTGTTTCAACAATGAAAGTGGTTATTTCAAATCTCCACGACAACGACTACAATCATGCACAAATAGATTGTTTACTTTATTGTTATGATAGTTTCCATGGTAACTTAGCATGAATATTACACATGGGTAAAATTTTTCCGGATGAGCCAAAAGAGAGCTTCGACCTGATTACATTGAGTGTAAAATCACATCAGTATCTTCTATAGTAATGGAGATATGCGAGTTTGAAATTTTTTATAATGTTCTTGTCAAACGTGATACCAAGGATGTATTACATTGTTTCAAAAATGAAAGTGGTTATTTCAAATCTCCACGACAACGACTACAATCATGCACAAGTAGATTGTTTACTTTATTGTTATGATAGTTTCCATGGTAACTAAGCATGAATATTACAAATGGGTAAATTTTTTCCGGATGAGCCAATAGAGAGCTTCGACATGATTACATTGAGTGTAAAATCACTTCTGTCTCTTCTATAGTAACGGAGATATGCGAGTTTGAAATTTTATATAATGTTTTTGTCAAACGTGATTCCAAGGATGTATTACATTGTTTCAACAATGAAAGTGGTTATTTCAAATCTCCACGACAACGACTACAATCATGCACAAGTAGATTGTTTACTTTATTGTTATGATAGTTTCCATGGTAACTTAGCATGAATATTACACATGGGTAAAATTTTTCCGGATGAGCCAAAAGAGAGCTTCGACCTGATTACATTGAGTGTAAAATCACATCTATATGTTCTATAGTAATGGAGATATGCGAGTTTGAAATTTTTTATAATGTTCTTGTCAAACGTGATTCCAAGGATGTATTACATTGTTTCAACAATGAAAGTGGTTATTTCAAATCTCCACGACAACGACTACAATCATGCACAAATAGATTGTTTACTTTATTGTTATGATAGTTTCCATGGTAACTTAGCATGAATATTACACATGGGTAAAATTTTTCCGGATGAGCCAAAAGAGAGCTTCGACCTGATTACATTGAGTGTAAAATCACATCTGTATCTTCTATAGTAACGGAGATATGCGAGTTTGAAATTTTATATAATGTTTTTGTTAAACGTGATTCCAAGGATGTATTACATCGTTTGAACAATGAAAGTGGTTATTTCAAATCTCCACGACAACGACTACAATCATGCACAAATAGATTGTTTACTTTATTGTTATGATAGTTTCCATGGTAACTAAGCATGAATATTACAAATGGGTAAATTTTTTCCGGATGAGCCAATAGAGAGCTTCGACATGATTACTTTGAGTGTAAAATCACTTCTGTCTCTTCTATAGTAACGGAGATATGCGAGTTTGAAATTTTATATAATGTTTTTGTTAAACGTGATACCAAGGATGTATTACATTGTTTCAACAATGAAAGTGGTTATTTCAAATCTCCACGACAACGACTACAATCATGCACAAATAGATTGTTTACTTTATTCTTATGATAGTTTCCATGGTAACTTAGCATGAATATTACACATGGGTAAAATTTTTCCGGATGAGCCAAAAGAGAGCTTCGACCTGATTACATTGAGTGTAAAATCACATCTATATGTTCTATAGTAGTGGAGATATGCGAGTTTGAAATTTTATATAATGTTTTTGTTAAACGTGATACCAAGGATGTATTACATTGTTCCAACAATGAAAGTGGTTATTTCAAATCTCCACGACAACGACTACAATCATGCACAAATAGATTGTTTACTTTATTGTTATGATAGTTTCCAAGGTAACTAAGCATGAATATTACACATGGGTAAATTTTTTCCGCATGAGCCAATAGAGAGCTTCGACCTGATTACATTGAGTGTAAAATCACATCTATATGTTCTATAGTAATGGAGATATGCGAGTTTGAAATTTTTTATAATGTTTTTGTAAAACGTGATACCAAGGACGTATTACATTGTTTCAACAATGAAAGTGGTTATTTCAAATCTCCACGACAACGACTACAATCATGCACAAATAGATTGTTTACTTTATTGTTATGATAGTTTCCATGGTAACTAAGCATAAATATTACACATGGGTAAAATTCTTTCGGATGAGCCAATAGAGAGCATCGACATGATTACATTGAGTGTAAAATCACTTCTGTCTCTTCTATAGTAACGGAGATATGCGAGTTTGAAATTTTATATAATGTTTTTGTCAAACGTGATTCCAAGGATGTATTACATTGTTTCAACAATGAAAGTGGTTATTTCAAATCTCTACGACAACGACTACAATCATGCACAAATAGATTGTTTACTTTATTGTTATGATAGTTTCCATGGTAACTTAGCATGAATATTACACATGGGTAAAATTTTTCCGGATGAGCCAAAAGAGAGCTTCGACCTGATTACATTGAGTGTAAAATCACATCAGTATCTTCTATAGTAATGGAGATATGCGAGTTTGAAATTTTTTATAATGTTCTTGTCAAACGTGATTCCAAGGATGTATTACATTGTTTCAACAATGAAAGTGGTTATTTCAAATCTCCACGACAACGACTACAATCATGCACAAATAGATTGTTTACTTTATTGTTATGATAGTTTCCATGGTAACTTAGCATGAATATTACACATGGGTAAAATATTTCCGGATGAGCCAAAAGAGAGCTTCGACCTGATTACATTGAGTGTAAAATCACATCAGTATCTTCTATAGTAATGGAGATATGCGAGTTTGAAATTTTTTATAATGTTCTTGTCAAACGTGATTCCAAGGATGTATTACATTGTTTCAACAATGAAAGTGGTTATTTCAAATCTCCACGACAACGACTACAATCATGCACAAATAGATTGTTTACTTTATTGTTATGATAGTTTCCATGGTAACTTAGCATGAATATTACACATGGGTAAAATTTTTCCGGATGAGCCAAAAGAGAGCTTCGACCTGATTACATTGAGTGTAAAATCACTTATGTATCTTCTATAGTAATGGAGATATGCGAGTTTGAAATTTATTATTATGTTCTTGTCAAACGTGATTCCAAGGATGTATTACATTGTTTCAACAATGAAAGTGGTTATTTCAAATCTCCACGACAACGACTACAATCATGCACAAATAGATTGTTTACTTTATTGTTATGATAGTTTCCATGGTAACTTAGCATGAATATTACACATGGGTAAAATTTTTCCGGATGAGCCAAAAGAGAGCTTCGACCTGATTACATTGAGTGTAAAATCACATCTATATGTTCTATAGTAATGGAGATATGTGAGTTTGAAATTTTATATAATGTTTTTGTTAAACGTGATACCAAGGATGTATTACATTGTTTCAAAAATGAAAGTGGTTATTTCAAATCTCCACGACAACGACTACAATCATGCACAAATAGATTGTTTACTTTAATGTTATGATAGTTTCCATGGTAACTTAGCATGAATATTACACATGGGTAAAATTTTTCCGGATGAGCCAAAAGAGAGCTTCGACCTGATTACATTGAGTGTAAAATCACATCTATATGTTCTATAGTAATGGAGATATGCGAGTTTGAAATTTTATATAATGTTTTTGTTAAACGTGATTCCAAGGATGTATTACATTGTTTCAACAATGAAAGTGGTTATTTCAAATCTCCAGGACAACGACTACAATCATGCACAAATAGATTGTTTACTTTATTGTTATGATAGTTTCCATGGTAACTAAGCATGAATATTACAAATGGGTAAAATTTTTCCGGATGAGCCAAAAGAGAGCTTCGACCTGATTACATTGAGTGTAAAATCACATCTATATGTTCTATAGTAATGGAGATATGCGAGTTTGAAATTTTTTATGATGTTTTTGTAAAACGTGATACCAAGGACGTATTACATTGTTTCAACAATGAAAGTGGTTATTTCAAATCTCCACGACAACGACTACAATCATGCACAAATAGATTGTTTACTTTATTGTTATGATAGTTTCCATGGTAACTAAGCATAAATATTACACATGGGTAAAATTCTTTCGGATGAGCCAATAGAGAGCATCGACATGATTACATTGAGTGTAAAATCACTTCTGTCTCTTTTATAGTAACGGAGATATGCGAGTTTGAAATTTTATATAATGTTTTTGTCAAACGTGATCCCAAGGATGTATTACATTGTTTCAACAATGAAAGTGGTTATTTCAAATCTCCACGACAACGACTACAATCATGCACAAATAGATTGTTTACTTTATTGTTATGATAGTTTCCATGGTAACTTAGCATGAATATTACACATGGGTAAAATTTTTCCGGATGAGCCAAAAGAGAGCTTCGACCTGATTACATTGAGTGTAAAATCACATCAGTATCTTCTATAGTAATGGAGATATGCGAGTTTGAAATTTTTTATAATGTTCTTGTCAAACGTGATACCAAGGATGTATTACATTGTTTCAAAAATGAAAGTGGTTATTTCAAATCTCCACGACAACGACTACAATCATGCACAAGTAGATTGTTTACTTTATTGTTATGATAGTTTCCATGGTAACTTAGCATGAATATTACACATGGGTAAAATTTTTCCGGATGAGCCAAAAGAGAGCTTCGACCTGATTACATTGAGTGTAAAATCACATCTATATGTTCTATAGTAATGGAGATATGCGAGTTTGAAATTTTTTATAATGTTCTTGTCAAACGTGATTCCAAGGATGTATTACATTGTTTCAACAATGAAAGTGGTTATTTCAAATCTCCACGACAACGACTACAATCATGCACAAATAGATTGTTTACTTTATTGTTATGATAGTTTCCATGGTAACTTAGCATGAATATTACACATGGGTAAAATTTTTCCGGATGAGCCAAAAGAGAGCTTCGACCTGATTACATTGAGTGTAAAATCACATCTGTATCTTCTATAGTAACGGAGATATGCGAGTTTGAAATTTTATATAATGTTTTTGTTAAACGTGATTCCAAGGATGTATTACATCGTTTGAACAATGAAAGTGGTTATTTCAAATCTCCACGACAACGACTACAATCATGCACAAATAGATTGTTTACTTTATTGTTATGATAGTTTCCATGGTAACTAAGCATGAATATTACAAATGGGTAAATTTTTTCCGGATGAGCCAATAGAGAGCTTCGACATGATTACTTTGAGTGTAAAATCACTTCTGTCTCTTCTATAGTAACGGAGATATGCGAGTTTGAAATTTTATATAATGTTTTTGTTAAACGTGATACCAAGGATGTATTACATTGTTTCAACAATGAAAGTGGTTATTTCAAATCTCCACGACAACGACTACAATCATGCACAAATAGATTGTTTACTTTATTGTTATGATAGTTTCCATGGTAACTTAGCATGAATATTACACATGGGTAAAATTTTTCCGGATGAGCCAAAAGAGAGCTTCGACCTGATTACATTGAGTGTAAAATCACATCTATATGTTCTATAGTAGTGGAGATATGCGAGTTTGAAATTTTATATAATGTTTTTGTTAAACGTGATACCAAGGATGTATTACATTGTTCCAACAATGAAAGTGGTTATTTCAAATCTCCACGACAACGACTACAATCATGCACAAATAGATTGTTTACTTTATTGTTATGATAGTTTCCAAGGTAACTAAGCATGAATATTACACATGGGTAAATTTTTTCCGCATGAGCCAATAGAGAGCTTCGACCTGATTACATTGAGTGTAAAATCACATCTATATGTTCTATAGTAATGGAGATATGCGAGTTTGAAATTTTATATAATGTTTTTGTTAAACGTGATACCAAGGATGTATTACATTGTTCCAACAATGAAAGTGGTTATTTCAAATCTCCACGACAACGACTACAATCATGCACAAATAGATTGTTTACTTTATTGTTATGATAGTTTCCAAGGTACCTAAGCATGAATATTACACATGGGTAATTTTTTTCCGCATGAGCCAATAGAGAGCTTCGACCTGATTACATTGAGTGTAAAATCACATCTGTATCTTCTATAGTAACGGAGATATGCGAGTTTGAAATTTTATATAATGTTTTTGTTAAACGTGATTCCAAGGATGTATTACATCGTTTCAACAATGAAAGTGGTTATTTCAAATCTCCACGACAACGACTACAATCATGCACAAATAGATTGTTTACTTTATTGTTATGATAGTTTCCATGGTAACTAAGCATGAATATTACAAATGGGTAAATTTTTTCCGGATGAGCCAATAGAGAGCTTCGACATGATTACATTGAGTGTAAAATCAATTCTGTCTCTTCTATAGTAACGGAGATATGCGAGTTTGAAATTTTATATAATGTTTTTGTTAAACGTGATACCAAGGATGTATTACATTGTTTCAACAATGAAAGTGGTTATTTCAAATCTCCACGACAACGACTACAATCATGCACAAATAGATTGTTTACTTTATTGTTATGATAGTTTCCATGGTAACTTAGCATGAATATTACACATGGGTAAAATTTTTCCGGATGAGCCAAAAGAGAGCTTCGACCTGATTACATTGAGTGTAAAATCACATCTATATGTTCTATAGTAATGGAGATATGCGAGTTTGAAATTTTATATAATGTTTTTGTTAAACGTGATTCCAAGGATGTATTACATTGTTTCAACAATGAAAGTGGTTATTTCAAATCTCCAGGACAACGACTACAATCATGCACAAATAGATTGTTTACTTTATTGTTATGATAGTTTCCATGGTAACTAAGCATGAATATTACAAATGGGTAAAATTTTTCCGGATGAGCCAAAAGAGAGCTTCGACCTGATTACATTGAGTGTAAAATCACATCTATATGTTCTATAGTAATGGAGATATGCGAGTTTGAAATTTTTTATAATGTTTTTGTAAAACGTGATACCAAGGACGTATTACATTGTTTCAACAATGAAAGTGGTTATTTCAAATCTCCACGACAACGACTACAATCATGCACAAATAGATTGTTTACTTTATTGTTATGATAGTTTCCATGGTAACTAAGCATAAATATTACACATGGGTAAAATTCTTTCGGATGAGCCAATAGAGAGCATCGACATGATTACATTGAGTGTAAAAATCACTTCTGTCTCTTCTATAGTAACGGAGATATGCGAGTTTGAAATTTTATATAATGTTTTTGTCAAACGTGATTCCAAGGATGTATTACATTGTTTCAACAATGAAAGTGGTTATTTCAAATCTCCACGACAACGACTACAATCATGCACAAATAGATTGTTTACTTTATTGTTATGATAGTTTCCATGGTAACTTAGCATGAATATTACACATGGGTAAAATTTTTCCGGATGAGCCAAAAGAGAGCTTCGACCTGATTACATTGAGTGTAAAATCACATCAGTATCTTCTATAGTAATGGAGATATGCGAGTTTGAAATTTTTTATAATGTTCTTGTCAAACGTGATTCCAAGGATGTATTACATTGTTTCAACAATGAAAGTGGTTATTTCAAATCTCCACGACAACGACTACAATCATGCACAAATAGATTGTTTACTTTATTGTTATGATAGTTTCCATGGTAACTTAGCATGAATATTACACATGGGTAAAATTTTTCCGGATGAGCCAAAAGAGAGCTTCGACCTGATTACATTGAGTGTAAAATCACTTATGTATCTTCTATAGTAATGGAGATATGCGAGTTTGAAATTTATTATTATGTTCTTGTCAAACGTGATTCCAAGGATGTATTACATTGTTTCAACAATGAAAGTGGTTATTTCAAATCTCCACGACAACGACTACAATCATGCACAAATAGATTGTTTACTTTATTGTTATGATAGTTTCCATGGTAACTTAGCATGAATATTACACATGGGTAAAATTTTTCCGGATGAGCCAAAAGAGAGCTTCGACCTGATTACATTGAGTGTAAAATCACATCAGTATCTTCTATAGTAATGGAGATATGCGAGTTTGAAATTTTTTATAATGTTCTTGTCAAACGTGATTCCAAGGATGTATTACATTGTTTCAACAATGAAAGTGGTTATTTCAAATCTCCACGACAACGACTACAATCATGCACAAATAGATTGTTTACTTTATTGTTATGATAGTTTCCATGGTAACTTAGCATGAATATTACACATGGGTAAAATTTTTCCGGATGAGCCAAAAGAGAGCTTCGACCTGATTACATTGAGTGTAAAATCACTTATGTATCTTCTATAGTAATGGAGATATGCGAGTTTGAAATTTATTATTATGTTCTTGTCAAACGTGATTCCAAGGATGTATTACATTGTTTCAACAATGAAAGTGGTTATTTCAAATCTCCACGACAACGACTACAATCATGCACAAATAGATTGTTTACTTTATTGTTATGATAGTTTCCATGGTAACTTAGCATGAATATTACACATGGGTAAAATTTTTCCGGATGAGCCAAAAGAGAGCTTCGACCTGATTACATTGAGTGTAAAATCACATCTATATGTTCTATAGTAATGGAGATATGCGAGTTTGAAATTTTTTATGATGTTTTTGTAAAACGTGATACCAAGGACGTATTACATTGTTTCAACAATGAAAGTGGTTATTTCAAATCTCCACGACAACGACTACAATCATGCACAAATAGATTGTTTACTTTATTGTTATGATAGTTTCCATGGTAACTAAGCATAAATATTACACATGGGTAAAATTCTTTCGGATGAGCCAATAGAGAGCATCGACATGATTACATTGAGTGTAAAATCACTTCTGTCTCTTTTATAGTAACGGAGATATGCGAGTTTGAAATTTTATATAATGTTTTTGTCAAACGTGATCCCAAGGATGTATTACATTGTTTCAACAATGAAAGTGGTTATTTCAAATCTCCACGACAACGACTACAATCATGCACAAATAGATTGTTTACTTTATTGTTATGATAGTTTCCATGGTAACTTAGCATGAATATTACACATGGGTAAAATTTTTCCGGATGAGCCAAAAGAGAGCTTCGACCTGATTACATTGAGTGTAAAATCACATCAGTATCTTCTATAGTAATGGAGATATGCGAGTTTGAAATTTTTTATAATGTTCTTGTCAAACGTGATACCAAGGATGTATTACATTGTTTCAAAAATGAAAGTGGTTATTTCAAATCTCCACGACAACGACTACAATCATGCACAAGTAGATTGTTTACTTTATTGTTATGATAGTTTCCATGGTAACTTAGCATGAATATTACACATGGGTAAAATTTTTCCGGATGAGCCAAAAGAGAGCTTCGACCTGATTACATTGAGTGTAAAATCACATCTATATGTTCTATAGTAATGGAGATATGCGAGTTTGAAATTTTTTATAATGTTCTTGTCAAACGTGATTCCAAGGATGTATTACATTGTTTCAACAATGAAAGTGGTTATTTCAAATCTCCACGACAACGACTACAATCATGCACAAATAGATTGTTTACTTTATTGTTATGATAGTTTCCATGGTAACTTAGCATGAATATTACACATGGGTAAAATTTTTCCGGATGAGCCAAAAGAGAGCTTCGACCTGATTACATTGAGTGTAAAATCACATCTGTATCTTCTATAGTAACGGAGATATGCGAGTTTGAAATTTTATATAATGTTTTTGTTAAACGTGATTCCAAGGATGTATTACATCGTTTGAACAATGAAAGTGGTTATTTCAAATCTCCACGACAACGACTACAATCATGCACAAATAGATTGTTTACTTTATTGTTATGATAGTTTCCATGGTAACTAAGCATGAATATTACAAATGGGTAAATTTTTTCCGGATGAGCCAATAGAGAGCTTCGACATGATTACTTTGAGTGTAAAATCACTTCTGTCTCTTCTATAGTAACGGAGATATGCGAGTTTGAAATTTTATATAATGTTTTTGTTAAACGTGATACCAAGGATGTATTACATTGTTTCAACAATGAAAGTGGTTATTTCAAATCTCCACGACAACGACTACAATCATGCACAAATAGATTGTTTACTTTATTGTTATGATAGTTTCCATGGTAACTTAGCATGAATATTACACATGGGTAAAATTTTTCCGGATGAGCCAAAAGAGAGCTTCGACCTGATTACATTGAGTGTAAAATCACATCTATATGTTCTATAGTAGTGGAGATATGCGAGTTTGAAATTTTATATAATGTTTTTGTTAAACGTGATACCAAGGATGTATTACATTGTTCCAACAATGAAAGTGGTTATTTCAAATCTCCACGACAACGACTACAATCATGCACAAATAGATTGTTTACTTTATTGTTATGATAGTTTCCAAGGTAACTAAGCATGAATATTACACATGGGTAAATTTTTTCCGCATGAGCCAATAGAGAGCTTCGACCTGATTACATTGAGTGTAAAATCACATCTATATGTTCTATAGTAATGGAGATATGCGAGTTTGAAATTTTATATAATGTTTTTGTTAAACGTGATACCAAGGATGTATTACATTGTTCCAACAATGAAAGTGGTTATTTCAAATCTCCACGACAACGACTACAATCATGCACAAATAGATTGTTTACTTTATTGTTATGATAGTTTCCAAGGTACCTAAGCATGAATATTACACATGGGTAATTTTTTTCCGCATGAGCCAATAGAGAGCTTCGACCTGATTACATTGAGTGTAAAATCACATCTGTATCTTCTATAGTAACGGAGATATGCGAGTTTGAAATTTTATATAATGTTTTTGTTAAACGTGATTCCAAGGATGTATTACATCGTTTCAACAATGAAAGTGGTTATTTCAAATCTCCACGACAACGACTACAATCATGCACAAATAGATTGTTTACTTTATTGTTATGATAGTTTCCATGGTAACTAAGCATGAATATTACAAATGGGTAAATTTTTTCCGGATGAGCCAATAGAGAGCTTCGACATGATTACATTGAGTGTAAAATCAATTCTGTCTCTTCTATAGTAACGGAGATATGCGAGTTTGAAATTTTATATAATGTTTTTGTTAAACGTGATACCAAGGATGTATTACATTGTTTCAACAATGAAAGTGGTTATTTCAAATCTCCACGACAACGACTACAATCATGCACAAATAGATTGTTTACTTTATTGTTATGATAGTTTCCATGGTAACTTAGCATGAATATTACACATGGGTAAAATTTTTCCGGATGAGCCAAAAGAGAGCTTCGACCTGATTACATTGAGTGTAAAATCACATCTATATGTTCTATAGTAATGGAGATATGCGAGTTTGAAATTTTATATAATGTTTTTGTTAAACGTGATTCCAAGGATGTATTACATTGTTTCAACAATGAAAGTGGTTATTTCAAATCTCCAGGACAACGACTACAATCATGCACAAATAGATTGTTTACTTTATTGTTATGATAGTTTCCATGGTAACTAAGCATGAATATTACAAATGGGTAAAATTTTTCCGGATGAGCCAAAAGAGAGCTTCGACCTGATTACATTGAGTGTAAAATCACATCTATATGTTCTATAGTAATGGAGATATGCGAGTTTGAAATTTTTTATAATGTTTTTGTAAAACGTGATACCAAGGACGTATTACATTGTTTCAACAATGAAAGTGGTTATTTCAAATCTCCACGACAACGACTACAATCATGCACAAATAGATTGTTTACTTTATTGTTATGATAGTTTCCATGGTAACTAAGCATAAATATTACACATGGGTAAAATTCTTTCGGATGAGCCAATAGAGAGCATCGACATGATTACATTGAGTGTAAAAATCACTTCTGTCTCTTCTATAGTAACGGAGATATGCGAGTTTGAAATTTTATATAATGTTTTTGTCAAACGTGATTCCAAGGATGTATTACATTGTTTCAACAATGAAAGTGGTTATTTCAAATCTCCACGACAACGACTACAATCATGCACAAATAGATTGTTTACTTTATTGTTATGATAGTTTCCATGGTAACTTAGCATGAATATTACACATGGGTAAAATTTTTCCGGATGAGCCAAAAGAGAGCTTCGACCTGATTACATTGAGTGTAAAATCACATCAGTATCTTCTATAGTAATGGAGATATGCGAGTTTGAAATTTTTTATAATGTTCTTGTCAAACGTGATTCCAAGGATGTATTACATTGTTTCAACAATGAAAGTGGTTATTTCAAATCTCCACGACAACGACTACAATCATGCACAAATAGATTGTTTACTTTATTGTTATGATAGTTTCCATGGTAACTTAGCATGAATATTACACATGGGTAAAATTTTTCCGGATGAGCCAAAAGAGAGCTTCGACCTGATTACATTGAGTGTAAAATCACTTATGTATCTTCTATAGTAATGGAGATATGCGAGTTTGAAATTTATTATTATGTTCTTGTCAAACGTGATTCCAAGGATGTATTACATTGTTTCAACAATGAAAGTGGTTATTTCAAATCTAAACGACAACGACTACAATCATGCACAAATAGATTGTTTACTTTATTGTTATGATAGTTTCCATGGTAACTTAGCATGAATATTACACATGGGTAAAATTTTTCCGGATGAGCCAAAAGAGAGCTTCGACCTGATTACATTGAGTGTAAAATCACATCAGTATCTTCTATAGTAATGGAGATATGCGAGTTTGAAATTTTTTATAATGTTCTTGTCAAACGTGATTCCAAGGATGTATTACATTGTTTCAACAATGAAAGTGGTTATTTCAAATCTCCACGACAACGACTACAATCATGCACAAATAGATTGTTTACTTTATTGTTATGATAGTTTCCATGGTAACTTAGCATGAATATTACACATGGGTAAAATTTTTCCGGATGAGCCAAAAGAGAGCTTCGACCTGATTACATTGAGTGTAAAATCACATCTATATGTTCTATAGTAATGGAGATATGCGAGTTTGAAATTTTATATAATGTTTTTGTTAAACGTGATACCAAGGATGTATTACATTGTTCCAACAATGAAAGTGGTTATTTCAAATCTCCACGACAACGACTACAATCATGCACAAATAGATTGTTTACTTTATTGTTATGATAGTTTCCATGGTAACTAAGCATGAATATTACACATGGGTAAAATTTTTTCGGATGAGCCAATAGAGAGCTTCGACCTGATTACATTGAGTGTAAAATCGCTACTGTATCTTCTATAGTAACGGAGATATGTGAGTTTGAAATTTTATATAATGTTTTTGTAAAACGTGATTCCAAGGATGTATTACATTGTTTCAAAAATGAAAGTGGTTATTTCAAATCTCCACGACAACGACTACAATCATGCACAAGTAGATTGTTTACTTTATTGTTATGATAGTTTCCATGGTAACTAAGCATGAATATTACAAATGGGTAATTTTTTTCCGGATGAGCCAATAGAGAGCTTCGACATGATTACATTGAGTGTAAAATCACTTCTGTCTCTTCTATAGTAACGGAGATATGCGAGTTTGAAATTTTATATAATGTTTTTGTCAAACGTGATTCCAAGGATGTATTACATTGTTTCAACAATGAAAGTGGTTATTTCAAATCTCCACGACAACGACTACAATCATGCACAAGTAGATTGTTTACTTTATTGTTATGATAGTTTCCATGGAAACTTAGCATGAATATTACACATGGGTAAAATTTTTCCGGATGAGCCAAAAGAGAGCTTCGACCTGATTACATTGAGTGTAAAATCACATCTATATGTTCTATAGTAATGGAGATATGCGAGTTTGAAATTTTTTATAATGTTCTTGTCAAACGTGATTCCAAGGATGTATTACATTGTTTCAACAATGAAAGTGGTTATTTCAAATCTCCACGACAACGACTACAATCATGCACAAATAGATTGTTTACTTTATTGTTATGATAGTTTCCATGGTAACTAAGCATGAATATTACAAATGGGTAAATTTTTTCCGGATGAGCCAATAGAGAGCTTCGACATGATTACATTGAGTGTAAAATCACTTCTGTCTCTTCTATAGTAACGGAGATATGCGAGTTTGAAATTTTATATAATGTTTTTGTTAAACGTGATACCAAGGATGTATTACATTGTTTCAACAATGAAAGTGGTTATTTCAAATCTCCACGACAACGACTACAATCATGCACAAATAGATTGTTTACTTTATTGTTATGATAGTTTCCATGGTAACTTAGCATGAATATTACACATGGGTAAAATTTTTCCGGATGAGCCAAAAGAGAGCTTCGACCTGATTACATTGAGTGTAAAATCACATCTATATGCTCTATAGTAATGGAGATATGCGAGTTTGAAATTTTATATAATGTTTTTGTTAAACGTGATACCAAGGATGTATTACATTGTTCCAACAATGAAAGTGGTTATTTCAAATCTCCACGACAACGACTACAATCATGCACAAATAGATTGTTTACTTTATTGTTATGATAGTTTCCAAGGTAACTTAGCATGAATATTACACATGGGTAAAATTTTTCCGGATGAGCCAAAAGAGAGCTTCGACCTGATTACATTGAGTGTAAAATCACTTATGTATCTTCTATAGTAATGGAGATATGCGAGTTTGAAATTTATTATTATGTTCTTGTCAAACGTGATTCCAAGGATGTATTACATTGTTTCAACAATGAAAGTGGTTATTTCAAATCTCCACGACAACGACTACAATCATGCACAAATAGATTGTTTACTTTATTGTTATGATAGTTTCCATGGTAACTTAGCATGAATATTACACATGGGTAAAATTTTTCCGGATGAGCCAAAAGAGAGCTTCGACCTGATTACATTGAGTGTAAAATCACATCTATATGTTCTATAGTAATGGAGATATGTGAGTTTGAAATTTTATATAATGTTTTTGTTAAACGTGATACCAAGGATGTATTACATTGTTTCAAAAATGAAAGTGGTTATTTCAAATCTCCACGACAACGACTACAATCATGCACAAGTAGATTGTTTACTTTATTGTTATGATAGTTTCCATGGTAACTAAGCATGAATATTACAAATGGTTAAATTTTTTCCGGATGAGCCAAAAGAGAGCTTCGACCTGATTACATTGAGTGTAAAATCACATCTATATGTTCTATAGTAATGGAGATATGCGAGTTTGAAATTTTTTATAATGTTCTTGTCAAACGTGATTCCAAGGATGTATTACATTGTTTCAACAATGAAAGTGGTTATTTCAAATCTCCACGACAACGACTACAATCATGCACAAGTAGATTGTTTACTTTATTGTTATGATAGTTTCCATGGAAACTTAGCATGAATATTACACATGGGTAAAATTTTTCCGGATGAGCCAAAAGAGAGCTTCGACCTGATTACATTGAGTGTAAAATCACATCTATATGTTCTATAGTAATGGAGATATGCGAGTTTGAAATTTTTTATAATGTTCTTGTCAAACGTGATTCCAAGGATGTATTACATTGTTTCAACAATGAAAGTGGTTATTTCAAATCTCCACGACAACGACTACAATCATGCACAAATAGATTGTTTACTTTATTGTTATGATAGTTTCCATGGTAACTTAGCATGAATATTACACATGGGTAAAATTTTTCCGGATGAGCCAAAAGAGAGCTTCGACCTGATTACATTGAGTGTAAAATCACATCTGTATCTTCTATAGTAACGGAGATATGCGAGTTTGAAATTTTATATAATGTTTTTGTTAAACGTGATTCCAAGGATGTATTACATCGTTTCAACAATGAAAGTGGTTATTTCAAATCTCCACGACAACGACTACAATCATGCACAAATAGATTGTTTACTTTATTGTTATGATAGTTTCCATGGTAACTAAGCATGAATATTACAAATGGGTAAATTTTTTCCGGATGAGCCAATAGAGAGCTTCGACATGATTACATTGAGTGTAAAATCACTTCTGTCTCTTCTATAGTAACGGAGATATGCGAGTTTGAAATTTTATATAATGTTTTTGTTAAACGTGATACCAAGGATGTATTACATTGTTTCAACAATGAAAGTGGTTATTTCAAATCTCCACGACAACGACTACAATCATGCACAAATAGATTGTTTACTTTATTGTTATGATAGTTTCCATGGTAACTTAGCATGAATATTACACATGGGTAAAATTTTTCCGGATGAGCCAAAAGAGAGCTTCGACCTGATTACATTGAGTGTAAAATCACATCTATATGTTCTATAGTAATGGAGATATGCGAGTTTGAAATTTTATATAATGTTTTTGTTAAACGTGATACCAAGGATGTATTACATTGTTCCAACAATGAAAGTGGTTATTTCAAATCTCCACGACAACGACTACAATCATGCACAAATAGATTGTTTACTTTATTGTTATGATAGTTTCCAAGGTAACTTAGCATGAATATTACACATGGGTAAAATTTTTCCGGATGAGCCAAAAGAGAGCTTCGACCTGATTACATTGAGTGTAAAATCACTTATGTATCTTCTATAGTAATGGAGATATGCGAGTTTGAAATTTATTATTATGTTCTTGTCAAACGTGATTCCAAGGATGTATTACATTGTTTCAACAATGAAAGTGGTTATTTCAAATCTCCACGACAACGACTACAATCATGCACAAATAGATTGTTTACTTTATTGTTATGATAGTTTCCATGGTAACTTAGCATGAATATTACACATGGGTAAAATTTTTCCGGATGAGCCAAAAGAGAGCTTCGACCTGATTACATTGAGTGTAAAATCACATCTATATGTTCTATAGTAATGGAGATATGTGAGTTTGAAATTTTATATAATGTTTTTGTTAAACGTGATACCAAGGATGTATTACATTGTTTCAAAAATGAAAGTGGTTATTTCAAATCTCCACGACAACGACTACAATCATGCACAAGTAGATTGTTTACTTTATTGTTATGATAGTTTCCATGGTAACTAAGCATGAATATTACAAATGGGTAAATTTTTTCCGGATGAGCCAAAAGAGAGCTTCGACCTGATTACATTGAGTGTAAAATCACATCTATATGTTCTATAGTAATGGAGATATGCGAGTTTGAAATTTTTTATAATGTTCTTGTCAAACGTGATTCCAAGGATGTATTACATTGTTTCAACAATGAAAGTGGTTATTTCAAATCTCCACGACAACGACTACAATCATGCACAAGTAGATTGTTTACTTTATTGTTATGATAGTTTCCATGGTAACTTAGCATGAATATTACACATGGGTAAAATTTTTCCGGATGAGCCAAAAGAGAGCTTCGACCTGATTACATTGAGTGTAAAATCACATCTATATGTTCTATAGTAATGGAGATATGCGAGTTTGAAATTTTATATAATGTTTTTGTTAAACGTGATACCAAGGATGTATTACATTGTTCCAACAATGAAAGTGGTTATTTCAAATCTCCACGACAACGACTACAATCATGCACAAATAGATTGTTTACTTTATTGTTATGATAGTTTCCAAGGTAACTTAGCATGAATATTACACATGGGTAAAATTTTTCCGGATGAGCCAAAAGAGAGCTTCGACCTGATTACATTGAGTGTAAAATCACTTATGTATCTTCTATAGTAATGGAGATATGCGAGTTTGAAATTTATTATTATGTTCTTGTCAAACGTGATTCCAAGGATGTATTACATTGTTTCAACAATGAAAGTGGTTATTTCAAATCTCCACGACAACGACTACAATCATGCACAAATAGATTGTTTACTTTATTGTTATGATAGTTTCCATGGTAACTTAGCATGAATATTACACATGGGTAAAATTTTTCCGGATGAGCCAAAAGAGAGCTTCGACCTGATTACATTGAGTGTAAAATCACATCTATATGTTCTATAGTAATGGAGATATGTGAGTTTGAAATTTTATATAATGTTTTTGTTAAACGTGATACCAAGGATGTATTACATTGTTTCAAAAATGAAAGTGGTTATTTCAAATCTCCACGACAACGACTACAATCATGCACAAGTAGATTGTTTACTTTATTGTTATGATAGTTTCCATGGTAACTAAGCATGAATATTACAAATGGTTAAATTTTTTCCGGATGAGCCAAAAGAGAGCTTCGACCTGATTACATTGAGTGTAAAATCACATCTATATGTTCTATAGTAATGGAGATATGCGAGTTTGAAATTTTTTATAATGTTCTTGTCAAACGTGATTCCAAGGATGTATTACATTGTTTCAACAATGAAAGTGGTTATTTCAAATCTCCACGACAACGACTACAATCATGCACAAGTAGATTGTTTACTTTATTGTTATGATAGTTTCCATGGAAACTTAGCATGAATATTACACATGGGTAAAATTTTTCCGGATGAGCCAAAAGAGAGCTTCGACCTGATTACATTGAGTGTAAAATCACATCTGTATCTTCTATAGTAACGGAGATATGCGAGTTTGAAATTTTATATAATGTTTTTGTTAAACGTGATTCCAAGGATGTATTACATCGTTTCAACAATGAAAGTGGTTATTTCAAATCTCCACGACAACGACTACAATCATGCACAAATAGATTGTTTACTTTATTGTTATGATAGTTTCCATGGTAACTAAGCATGAATATTACAAATGGGTAAATTTTTTCCGGATGAGCCAATAGAGAGCTTCGACATGATTACATTGAGTGTAAAATCACTTCTGTCTCTTCTATAGTAACGGAGATATGCGAGTTTGAAATTTTATATAATGTTTTTGTTAAACGTGATACCAAGGATGTATTACATTGTTTCAACAATGAAAGTGGTTATTTCAAATCTCCACGACAACGACTACAATCATGCACAAATAGATTGTTTACTTTATTGTTATGATAGTTTCCATGGTAACTTAGCATGAATATTACACATGGGTAAAATTTTTCCGGATGAGCCAAAAGAGAGCTTCGACCTGATTACATTGAGTGTAAAATCACATCTATATGTTCTATAGTAATGGAGATATGCGAGTTTGAAATTTTATATAATGTTTTTGTTAAACGTGATACCAAGGATGTATTACATTGTTCCAACAATGAAAGTGGTTATTTCAAATCTCCACGACAACGACTACAATCATGCACAAATAGATTGTTTACTTTATTGTTATGATAGTTTCCAAGGTAACTTAGCATGAATATTACACATGGGTAAAATTTTTCCGGATGAGCCAAAAGAGAGCTTCGACCTGATTACATTGAGTGTAAAATCACTTATGTATCTTCTATAGTAATGGAGATATGCGAGTTTGAAATTTATTATTATGTTCTTGTCAAACGTGATTCCAAGGATGTATTACATTGTTTCAACAATGAAAGTGGTTATTTCAAATCTCCACGACAACGACTACAATCATGCACAAATAGATTGTTTACTTTATTGTTATGATAGTTTCCATGGTAACTTAGCATGAATATTACACATGGGTAAAATTTTTCCGGATGAGCCAAAAGAGAGCTTCGACCTGATTACATTGAGTGTAAAATCACATCTATATGTTCTATAGTAATGGAGATATGTGAGTTTGAAATTTTATATAATGTTTTTGTTAAACGTGATACCAAGGATGTATTACATTGTTTCAAAAATGAAAGTGGTTATTTCAAATCTCCACGACAACGACTACAATCATGCACAAGTAGATTGTTTACTTTATTGTTATGATAGTTTCCATGGTAACTAAGCATGAATATTACAAATGGGTAATTTTTTTCCGGATGAGCCAAAAGAGAGCTTCGACCTGATTACATTGAGTGTAAAATCACATCTATATGTTCTATAGTAATGGAGATATGCGAGTTTGAAATTTTTTATAATGTTCTTGTCAAACGTGATTCCAAGGATGTATTACATTGTTTCAACAATGAAAGTGGTTATTTCAAATCTCCACGACAACGACTACAATCATGCACAAGTAGATTGTTTACTTTATTGTTATGATAGTTTCCATGGTAACTTAGCATGAATATTACACATGGGTAAAATTTTTCCGGATGAGCCAAAAGAGAGCTTCGACCTGATTACATTGAGTGTAAAATCACATCTATATGTTCTATAGTAATGGAGATATGCGAGTTTGAAATTTTTTATAATGTTCTTGTCAAACGTGATTCCAAGGATGTATTACATTGTTTCAACAATGAAAGTGGTTATTTCAAATCTCCACGACAACGACTACAATCATGCACAAATAGATTGTTTACTTTATTGTTATGATAGTTTCCATGGTAACTTAGCATGAATATTACACATGGGTAAAATTTTTCCGGATGAGCCAAAAGAGAGCTTCGACCTGATTACATTGAGTGTAAAATCACATCTGTATCTTCTATAGTAACGGAGATATGCGAGTTTGAAATTTTATATAATGTTTTTGTTAAACGTGATTCCAAGGATGTATTACATCGTTTGAACAATGAAAGTGGTTATTTCAAATCTCCACGACAACGACTACAATCATGCACAAATAGATTGTTTACTTTATTGTTATGATAGTTTCCATGGTAACTAAGCATGAATATTACAAATGGGTAAATTTTTTCCGGATGAGCCAATAGAGAGCTTCGACATGATTACTTTGAGTGTAAAATCACTTCTGTCTCTTCTATAGTAACGGAGATATGCGAGTTTGAAATTTTATATAATGTTTTTGTTAAACGTGATACCAAGGATGTATTACATTGTTTCAACAATGAAAGTGGTTATTTCAAATCTCCACGACAACGACTACAATCATGCACAAATAGATTGTTTACTTTATTGTTATGATAGTTTCCATGGTAACTTAGCATGAATATTACACATGGGTAAAATTTTTCCGGATGAGCCAAAAGAGAGCTTCGACCTGATTACATTGAGTGTAAAATCACATCTATATGTTCTATAGTAGTGGAGATATGCGAGTTTGAAATTTTATATAATGTTTTTGTTAAACGTGATACCAAGGATGTATTACATTGTTCCAACAATGAAAGTGGTTATTTCAAATCTCCACGACAACGACTACAATCATGCACAAATAGATTGTTTACTTTATTGTTATGATAGTTTCCAAGGTAACTAAGCATGAATATTACACATGGGTAAATTTTTTCCGCATGAGCCAATAGAGAGCTTCGACCTGATTACATTGAGTGTAAAATCACATCTATATGTTCTATAGTAATGGAGATATGCGAGTTTGAAATTTTATATAATGTTTTTGTTAAACGTGATACCAAGGATGTATTACATTGTTCCAACAATGAAAGTGGTTATTTCAAATCTCCACGACAACGACTACAATCATGCACAAATAGATTGTTTACTTTATTGTTATGATAGTTTCCAAGGTAACTAAGCATGAATATTACACATGGGTAAAATTCTTTCGGATGAGCCAATAGAGAGCATCGACATGATTACATTGAGTGTAAAATCACTTCTGTCTCTTCTATAGTAACGGAGATATGCGAGTTTGAAATTTTATATAATGTTTTTGTCAAACGTGATTCCAAGGATGTGTTACATTGTTTCAACAATGAAAGTGGTTATTTCAAATCTCCACGACAACGACTACAATCATGCACAAATAGATTGTTTACTTTATTGTTATGATAGTTTCCATGGTAACTTAGCATGAATATTACACATGGGTAAAATTTTTCCGGATGAGCCAAAAGAGAGCTTCGACCTGATTACATTGAGTGTAAAATCACATCAGTATCTTCTATAGTAATGGAGATATGCGAGTTTGAAATTTTTTATAATGTTCTTGTCAAACGTGATTCCAAGGATGTATTACATTGTTTCAACAATGAAAGTGGTTATTTCAAATCTCCACGACAACGACTACAATCATGCACAAATAGATTGTTTACTTTATTGTTATGATAGTTTCCATGGTAACTTAGCATGAATATTACACATGGGTAAAATTTTTCCGGATGAGCCAAAAGAGAGCTTCGACCTGATTACATTGAGTGTAAAATCACTTATGTATCTTCTATAGTAATGGAGATATGCGAGTTTGAAATTTATTATTATGTTCTTGTCAAACGTGATTCCAAGGATGTATTACATTGTTTCAACAATGAAAGTGGTTATTTCAAATCTCCACGACAACGACTACAATCATGCACAAATAGATTGTTTACTTTATTGTTATGAGAGTTTCCATGGTAACTTAGCATGAATATTACACATGGGTAAAATTTTTCCGGATGAGCCAAAAGAGAGCTTCGACCTGATTACATTGAGTGTAAAATCACATCTATATGTTCTATAGTAATGGAGATATGCGAGTTTGAAATTTTATATAATGTTTTTGTTAAACGTGATACCAAGGATGTATTACATTGTTCCAACAATGAAAGTGGTTATTTCAAATCTCCACGACAACGACTACAATCATGCACAAATAGATTGTTTACTTTATTGTTATGATAGTTTCCATGGTAACTAAGCATGAATATTACACATGGGTAAAATTTTTTCGGATGAGCCAATAGAGAGCTTCGACCTGATTACATTGAGTGTAAAATCGCTACTGTATCTTCTATAGTAACGGAGATATGTGAGTTTGACATTTTATATAATGTTTTTGTAAAACGTGATTCCAAGGATGTATTACATTGTTTCAAAAATGAAAGTGGTTATTTCAAATCTCCACGACAACGACTACAATCATGCACAAGTAGATTGTTTACTTTATTGTTATGATAGTTTCCATGGTAACTAAGCATGAATATTACAAATGGGTAATTTTTTTCCGGATGAGCCAATAGAGAGCTTCGACATGATTACATTGAGTGTAAAATCACTTCTGTCTCTTCTATAGTAACGGAGATATGCGAGTTTGAAATTTTATATAATGTTTTTGTCAAACGTGATTCCAAGGATGTATTACATTGTTTCAACAATGAAAGTGGTTATTTCAAATCTCCACGACAACGACTACAATCATGCATAAGTAGATTGTTTACTTTATTGTTATGATAGTTTCCATGGAAACTTAGCATGAATATTACACATGGGTAAAATTTTTCCGGATGAGCCAAAAGAGAGCTTCGACCTGATTACATTGAGTGTAAAATCACATCTATATGTTCTATAGTAATGGAGATATGCGAGGTTGAAATTTTTTATAATGTTCTTGGCAAACGTGATTCCAAGGATGTATTACATTGTTTCAACAATGAAAGTGGTTATTTCAAATCTCCACGACAACGACTACAATCATGCACAAATAGATTGTTTACTTTATTGTTATGATAGTTTCCATGGTAACTTAGCATGAATATTACACATGGGTAAAATTTTTCCGGATGAGCCAAAAGAGAGCTTCGACCTGATTACATTGAGTGTAAAATCACATCTGTATCTTCTATAGTAACGGAGATATGCGAGTTTGAAATTTTATATAATGTTTTTGTTAAACGTGATTCCAAGGATGTATTACATCGTTTCAACAATGAAAGTGGTTATTTCAAATCTCCACGACAACGACTACAATCATGAACAAATAGATTGTTTACTTTATTGTTATGATAGTTTCCATGGTAACTAAGCATGAATATTACAAATGGGTAAATTTTTTCCGGATGAGCCAATAGAGAGCTTCGACATGATTACATTGAGTGTAAAATCACTTCTGTCTCTTCTATAGTAACGGAGATATGCGAGTTTGAAATTTTATATAATGTTTTTGTTAAACGTGATACCAAGGATGTATTACATTGTTTCAACAATGAAAGTGGTTATTTCAAATCTCCACGACAACGACTACAATCATGCACAAATAGATTGTTTACTTTATTGTTATGATAGTTTCCATGGTAACTTAGCATGAATATTACACATGGGTAAAATTTTTCCGGATGAGCCAAAAGAGAGCTTCGACCTGATTACATTGAGTGTAAAATCACATCTATATGTTCTATAGTAATGGAGATATGCGAGTTTGAAATTTTATATAATGTTTTTGTTAAACGTGATACCAAGGATGTATTACATTGTTCCAACAATGAAAGTGGTTATTTCAAATCTCCACGACAACGACTACAATCATGCACAAATAGATTGTTTACTTTATTGTTATGATAGTTTCCATGGTAACTTAGCATGAATATTACACATGGGTAAAATTTTTCCGGATGAGCCAAAAGAGAGCTTCGACCTGATAACATTGAGTGTAAAATCACATCTGTATCTTCTATAGTAACGGAGATATGCGAGTTTGAAATTTTATATAATGTTTTTGTTAAACGTGATTCCAAGGATGTATTACATCGTTTGAACAATGAAAGTGGTTATTTCAAATCTCCACGACAACGACTACAATCATGCACAAATAGATTGTTTACTTTATTGTTATGATAGTTTCCATGGTAACTAAGCATGAATATTACAAATGGGTAAATTTTTTCCGGATGAGCCAATAGAGAGCTTCGACATGATTACTTTGAGTGTAAAATCACTTCTGTCTCTTCTATAGTAACGGAGATATGCGAGTTTGAAATTTTATATAATGTTTTTGTTAAACGTGATACCAAGGATGTATTACATTGTTTCAACAATGAAAGTGGTTATTTCAAATCTCCACGACAACGACTACAATCATGCACAAATAGATTGTTTACTTTATTGTTATGATAGTTTCCATGGTAACTTAGCATGAATATTACACATGGGTAAAATTTTTCCGGATGAGCCAAAAGAGAGCTTCGACCTGATTACATTGAGTGTAAAATCACATCTATATGTTCTATAGTAGTGGAGATATGCGAGTTTGAAATTTTATATAATGTTTTTGTTAAACGTGATACCAAGGATGTATTACATTGTTCCAACAATGAAAGTGGTTATTTCAAATCTCCACGACAACGACTACAATCATGCACAAATAGATTGTTTACTTTATTGTTATGATAGTTTCCAAGGTAACTAAGCATGAATATTACACATGGGTAAATTTTTTCCGCATGAGCCAATAGAGAGCTTCGACCTGATTACATTGAGTGTAAAATCACATCTATATGTTCTATAGTAATGGAGATATGCGAGTTTGAAATTTTATATAATGTTTTTGTTAAACGTGATACCAAGGATGTATTACATTGTTCCAACAATGAAAGTGGTTATTTCAAATCTCCACGACAACGACTACAATCATGCACAAATAGATTGTTTACTTTATTGTTATGATAGTTTCCAAGGTAACTAAGCATGAATATTACACATGGGTAATTTTTTTCCGCATGAGCCAATAGAGAGCTTCGACCTGATTACATTGAGTGTAAAATCACATCTGTATCTTCTATAGTAACGGAGATATGCGAGTTTGAAATTTTATATAATGTTTTTGTTAAACGTGATTCCAAGGATGTATTACATCGTATCAACAATGAAAGTGGTTATTTCAAATCTCCACGACAACGACTACAATCATGCACAAATAGATTGTTTACTTTATTGTTATGATAGTTTCCATGGTAACTAAGCATGAATATTACAAATGGGTAAATTTTTTCCGGATGAGCCAATAGAGAGCTTCGACATGATTACATTGAGTGTAAAATCAATTCTGTCTCTTCTATAGTAACGGAGATATGCGAGTTTGAAATTTTATATAATGTTTTTGTTAAACGTGATACCAAGGATGTATTACATTGTTTCAACAATGAAAGTGGTTATTTCAAATCTCCACGACAACGACTACAATCATGCACAAATAGATTGTTTACTTTATTGTTATGATAGTTTCCATGGTAACTTAGCATGAATATTACACATGGGTAAAATTTTTCCGGATGAGCCAAAAGAGAGCTTCGACCTGATTACATTGAGTGTAAAATCACATCTATATGTTCTATAGTAATGGAGATATGCGAGTTTGAAATTTTATATAATGTTTTTGTTAAACGTGATTCCAAGGATGTATTACATTGTTTCAACAATGAAAGTGGTTATTTCAAATCTCCAGGACAACGACTACAATCATGCACAAATAGATTGTTTACTTTATTGTTATGATAGTTTCCATGGTAACTAAGCATGAATATTACACATGGGTAAAATTTTTTCGGATGAGCCAATAGAGAGCTTCGACCTGATTACATTGAGTGTAAAATCGCTACTGTATCTTCTATAGTAACGGAGATATGTGAGTTTGAAATTTTATATAATGTTTTTGTAAAACGTGATTCCAAGGATGTATTACATTGTTTCAAAAATGAAAGTGGTTATTTCAAATCTCCACGACAACGACTACAATCATGCACAAGTAGATTGTTTACTTTATTGTTATGATAGTTTCCATGGTAACTAAGCATGAATATTACAAATGGGTAATTTTTTTCCGGATGAGCCAATAGAGAGCTTCGACATGATTACATTGAGTGTAAAATCACTTCTGTCTCTTCTATAGTAACGGAGATATGCGAGTTTGAAATTTTATATAATGTTTTTGTCAAACGTGATTCCAAGGATGTATTACATTGTTTCAACAATGAAAGTGGTTATTTCAAATCTCCACGACAACGACTACAATCATGCACAAGTAGATTGTTTACTTTATTGTTATGATAGTTTCCATGGAAACTTAGCATGAATATTACACATGGGTAAAATTTTTCCGGATGAGCCAAAAGAGAGCTTCGACCTGATTACATTGAGTGTAAAATCACATCTATATGTTCTATAGTAATGGAGATATGCGAGTTTGAAATTTTTTATAATGTTCTTGGCAAACGTGATTCCAAGGATGTATTACATTGTTTCAACAATGAAAGTGGTTATTTCAAATCTCCACGACAACGACTACAATCATGCACAAATAGATTGTTTACTTTATTGTTATGATAGTTTCCATGGTAACTTAGCATGAATATTACACATGGGTAAAATTTTTCCGGATGAGCCAAAAGAGAGCTTCGACCTGATTACATTGAGTGTAAAATCACATCTGTATCTTCTATAGTAACGGAGATATGCGAGTTTGAAATTTTATATAATGTTTTTGTTAAACGTGATTCCAAGGATGTATTACATCGTTTCAACAATGAAAGTGGTTATTTCAAATCTCCACGACAACGACTACAATCATGCACAAATAGATTGTTTACTTTATTGTTATGATAGTTTCCATGGTAACTAAGCATGAATATTACAAATGGGTAAATTTTTTCCGGATGAGCCAATAGAGAGCTTCGACATGATTACATTGAGTGTAAAATCACTTCTGTCTCTTCTATAGTAACGGAGATATGCGAGTTTGAAATTTTATATAATGTTTTTGTTAAACGTGATACCAAGGATGTATTACATTGTTTCAACAATGAAAGTGGTTATTTCAAATCTCCACGACAACGACTACAATCATGCACAAATAGATTGTTTACTTTATTGTTATGATAGTTTCCATGGTAACTTAGCATGAATATTACACATGGGTAAAATTTTTCCGGATGAGCCAAAAGAGAGCTTCGACCTGATTACATTGAGTGTAAAATCACATCTATATGTTCTATAGTAATGGAGATATGCGAGTTTGAAATTTTATATAATGTTTTTGTTAAACGTGATACCAAGGATGTATTACATTGTTCCAACAATGAAAGTGGTTATTTCAAATCTCCACGACAACGACTACAATCATGCACAAATAGATTGTTTACTTTATTGTTATGATAGTTTCCATGGTAACTTAGCATGAATATTACACATGGGTAAAATTTTTCCGGATGAGCCAAAAGAGAGCTTCGACCTGATAACATTGAGTGTAAAATCACATCTGTATCTTCTATAGTAACGGAGATATGCGAGTTTGAAATTTTATATAATGTTTTTGTTAAACGTGATTCCAAGGATGTATTACATCGTTTGAACAATGAAAGTGGTTATTTCAAATCTCCACGACAACGACTACAATCATGCACAAATAGATTGTTTACTTTATTGTTATGATAGTTTCCATGGTAACTAAGCATGAATATTACAAATGGGTAAATTTTTTCCGGATGAGCCAATAGAGAGCTTCGACATGATTACTTTGAGTGTAAAATCACTTCTGTCTCTTCTATAGTAACGGAGATATGCGAGTTTGAAATTTTATATAATGTTTTTGTTAAACGTGATACCAAGGATGTATTACATTGTTTCAACAATGAAAGTGGTTATTTCAAATCTCCACGACAACGACTACAATCATGCACAAATAGATTGTTTACTTTATTGTTATGATAGTTTCCATGGTAACTTAGCATGAATATTACACATGGGTAAAATTTTTCCGGATGAGCCAAAAGAGAGCTTCGACCTGATTACATTGAGTGTAAAATCACATCTATATGTTCTATAGTAGTGGAGATATGCGAGTTTGAAATTTTATATAATGTTTTTGTTAAACGTGATACCAAGGATGTATTACATTGTTCCAACAATGAAAGTGGTTATTTCAAATCTCCACGACAACGACTACAATCATGCACAAATAGATTGTTTACTTTATTGTTATGATAGTTTCCAAGGTAACTAAGCATGAATATTACACATGGGTAAATTTTTTCCGCATGAGCCAATAGAGAGCTTCGACCTGATTACATTGAGTGTAAAATCACATCTATATGTTCTATAGTAATGGAGATATGCGAGTTTGAAATTTTATATAATGTTTTTGTTAAACGTGATACCAAGGATGTATTACATTGTTCCAACAATGAAAGTGGTTATTTCAAATCTCCACGACAACGACTACAATCATGCACAAATAGATTGTTTACTTTATTGTTATGATAGTTTCCAAGGTAACTAAGCATGAATATTACACATGGGTAATTTTTTTCCGCATGAGCCAATAGAGAGCTTCGACCTGATTACATTGAGTGTAAAATCACATCTGTATCTTCTATAGTAACGGAGATATGCGAGTTTGAAATTTTATATAATGTTTTTGTTAAACGTGATTCCAAGGATGTATTACATCGTATCAACAATGAAAGTGGTTATTTCAAATCTCCACGACAACGACTACAATCATGCACAAATAGATTGTTTACTTTATTGTTATGATAGTTTCCATGGTAACTAAGCATGAATATTACAAATGGGTAAATTTTTTCCGGATGAGCCAATAGAGAGCTTCGACATGATTACATTGAGTGTAAAATCAATTCTGTCTCTTCTATAGTAACGGAGATATGCGAGTTTGAAATTTTATATAATGTTTTTGTTAAACGTGATACCAAGGATGTATTACATTGTTTCAACAATGAAAGTGGTTATTTCAAATCTCCACGACAACGACTACAATCATGCACAAATAGATTGTTTACTTTATTGTTATGATAGTTTCCATGGTAACTTAGCATGAATATTACACATGGGTAAAATTTTTCCGGATGAGCCAAAAGAGAGCTTCGACCTGATTACATTGAGTGTAAAATCACATCTATATGTTCTATAGTAATGGAGATATGCGAGTTTGAAATTTTATATAATGTTTTTGTTAAACGTGATTCCAAGGATGTATTACATTGTTTCAACAATGAAAGTGGTTATTTCAAATCTCCAGGACAACGACTACAATCATGCACAAATAGATTGTTTACTTTATTGTTATGATAGTTTCCATGGTAACTAAGCATGAATATTACACATGGGTAAAATTTTTTCGGATGAGCCAATAGAGAGCTTCGACCTGATTACATTGAGTGTAAAATCGCTACTGTATCTTCTATAGTAACGGAGATATGTGAGTTTGAAATTTTATATAATGTTTTTGTAAAACGTGATTCCAAGGATGTATTACATTGTTTCAAAAATGAAAGTGGTTATTTCAAATCTCCACGACAACGACTACAATCATGCACAAGTAGATTGTTTACTTTATTGTTATGATAGTTTCCATGGTAACTAAGCATGAATATTACAAATGGGTAATTTTTTTCCGGATGAGCCAATAGAGAGCTTCGACATGATTACATTGAGTGTAAAATCACTTCTGTCTCTTCTATAGTAACGGAGATATGCGAGTTTGAAATTTTATATAATGTTTTTGTCAAACGTGATTCCAAGGATGTATTACATTGTTTCAACAATGAAAGTGGTTATTTCAAATCTCCACGACAACGACTACAATCATGCACAAGTAGATTGTTTACTTTATTGTTATGATAGTTTCCATGGAAACTTAGCATGAATATTACACATGGGTAAAATTTTTCCGGATGAGCCAAAAGAGAGCTTCGACCTGATTACATTGAGTGTAAAATCACATCTATATGTTCTATAGTAATGGAGATATGCGAGTTTGAAATTTTTTATAATGTTCTTGGCAAACGTGATTCCAAGGATGTATTACATTGTTTCAACAATGAAAGTGGTTATTTCAAATCTCCACGACAACGACTACAATCATGCACAAATAGATTGTTTACTTTATTGTTATGATAGTTTCCATGGTAACTTAGCATGAATATTACACATGGGTAAAATTTTTCCGGATGAGCCAAAAGAGAGCTTCGACCTGATTACATTGAGTGTAAAATCACATCTGTATCTTCTATAGTAACGGAGATATGCGAGTTTGAAATTTTATATAATGTTTTTGTTAAACGTGATTCCAAGGATGTATTACATCGTTTCAACAATGAAAGTGGTTATTTCAAATCTCCACGACAACGACTACAATCATGCACAAATAGATTGTTTACTTTATTGTTATGATAGTTTCCATGGTAACTAAGCATGAATATTACAAATGGGTAAATTTTTTCCGGATGAGCCAATAGAGAGCTTCGACATGATTACATTGAGTGTAAAATCACTTCTGTCTCTTCTATAGTAACGGAGATATGCGAGTTTGAAATTTTATATAATGTTTTTGTTAAACGTGATACCAAGGATGTATTACATTGTTTCAACAATGAAAGTGGTTATTTCAAATCTCCACGACAACGACTACAATCATGCACAAATAGATTGTTTACTTTATTGTTATGATAGTTTCCATGGTAACTTAGCATGAATATTACACATGGGTAAAATTTTTCCGGATGAGCCAAAAGAGAGCTTCGACCTGATTACATTGAGTGTAAAATCACATCTATATGTTCTATAGTAATGGAGATATGCGAGTTTGAAATTTTATATAATGTTTTTGTTAAACGTGATACCAAGGATGTATTACATTGTTCCAACAATGAAAGTGGTTATTTCAAATCTCCACGACAACGACTACAATCATGCACAAATAGATTGTTTACTTTATTGTTATGATAGTTTCCATGGTAACTTAGCATGAATATTACACATGGGTAAAATTTTTCCGGATGAGCCAAAAGAGAGCTTCGACCTGATAACATTGAGTGTAAAATCACATCTGTATCTTCTATAGTAACGGAGATATGCGAGTTTGAAATTTTATATAATGTTTTTGTTAAACGTGATTCCAAGGATGTATTACATCGTTTGAACAATGAAAGTGGTTATTTCAAATCTCCACGACAACGACTACAATCATGCACAAATAGATTGTTTACTTTATTGTTATGATAGTTTCCATGGTAACTAAGCATGAATATTACAAATGGGTAAATTTTTTCCGGATGAGCCAATAGAGAGCTTCGACATGATTACTTTGAGTGTAAAATCACTTCTGTCTCTTCTATAGTAACGGAGATATGCGAGTTTGAAATTTTATATAATGTTTTTGTTAAACGTGATACCAAGGATGTATTACATTGTTTCAACAATGAAAGTGGTTATTTCAAATCTCCACGACAACGACTACAATCATGCACAAATAGATTGTTTACTTTATTGTTATGATAGTTTCCATGGTAACTTAGCATGAATATTACACATGGGTAAAATTTTTCCGGATGAGCCAAAAGAGAGCTTCGACCTGATTACATTGAGTGTAAAATCACATCTATATGTTCTATAGTAGTGGAGATATGCGAGTTTGAAATTTTATATAATGTTTTTGTTAAACGTGATACCAAGGATGTATTACATTGTTCCAACAATGAAAGTGGTTATTTCAAATCTCCACGACAACGACTACAATCATGCACAAATAGATTGTTTACTTTATTGTTATGATAGTTTCCAAGGTAACTAAGCATGAATATTACACATGGGTAATTTTTTTCCGCATGAGCCAATAGAGAGCTTCGACCTGATTACATTGAGTGTAAAATCACATCTGTATCTTCTATAGTAACGGAGATATGCGAGTTTGAAATTTTATATAATGTTTTTGTTAAACGTGATTCCAAGGATGTATTACATCGTATCAACAATGAAAGTGGTTATTTCAAATCTCCACGACAACGACTACAATCATGCACAAATAGATTGTTTACTTTATTGTTATGATAGTTTCCATGGTAACTAAGCATGAATATTACAAATGGGTAAATTTTTTCCGGATGAGCCAATAGAGAGCTTCGACATGATTACATTGAGTGTAAAATCAATTCTGTCTCTTCTATAGTAACGGAGATATGCGAGTTTGAAATTTTATATAATGTTTTTGTTAAACGTGATACCAAGGATGTATTACATTGTTTCAACAATGAAAGTGGTTATTTCAAATCTCCACGACAACGACTACAATCATGCACAAATAGATTGTTTACTTTATTGTTATGATAGTTTCCATGGTAACTTAGCATGAATATTACACATGGGTAAAATTTTTCCGGATGAGCCAAAAGAGAGCTTCGACCTGATTACATTGAGTGTAAAATCACATCTATATGTTCTATAGTAATGGAGATATGCGAGTTTGAAATTTTATATAATGTTTTTGTTAAACGTGATTCCAAGGATGTATTACATTGTTTCAACAATGAAAGTGGTTATTTCAAATCTCCAGGACAACGACTACAATCATGCACAAATAGATTGTTTACTTTATTGTTATGATAGTTTCCATGGTAACTAAGCATGAATATTACAAATGGGTAAAATTTTTCCGGATGAGCCAAAAGAGAGCTTCGACCTGATTACATTGAGTGTAAAATCACATCTATATGTTCTATAGTAATGGAGATATGCGAGTTTGAAATTTTTTATAATGTTCTTGGCAAACGTGATTCCAAGGATGTATTACATTGTTTCAACAATGAAAGTGGTTATTTCAAATCTCCACGACAACGACTACAATCATGCACAAATAGATTGTTTACTTTATTGTTATGATAGTTTCCATGGTAACTTAGCATGAATATTACACATGGGTAAAATTTTTCCGGATGAGCCAAAAGAGAGCTTCGACCTGATTACATTGAGTGTAAAATCACATCTATATGTTCTATAGTAATGGAGATATGCGAGTTTGAAATTTTATATAATGTTTTTGTTAAACGTGATACCAAGGATGTATTACATTGTTCCAACAATGAAAGTGGTTATTTCAAATCTCCACGACAACGACTACAATCATGCACAAATAGATTGTTTACTTTATTGTTATGATAGTTTCCATGGTAACTAAGCATGAATATTACACATGGGTAAAATTTTTTCGGATGAGCCAATAGAGAGCTTCGACCTGATTACATTGAGTGTAAAATCGCTACTGTATCTTCTATAGTAACGGAGATATGTGAGTTTGAAATTTTATATAATGTTTTTGTAAAACGTGATTCCAAGGATGTATTACATTGTTTCAAAAATGAAAGTGGTTATTTCAAATCTCCACGACAACGACTACAATCATGCACAAGAATTTTGTTTACTTTATTGTTATGATAGTTTCCATGGTAACTAAGCATGAATATTACAAATGGGTAATTTTTTTCCGGATGAGCCAATAGAGAGCTTCGACATGATTACATTGAGTGTAAAATCACTTCTGTCTCTTCTATAGTAACGGAGATATGCGAGTTTGAAATTTTATATAATGTTTTTGTCAAACGTGATTCCAAGGATGTATTACATTGTTTCAACAATGAAAGTGGTTATTTCAAATCTCCACGACAACGACTACAATCATGCACAAGTAGATTGTTTACTTTATTGTTATGATAGTTTCCATGGAAACTTAGCATGAATATTACACATGGGTAAAATTTTTCCGGATGAGCCAAAAGAGAGCTTCGACCTGATTACATTGAGTGTAAAATCACATCTATATGTTCTATAGTAATGGAGATATGCGAGTTTGAAATTTTTTATAATGTTCTTGTCAAACGTGATTCCAAGGATGTATTACATTGTTTCAACAATGAAAGTGGTTATTTCAAATCTCCACGACAACGACTACAATCATGCACAAATAGATTGTTTACTTTATTGTTATGATAGTTTCCATGGTAACTTAGCATGAATATTACACATGGGTAAAATTTTTCCGGATGAGCCAAAAGAGAGCTTCGACCTGATTACATTGAGTGTAAAATCACATCTGTATCTTCTATAGTAACGGAGATATGCGAGTTTGAAATTTTATATAATGTTTTTGTTAAACGTGATTCCAAGGATGTATTACATCGTTTCAACAATGAAAGTGGTTATTTCAAATCTCCACGACAACGACTACAATCATGCACAAATAGATTGTTTACTTTATTGTTATGATAGTTTCCATGGTAACTAAGCATGAATATTACAAATGGGTAAATTTTTTCCGGATGAGCCAATAGAGAGCTTCGACATGATTACATTGAGTGTAAAATCACTTCTGTCTCTTCTATAGTAACGGAGATATGCGAGTTTGAAATTTTATATAATGTTTTTGTTAAACGTGATACCAAGGATGTATTACATTGTTTCAACAATGAAAGTGGTTATTTCAAATCTCCACGACAACGACTACAATCATGCACAAATAGATTGTTTACTTTATTGTTATGATAGTTTCCATGGTAACTTAGCATGAATATTACACATGGGTAAAATTTTTCCGGATGAGCCAAAAGAGAGCTTCGACCTGATTACATTGAGTGTAAAATCACATCTATATGTTCTATAGTAATGGAGATATGCGAGTTTGAAATTTTATATAATGTTTTTGTTAAACGTGATACCAAGGATGTATTACATTGTTCCAACAATGAAAGTGGTTATTTCAAATCTCCACGACAACGACTACAATCATGCACAAATAGATTGTTTACTTTATTGTTATGATAGTTTCCAAGGTAACTAAGCATGAATATTACACATGGGTAAATTTTTTCCGCATGAGCCAATAGAGAGCTTCGACCTGATTAAATTGAGTGTAAAATCACATCTGTATCTTCTATAGTAACGGAGATATGCTAGTTTGAAATTTTATATAATGTTTTTGTTAAACGTGATTCCAAGGATGTATTACATTGTTTCAACAATGAAAGTGGTTATTTCAAATCTCCAGGACAACGACTACAATCATGCACAAATAGTTTGTTTACTTTATTGTTATGATAGTTTCCATGGTAACTAAGCATGAATATTACACATGGGTAAAATTTTTTCGGATGAGCCAATAGAGAGCTTCGACCTGATTACATTGAGTGTAAAATCGCTACTGTATCTTCTATAGTAACGGAGATATGCGAGTTTGAAATTTTATATAATGTTTTTGTAAAACGTGATTCCAAGGATGTATTAGATTGTTTCAACAATGAAAGTGGTTATTTCAAATCTCCACGACAACGACTACAATCATGCACAAGTAGATTGTTTATTTATTGTTATGATAGTTTCCATGGTAACTAAGCATGAATATTACAAATGGGTAATTTTTTCCGGATGAGCCAATAGAGAGCTTCGACATGATTACATTGAGTGTAAAATCACTTCTGTCTCTTCTATAGTAACGGAGATATGCGAGTTTGAAATTTTATATAATGTTTTTGTCAAACGTGATTCCAAGGATGTATTACATTGTTTCAACAATGAAAGTGGTTATTTCAAATCTCCACGACAACGACTACAATCATGCACAAGTAGATTGTTTACTTTATTGTTATGATAGTTTCCATGGTAACTTAGCATGAATATTACACATGGGTAAAATTTTTCCGGATGAGCCAAAAGAGAGCTTCGACCTGATTACATTGAGTGTAAAATCACATCTATATGTTCTATAGGAATGGAGATATGCGAGTTTGAAATTTTTTATAATGTTCTTGTCAAACGTGATTCCAAGGATGTATTACATTGTTTCAACAATGAAAGTGGTTATTTCAAATCTCCACGACAACGACTACAATCATGCACAAATAGATTGTTTACTTTATTGTTATGATAGTTTCCATGGTAACTTAGCATGAATATTACACATGGGTAAAATTTTTCCGGATGAGCCAAAAGAGAGCTTCGACCTGATTACATTGAGTGTAAAATCACATCTGTATCTTCTATAGTAACGGAGATATGCGAGTTTGAAATTTTATATAATGTTTTTGTTAAACGTGATTCCAAGGATGTATTACATCGTTTCAACAATGAAAGTGGTTATTTCAAATCTCCACGACAACGACTACAATCATGCACAAATAGATTGTTTACTTTATTGTTATGATAGTTTCCATGGTAACTAAGCATGAATATTACAAATGGGTAAATTTTTTCCGGATGAGCCAATAGAGAGCTTCGACATGATTACATTGAGTGTAAAATCACTTCTGTCTCTTCTATAGTAACGGAGATATGCGAGTTTGAAATTTTATATAATGTTTTTGTTAAACGTGATACCAAGGATGTATTACATTGTTTCAACAATGAAAGTGGTTATTTCAAATCTCCACGACAACGACTACAATCATGCACAAATAGATTGTTTACTTTATTGTTATGATAGTTTCCATGGTAACTTAGCATGAATATTACACATGGGTAAAATTTTTCCGGATGAGCCAAAAGAGAGCTTCGACCTGATTACATTGAGTGTAAAATCACATCTATATGTTCTATAGTAATGGAGATATGCGAGTTTGAAATTTTATATAATGTTTTTGTTAAACGTGATACCAAGGATGTATTACATTGTTCCAACAATGAAAGTGGTTATTTCAAATCTCCACGACAACGACTACAATCATGCACAAATAGATTGTTTACTTTATTGTTATGATAGTTTCCAAGGTAACTAAGCATGAATATTAGACATGGGTAAATTTTTTCCGCATGAGCCAATAGAGAGCTTCGACCTGATTACATTGAGTGTAAAATCACATCTGTATCTTCTATAGTAACGGAGATATGCTAGTTTGAAATTTTATATAATGTTTTTGTTAAACGTGATTCCAAGGATGTATTACATTGTTTCAACAATGAAAGTGGTTATTTCAAATCTCCAGGACAACGACTACAATCATGCACAAATAGATTGTTTACTTTATTGTTATGATAGTTTCCATGGTAACTAAGCATGAATATTACACATGGGTAAAATTTTTTCGGATGAGCCAATAGAGAGCTTCGACCTGATTACATTGAGTGTAAAATCGCTACTGTATCTTCTATAGTAACGGAGATATGCGAGTTTGAAATTTTATATAATGTTTTTGTAAAACGTGATTCCAAGGATGTATTAGATTGTTTCAACAATGAAAGTGGTTATTTCAAATCTCCACGACAACGACTACAATCATGCACAAGTAGATTGTTTATTTATTGTTATGATAGTTTCCATGGTAACTAAGCATGAATATTACAAATGGGTAATTTTTTCCGGATGAGCCAATAGAGAGCTTCGACATGATTACATTGAGTGTAAAATCACTTTTGTCTCTTCTATAGTAACGGAGATATGCGAGTTTGAAATTTTATATAATGTTTTTGTCAAACGTGATTCCAAGGATGTATTACATTGTTTCAACAATGAAAGTGGTTATTTCAAATCTCCACGACAACGACTACAATCATGCACAAGTAGATTGTTTACTTTATTGTTATGATAGTTTCCATGGTAACTTAGCATGAATATTACACATGGGTAAAATTTTTCCGGATGAGCCAAAAGAGAGCTTCGACCTGATTACATTGAGTGTAAAATCACATCTATATGTTCTATAGTAATGGAGATATGCGAGTTTGAAATTTTTTATAATGTTCTTGTCAAACGTGATTCCAAGGATGTATTACATTGTTTCAACAATGAAAGTGGTTATTTCAAATCTCCACGACAACGACTACAATCATGCACAAATAGATTGTTTACTTTATTGTTATGATAGTTTCCATGGTAACTTAGCATGAATATTACACATGGGTAAATTTTTTCCGGATGAGCCAAAAGAGAGCTTCGACCTGATTACATTGAGTGTAAAATCACATCTGTATCTTCTATAGTAACGGAGATATGCGAGTTTGAAATTTTATATAATGTTTTTGTTAAACGTGATTCCAAGGATGTATTACATTGTTTCAACAATGAAAGTGGTTATTTCAAATCTCCACGACAACGACTACAATCATGCACAAATAGATTGTTTACTTTATTGTTATGATAGTTTCCATGGTAACTAAGCATGAATATTACAAATGGGTAAAATTTTTCCGGATGAGCCAAAAGAGAGCTTCGACCTGATTACATTGAGTGTAAAATCACATCTATATGTTCTATAGTAATGGAGATATGCGAGTTTGAAATTTTATATAATGTTTTTGTAAAACGTGATACCAAGGACGTATTACATTGTTTCAACAATGAAAGTGGTTATTTCAAATCTCCACGACAACGACTACAATCATGCACAAATAGATTGTTTACTTTATTGTTATGATAGTTTCCATGGTAACTAAGCATAAATATTACACATGGGTAAAATTCTTTCGGATGAGCCAATAGAGAGCTTCGACATGATTACATTGAGTGTAAAATCACTTCTGTCTCTTCTATAGTAACGGAGATATGCGAGTTTGAAATTTTATATAATGTTTTTGTCAAACGTGATTCCAAGGATGTATTACATTGTTTCAACAATGAAAGTTGTTATTTCAAATCTCCACGACAACGACTACAATCATGCACAAATAGATTGTTTACTTTATTGTTATGATAGTTTCCATGGTAACTTAGCATGAATATTACACATGGGTAAAATTTTTCCGGATGAGCCAAAAGAGAGCTTCGACCTGATTACATTGAGTGTAAAATCACATCAGTATCTTCTATAGTAACGGAGATATGCTAGTTTGAAATTTTATATAATGTTTTTGTTAAACGTGATTCCAAGGATGTATTACATTGTTTCAACAATGAAAGTGGTTATTTCAAATCTCCACGACAACGACTACAATCATGCACAAATAGATTGTTTACTTTATTGTTATGATAGTTTCCATGGTAACTAAGCTTGAATATTACACATGGGTAAAAATTTTTCGGATGAGCCAATAGAGAGCTTCGACCTGATTACATTGAGTGTAAAATCGCTACTGTATCTTCTATAGTAACGGATATATGCGAGTTTGAAATTTTATATAATGTTTTTGTTAAACGTGATACCAAGGATGTATTACATTGTTTCAACAATGAAAGTGGTTATTTCAAATCTCCACGACAACGACTACAATCATGCACAAATAGATTGTTTACTTTATTGTTATGATAGTTTCCATGGTAACTTAGCATGAATATTACACATGGGTAAAATTTTTCCGGATGAGCCAAAAGAGAGCTTCGACCTGATTACATTGAGTGTAAAATCACATCAGTATCTTCTATAGTAATGGAGATATGCGAGTTTGAAATTTTTTATAATGTTCTTGTCAAACGTGATTCCAAGGATGTATTACATTGTTTCAACAATGAAAGTGGTTATTTCAAATCTCCACGACAACGACTACAATCATGCACAAATAGATTGTTTACTTTATTGTTATGATAGTTTCCATGGTAACTAAGCATGAATATTACACATGGGTAAAATTTTTTCCGGATGAGCCAAAAGAGAGCTTCGACATGATTACATTGAGTGTAAAATCACTTCTGTCTCTTCTATAGTAACGGAGATATGCGAGTTTGAAATTTTATATAATGTTTTTGTCAAACGTGATTCCAAGGATGTATTACATTGTTTCAACAATGAAAGTGGTTATTTCAAATCTCCACGACAACGACTACAATCATGCACAAATAGATTGTTTACTTTATTGTTATGATAGTTTCCATGGTAACTAAGCATGAATATTACACATGGGTAAAATTTTTTCCGGATGAGCCAAAAGAGAGCTTCGACCTGATTACATTGAGTGTAAAATCACATCTATATGTTCTATAGTAATGGAGATATGCGAGTTTGAAATTTTTTATAATGTTCTTGTCAAACGTGATTCCAAGGATGTATTACATTGTTTCAACAATGAAAGTGGTTATTTCAAATCTCCACGACAACGACTACAATCATGCACAAATAGATTGTTTACTTTATTGTTATGATAGTTTCCATGGTAACTAAGCATGAATATTACACATGGGTAAAATTTTTTCCGGATGAGCCAAAAGAGAGCTTCGACCTGATTACATTGAGTGTAAAATCACATCTATATGTTCTATAGTAATGGAGATATGCGAGTTTGAAATTTTTTATAATGTTCTTGTCAAACGTGATTCCAAGGATGTATTACATTGTTTCAACGATGAAAGTGGTTATTTCAAATCTCCACGACAACGACTACAATCATGCACAAATAGATTGTTTACTTTATTGTTATGATAGTTTCCATGGTAACTTAGCATGAATATTACACATGGGTAAAATTTTTCCGGATGAGCCAATAGAGAGCTTCGACCTGATTACATTGAGTGTAAAATCGCTACTGTATCTTCTATAGTAACGGAGATATGCGAGTTTGAAATTTTATATAATGTTTTTGTAAAACGTGATTCCAAGGATGTATTAGATTGTTTCAACAATGAAAGTGGTTATTTCAAATCTCGACGACAACGACTACAATCATGCACAAGTAGATTGTTTATTTATTGTTATGATAGTTTCCATGGTAACTAAGCATGAATATTACAAATGGGTAATTTTTTCCGGATGAGCCAATAGAGAGCTTCGACATGATTACATTGAGTGTAAAATCACTTCTGTCTCTTCTATAGTAACGGAGATATGCGAGTTTGAAATTTTATATAATGTTTTTGTCAAACGTGATTCCAAGGATGTATTACATTGTTTCAACAATGAAAGTGGTTATTTCAAATCTCCACGACAACGACTACAATCATGCACAAGTAGATTGTTTACTTTATTGTTATGATAGTTTCCATGGTAACTTAGCATGAATATTACACATGGGTAAAATTTTTCCGGATGAGCCAAAAGAGAGCTTCGACCTGATTACATTGAGTGTAAAATCACATCTATATGTTCTATAGTAATGGAGATATGCGAGTTTGAAATTTTTTATAATGTTCTTGTCAAACGTGATTCCAAGGATGTATTACATTGTTTCAACAATGAAAGTGGTTATTTCAAATCTCCACGACAACGACTACAATCATGCACAAATAGATTGTTTACTTTATTGTTATGATAGTTTCCATGGTAACTTAGCATGAATATTACACATGGGTAAATTTTTTCCGCATGAGCCAATAGAGAGCTTCGACCTGATTACGTTGAGTGTAAAATCACATCTGTATCTTCTATAGTAACGGAGATATGCTAGTTTGAAATTTTATATAATGTTTTTGTTAAACGTGATTCCAAGGATGTATTACATTGTTTCAACAATGAAAGTGGTTATTTCAAATCTCCAGGACAACGACTACAATCATGCACAAATAGATTGTTTACTTTATTGTTATGATAGTTTCCATGGTAACTAAGCATGAATATTACACATGGGTAAAATTTTTTCGGATGAGCCAATAGAGAGCTTCGACCTGATTACATTGAGTGTAAAATCGCTACTGTATCTTCTATAGTAACGGAGATATGCGAGTTTGAAATTTTATATAATGTTTTTGTAAAACGTGATTCCAAGGATGTATTAGATTGTTTCAACAATGAAAGTGGTTATTTCAAATCTCCACGACAACGACTACAATCATGCACAAGTAGATTGTTTATTTATTGTTATGATAGTTTCCATGGTAACTAAGCATGAATATTACAAATGGGTAATTTTTTCCGGATGAGCCAATAGAGAGCTTCGACATGATTACATTGAGTGTAAAATCACTTCTGTCTCTTCTATAGTAACGGAGATATGCGAGTTTGAAATTTTATATAATGTTTTTGTCAAACGTGATTCCAAGGATGTATTACATTGTTTCAACAATGAAAGTGGTTATTTCAAATCTCCACGACAACGACTACAATCATGCACAAGTAGATTGTTTACTTTATTGTTATGATAGTTTCCATGGTAACTTAGCATGAATATTACACATGGGTAAAATTTTTCCGGATGAGCCAAAAGAGAGGTTCGACCTGATTACATTGAGTGTAAAATCACATCTATATGTTCTATAGTAATGGAGATATGCGAGTTTGAAATTTTTTATAATGTTCTTGTCAAACGTGATTCCAAGGATGTATTACATTGTTTCAACAATGAAAGTGGTTATTTCAAATCTCCACGACAACGACTACAATCATGCACAAATAGATTGTTTACTTTATTGTTATGATAGTTTCCATGGTAACTTAGCATGAATATTACACATGGGTAAATTTTTTCCGGATGAGCCAAAAGAGAGCTTCGACCTGATTACATTGAGTGTAAAATCACATCTGTATCTTCTATAGTAACGGAGATATGCGAGTTTGAAATTTTATATAATGTTTTTGTTAAACGTGATTCCAAGGATGTATTACATTGTTTCAACAATGAAAGTGGTTATTTCAAATCTCCACGACAACGACTACAATCATGCACAAATAGATTGTTTACTTTATTGTTATGATAGTTTCCATGGTAACTAAGCATGAATATTACAAATGGGTAAAATTTTTCCGGATGAGCCAAAAGAGAGCTTCGACCTGATTACATTGAGTGTAAAATCACATCTATATGTTCTACAGTAATGGAGATATGCGAGTTTGAAATTTTATATAATGTTTTTGTAAAACGTGATACCAAGGACGTATTACATTGTTTCAACAATGAAAGTGGTTATTTCAAATCTCCACGACAACGACTACAATCATGCACAAATAGATTGTTTACTTTATTGTTATGATAGTTTCCATGGTAACTAAGCATAAATATTACACATGGGTAAAATTCTTTCGGATGAGCCAATAGAGAGCTTCGACATGATTACATTGAGTGTAAAATCACTTCTGTCTCTTCTATAGTAACGGAGATATGCGAGTTTGAAATTTTATATAATGTTTTTGTCAAACGTGATTCCAAGGATGTATTACATTGTTTCAACAATGAAAGTGGTTATTTCAAATCTCCACGACAACGACTACAATCATGCACAAATAGATTGTTTACTTTATTGTTATGATAGTTTCCATGGTAACTAAGCTTGAATATTACACATGGGTAAAAATTTTTCGGATGAGCCAATAGAGAGCTTCGACCTGATTACATTGAGTGTAAAATCGCTACTGTATCTTCTATAGTAACGGATATATGCGAGTTTGAAATTTTATATAATGTTTTTGTTAAACGTGATACCAAGGATGTATTACATTGTTTCAACAATGAAAGTGGTTATTTCAAATCTCCACGACAACGACTACAATCATGCACAAATAGATTGTTTACTTTATTGTTATGATAGTTTCCATGGTAACTTAGCATGAATATTACACATGGGTAAAATTTTTCCGGATGAGCCAAAAGAGAGCTTCGACCTGATTACATTGAGTGTAAAATCACATCAGTATCTTCTATAGTAATGGAGATATGCGAGTTTGAAATTTTTTATAATGTTCTTGTCAAACGTGATTCCAAGGATGTATTACATTGTTTCAACAATGAAAGTGGTTATTTCAAATCTCCACGACAACGACTACAATCATGCACAAATAGATTGTTTACTTTATTGTTATGATAGTTTCCATGGTAACTAAGCATGAATATTACACATGGGTAAAATTTTTTCCGGATGAGCCAAAAGAGAGCTTCGACCTGATTACATTGAGTGTAAAATCACATCTATATGTTCTATAGTAATGGAGATATGCGAGTTTGAAATTTTTTATAATGTTCTTGTCAAACGTGATTCCAAGGATGTATTACATTGTTTCAACGATGAAAGTGGTTATTTCAAATCTCCACGACAACGACTACAATCATGCACAAATAGATTGTTTACTTTATTGTTATGATAGTTTCCATGGTAACTTAGCATGAATATTACACATGGGTAAAATTTTTTCGGATGAGCCAATAGAGAGCTTCGACCTGATTACATTGAGTGTAAAATCGCTACTGTATCTTCTATAGTAACGGAGATATGCGAGTTTGAAATTTTATATAATGTTTTTGTAAAACGTGATTCCAAGGATGTATTAGATTGTTTCAACAATGAAAGTGGTTATTTCAAATCTCCACGACAACGACTACAATCATGCACAAGTAGATTGTTTATTTATTGTTATGATAGTTTCCATGGTAACTAAGCATGAATATTACAAATGGGTAATTTTTTCCGGATGAGCCAATAGAGAGCTTCGACATGATTACATTGAGTGTAAAATCACTTCTGTCTCTTCTATAGTAACGGAGATATGCGAGTTTGAAATTTTATATAATGTTTTTGTCAAACGTGATTCCAAGGATGTATTACATTGTTTCAACAATGAAAGTGGTTATTTCAAATCTCCACGACAACGACTACAATCATGCACAAATAGATTGTTTACTTTATTGTTATGATAGTTTCCATGGTAACTAAGCATGAATATTACACATGGGTAAAATTTTTTCCGGATGAGCCAAAAGAGAGCTTCGACCTGATTACATTGAGTGTAAAATCACATCTATATGTTCTATAGTAATGGAGATATGCGAGTTTGAAATTTTTTATAATGTTCTTGTCAAACGTGATTCCAAGGATGTATTACATTGTTTCAACAATGAAAGTGGTTATTTCAAATCTCCACGACAACGACTACAATCATGCACAAATAGATTGTTTACTTTATTGTTATGATAGTTTCCATGGTAACTAAGCATGAATATTACACATGGGTAAAATTTTTTCCGGATGAGCCAAAAGAGAGCTTCGACCTGATTACATTGAGTGTAAAATCACATCTATATGTTCTATAGTAATGGAGATATGCGAGTTTGAAATTTTTTATAATGTTCTTGTCAAACGTGATTCCAAGGATGTATTACATTGTTTCAACGATGAAAGTGGTTATTTCAAATCTCCACGACAACGACTACAATCATGCACAAATAGATTGTTTACTTTATTGTTATGATAGTTTCCATGGTAACTTAGCATGAATATTACACATGGGTAAAATTTTTTCGGATGAGCCAATAGAGAGCTTCGACCTGATTACATTGAGTGTAAAATCGCTACTGTATCTTCTATAGTAACGGAGATATGCGAGTTTGAAATTTTATATAATGTTTTTGTAAAACGTGATTCCAAGGATGTATTAGATTGTTTCAACAATGAAAGTGGTTATTTCAAATCTCGACGACAACGACTACAATCATGCACAAGTAGATTGTTTATTTATTGTTATGATAGTTTCCATGGTAACTAAGCATGAATATTACAAATGGGTAATTTTTTCCGGATGAGCCAATAGAGAGCTTCGACATGATTACATTGAGTGTAAAATCACTTCTGTCTCTTCTATAGTAACGGAGATATGCGAGTTTGAAATTTTATATAATGTTTTTGTCAAACGTGATTCCAAGGATGTATTACATTGTTTCAACAATGAAAGTGGTTATTTCAAATCTCCACGACAACGACTACAATCATGCACAAGTAGATTGTTTACTTTATTGTTATGATAGTTTCCATGGTAACTTAGCATGAATATTACACATGGGTAAAATTTTTCCGGATGAGCCAAAAGAGAGCTTCGACCTGATTACATTGAGTGTAAAATCACATCTATATGTTCTATAGTAATGGAGATATGCGAGTTTGAAATTTTTTATAATGTTCTTGTCAAACGTGATTCCAAGGATGTATTACATTGTTTCAACAATGAAAGTGGTTATTTCAAATCTCCACGACAACGACTACAATCATGCACAAATAGATTGTTTACTTTATTGTTATGATAGTTTCCATGGTAACTTAGCATGAATATTACACATGGGTAAATTTTTTCCGCATGAGCCAATAGAGAGCTTCGACCTGATTACGTTGAGTGTAAAATCACATCTGTATCTTCTATAGTAACGGAGATATGCTAGTTTGAAATTTTATATAATGTTTTTGTTAAACGTGATTCCAAGGATGTATTACATTGTTTCAACAATGAAAGTGGTTATTTCAAATCTCCAGGACAACGACTACAATCATGCACAAATAGATTGTTTACTTTATTGTTATGATAGTTTCCATGGTAACTAAGCATGAATATTACACATGGGTAAAATTTTTTCGGATGAGCCAATAGAGAGCTTCGACCTGATTACATTGAGTGTAAAATCGCTACTGTATCTTCTATAGTAACGGAGATATGCGAGTTTGAAATTTTATATAATGTTTTTGTAAAACGTGATTCCAAGGATGTATTAGATTGTTTCAACAATGAAAGTGGTTATTTCAAATCTCCACGACAACGACTACAATCATGCACAAGTAGATTGTTTATTTATTGTTATGATAGTTTCCATGGTAACTAAGCATGAATATTACAAATGGGTAATTTTTTCCGGATGAGCCAATAGAGAGCTTCGACATGATTACATTGAGTGTAAAATCACTTCTGTCTCTTCTATAGTAACGGAGATATGCGAGTTTGAAATTTTATATAATGTTTTTGTCAAACGTGATTCCAAGGATGTATTACATTGTTTCAACAATGAAAGTGGTTATTTCAAATCTCCACGACAACGACTACAATCATGCACAAGTAGATTGTTTACTTTATTGTTATGATAGTTTCCATGGTAACTTAGCATGAATATTACACATGGGTAAAATTTTTCCGGATGAGCCAAAAGAGAGGTTCGACCTGATTACATTGAGTGTAAAATCACATCTATATGTTCTATAGTAATGGAGATATGCGAGTTTGAAATTTTTTATAATGTTCTTGTCAAACGTGATTCCAAGGATGTATTACATTGTTTCAACAATGAAAGTGGTTATTTCAAATCTCCACGACAACGACTACAATCATGCACAAATAGATTGTTTACTTTATTGTTATGATAGTTTCCATGGTAACTTAGCATGAATATTACACATGGGTAAATTTTTTCCGGATGAGCCAAAAGAGAGCTTCGACCTGATTACATTGAGTGTAAAATCACATCTGTATCTTCTATAGTAACGGAGATATGCGAGTTTGAAATTTTATATAATGTTTTTGTTAAACGTGATTCCAAGGATGTATTACATTGTTTCAACAATGAAAGTGGTTATTTCAAATCTCCACGACAACGACTACAATCATGCACAAATAGATTGTTTACTTTATTGTTATGATAGTTTCCATGGTAACTAAGCATGAATATTACAAATGGGTAAAATTTTTCCGGATGAGCCAAAAGAGAGCTTCGACCTGATTACATTGAGTGTAAAATCACATCTATATGTTCTACAGTAATGGAGATATGCGAGTTTGAAATTTTATATAATGTTTTTGTAAAACGTGATACCAAGGACGTATTACATTGTTTCAACAATGAAAGTGGTTATTTCAAATCTCCACGACAACGACTACAATCATGCACAAATAGATTGTTTACTTTATTGTTATGATAGTTTCCATGGTAACTAAGCATAAATATTACACATGGGTAAAATTCTTTCGGATGAGCCAATAGAGAGCTTCGACATGATTACATTGAGTGTAAAATCACTTCTGTCTCTTCTATAGTAACGGAGATATGCGAGTTTGAAATTTTATATAATGTTTTTGTCAAACGTGATTCCAAGGATGTATTACATTGTTTCAACAATGAAAGTGGTTATTTCAAATCTCCACGACAACGACTACAATCATGCACAAATAGATTGTTTACTTTATTGTTATGATAGTTTCCATGGTAACTAAGCTTGAATATTACACATGGGTAAAAATTTTTCGGATGAGCCAATAGAGAGCTTCGACCTGATTACATTGAGTGTAAAATCGCTACTGTATCTTCTATAGTAACGGATATATGCGAGTTTGAAATTTTATATAATGTTTTTGTTAAACGTGATACCAAGGATGTATTACATTGTTTCAACAATGAAAGTGGTTATTTCAAATCTCCACGACAACGACTACAATCATGCACAAATAGATTGTTTACTTTATTGTTATGATAGTTTCCATGGTAACTTAGCATGAATATTACACATGGGTAAAATTTTTCCGGATGAGCCAAAAGAGAGCTTCGACCTGATTACATTGAGTGTAAAATCACATCAGTATCTTCTATAGTAATGGAGATATGCGAGTTTGAAATTTTTTATAATGTTCTTGTCAAACGTGATTCCAAGGATGTATTACATTGTTTCAACAATGAAAGTGGTTATTTCAAATCTCCACGACAACGACTACAATCATGCACAAATAGATTGTTTACTTTATTGTTATGATAGTTTCCATGGTAACTAAGCATGAATATTACACATGGGTAAAATTTTTTCCGGATGAGCCAAAAGAGAGCTTCGACCTGATTACATTGAGTGTAAAATCACATCTATATGTTCTATAGTAATGGAGATATGCGAGTTTGAAATTTTTTATAATGTTCTTGTCAAACGTGATTCCAAGGATGTATTACATTGTTTCAACGATGAAAGTGGTTATTTCAAATCTCCACGACAACGACTACAATCATGCACAAATAGATTGTTTACTTTATTGTTATGATAGTTTCCATGGTAACTTAGCATGAATATTACACATGGGTAAAATTTTTTCGGATGAGCCAATAGAGAGCGTCGACCTGATTACATTGAGTGTAAAATCGCTACTGTATCTTCTATAGTAACGGAGATATGCGAGTTTGAAATTTTATATAATGTTTTTGTAAAACGTGATTCCAAGGATGTATTAGATTGTTTCAACAATGAAAGTGGTTATTTCAAATCTCCACGACAACGACTACAATCATGCACAAGTAGATTGTTTATTTATTGTTATGATAGTTTCCATGGTAACTAAGCATGAATATTACAAATGGGTAATTTTTTCCGGATGAGCCAATAGAGAGCTTCGACATGATTACATTGAGTGTAAAATCACTTCTGTCTCTTCTATAGTAACGGAGATATGCGAGTTTGAAATTTTATATAATGTTTTTGTCAAACGTGATTCCAAGGATGTATTACATTGTTTCAACAATGAAAGTGGTTATTTCAAATCTCCACGACAACGACTACAATCATGCACAAGTAGATTGTTTACTTTATTGTTATGATAGTTTCCATGGTAACTTAGCATGAATATTACACATGGGTAAAATTTTTCAGAATGAGCCAAAAGAGAGCTTCGACCTGATTACATTGAGTGTAAAATCACATCTATATGTTCTATAGTAATGGAGATATGCGAGTTTGAAATTTTTTATAATGTTCTTGTCAAACGTGATTCCAAGGATGTATTACATTGTTTCAACAATGAAAGTGGTTATTTCAAATCTCCACGACAACGACTACAATCATGCACAAATAGATTGTTTACTTTATTGTTATGATAGTTTCCATGGTAACTTAGCATGAATATTACACATGGGTAAATTTTTTCCGGATGAGCCAAAAGAGAGCTTCGACCTGATTACATTGAGTGTAAAATCACATCTGTATCTTCTATAGTAACGGAGATATGCGAGTTTGAAATTTTATATAATGTTTTTGTTAAACGTGATTCCAAGGATGTATTACATTGTTTCAACAATGAAAGTGGTTATTTCAAATCTCCACGACAACGACTACAATCATGCACAAATAGATTGTTTACTTTATTGTTATGATAGTTTCCATGGTAACTAAGCATGAATATTACAAATGGGTAAAATTTTTCCGGATGAGCCAAAAGAGAGCTTCGACCTGATTACATTGAGTGTAAAATCACATCTATATGTTCTATAGTAATGGAGATATGCGAGTTTGAAATTTTATATAATGTTTTTGTAAAACGTGATACCAAGGACGTATTACATTGTTTCAACAATGAAAGTGGTTATTTCAAATCTCCACGACAACGACTACAATCATGCACAAATAGATTGTTTACTTTATTGTTATGATAGTTTCCATGGTAACTAAGCATAAATATTACACATGGGTAAAATTCTTTCGGATGAGCCAATAGAGAGCTTCGACATGATTACATTGAGTGTAAAATCACTTCTGTCTCTTCTATAGTAACGGAGATATGCGAGTTTGAAATTTTATATAATGTTTTTGTCAAACGTGATTCCAAGGATGTATTACATTGTTTCAACAATGAAAGTTGTTATTTCAAATCTCCACGACAACGACTACAATCATGCACAAATAGATTGTTTACTTTATTGTTATGATAGTTTCCATGGTAACTTAGCATGAATATTACACATGGGTAAAATTTTTCCGGATGAGCCAAAAGAGAGCTTCGACCTGATTACATTGAGTGTAAAATCACATCAGTATCTTCTATAGTAACGGAGATATGCTAGTTTGAAATTTTATATAATGTTTTTGTTAAACGTGATTCCAAGGATGTATTACATTGTTTCAACAATGAAAGTGGTTATTTCAAATCTCCACGACAACGACTACAATCATGCACAAATAGATTGTTTACTTTATTGTTATGATAGTTTCCATGGTAACTAAGCTTGAATATTACACATGGGTAAAAATTTTTCGGATGAGCCAATAGAGAGCTTCGACCTGATTACATTGAGTGTAAAATCGCTACTGTATCTTCTATAGTAACGGATATATGCGAGTTTGAAATTTTATATAATGTTTTTGTTAAACGTGATACCAAGGATGTATTACATTGTTTCAACAATGAAAGTGGTTATTTCAAATCTCCACGACAACGACTACAATCATGCACAAATAGATTGTTTACTTTATTGTTATGATAGTTTCCATGGTAACTTAGCATGAATATTACACATGGGTAAAATTTTTCCGGATGAGCCAAAAGAGAGCTTCGACCTGATTACATTGAGTGTAAAATCACATCAGTATCTTCTATAGTAATGGAGATATGCGAGTTTGAAATTTTTTATAATGTTCTTGTCAAACGTGATTCCAAGGATGTATTACATTGTTTCAACAATGAAAGTGGTTATTTCAAATCTCCACGACAACGACTACAATCATGCACAAATAGATTGTTTACTTTATTGTTATGATAGTTTCCATGGTAACTAAGCATGAATATTACACATGGGTAAAATTTTTTCCGGATGAGCCAAAAGAGAGCTTCGACCTGATTACATTGAGTGTAAAATCACATCTATATGTTCTATAGTAATGGAGATATGCGAGTTTGAAATTTTTTATAATGTTCTTGTCAAACGTGATTCCAAGGATGTATTACATTGTTTCAACGATGAAAGTGGTTATTTCAAATCTCCACGACAACGACTACAATCATGCACAAATAGATTGTTTACTTTATTGTTATGATAGTTTCCATGGTAACTTAGCATGAATATTACACATGGGTAAAATTTTTCCGGATGAGCCAAAAGAGAGCTTCGACCTGATTACATTGAGTGTAAAATCACATCTGTATCTTCTATAGTAACGGAGATATGCGAGTTTGAAATTTTATATAATGTTTTTGTTAAACGTGATTCCAAGGATGTATTACATCGTTTCAACAATGAAAGTGGTTATTTCAAATCTCCACGACAACGACTACAATCATGCACAAATAGATTGTTTACTTTATTGTTATGATAGTTTCCATGGTAACTAAGCATGAATATTACAAATGGGTAATTTTTTTCCGGATGAGCCAATAGAGAGCTTCGACATGATTACATTGAGTGTAAAATCACTTCTGTCTCTTCAATAGTAACGGAGATATGCGAGTTTGAAATTTTATATAATGTTTTTGTTAAACGTGATACCAAGGATGTATTACATTGTTTCAACAATGAAAGTGGTTATTTCAAATCTCCACGACAACGACTACAATCATGCACAAAAAGATTGTTTACTTTATTGTTATGATAGTTTCCATGGTAACTTAGCATGAATATTACACATGGGTAAAATTTTTCCGGATGAGCCAAAAGAGAGCTTCGACCTGATTACATTGAGTGTAAAATCACATCTATATGTTCTATAGTAATGGAGATATGCGAGTTTGAAATTTTTTATAATGTTCTTGTCAAACGTGATTCCAAGGATGTATTACATTGTTTCAACGATGAAAGTGGTTATTTCAAATCTCCACGACAACGACTACAATCATGCACAAATAGATTGTTTACTTTATTGTTATGATAGTTTCCATGGTAACTAAGCATAAATATTACACATGGGTAAAATTCTTTCGGATGAGCCAATAGAGAGCTTCGACATGATTACATTGAGTGTAAAATCACTTCTGTCTCTTCTATAGTAACGGAGATATGCGAGTTTGAAATTTTATATAATGTTTTTGTCAAACGTGATTCCAAGGATGTATTACATTGTTTCAACAATGAAAGTTGTTATTTCAAATCTCCACGACAACGACTACAATCATGCACAAATAGATTGTTTACTTTATTGTTATGATAGTTTCCATGGTAACTTAGCATGAATATTACACATGGGTAAAATTTTTCCGGATGAGCCAAAAGAGAGCTTCGACCTGATTACATTGAGTGTAAAATCACATCAGTATCTTCTATAGTAATGGAGATATGCGAGTTTGAAATTTTTTATAATGTTCTTGTCAAACGTGATTCCAAGGATGTATTACATTGTTTCAACAATGAAAGTGGTTATTTCAAATCTCCACGACAACGACTACAATCATGCACAAATAGATTGTTTACTTTATTGTTATGATAGTTTCCATGGTAACTAAGCATGAATATTACACATGGGTAAAATTTTTTCCGGATGAGCCAAAAGAGAGCTTCGACCTGATTACATTGAGTGTAAAATCACATCTATATGTTCTATAGTAATGGAGATATGCGAGTTTGAAATTTTTTATAATGTTCTTGTCAAACGTGATTCCAAGGATGTATTACATTGTTTCAACGATGAAAGTGGTTATTTCAAATCTCCACGACAACGACTACAATCATGCACAAATAGATTGTTTACTTTATTGTTATGATAGTTTCCATGGTAACTTAGCATGAATATTACACATGGGTAAAATTTTTCCGGATGAGCCAAAAGAGAGCTTCGACCTGATTACATTGAGTGTAAAATCACATCTGTATCTTCTATAGTAACGGAGATATGCGAGTTTGAAATTTTATATAATGTTTTTGTTAAACGTGATTCCAAGGATGTATTACATCGTTTCAACAATGAAAGTGGTTATTTCAAATCTCCACGACAACGACTACAATCATGCACAAATAGATTGTTTACTTTATTGTTATGATAGTTTCCATGGTAACTAAGCATGAATATTACAAATGGGTAATTTTTTTCCGGATGAGCCAATAGAGAGCTTCGACATGATTACATTGAGTGTAAAATCACTTCTGTCTCTTCAATAGTAACGGAGATATGCGAGTTTGAAATTTTATATAATGTTTTTGTCAAACGTGATTCCAAGGATGTATTACATTGTTTCAACAATGAAAGTTGTTATTTCAAATCTCCACGACAACGACTACAATCATGCACAAATAGATTGTTTACTTTATTGTTATGATAGTTTCCATGGTAACTTAGCATGAATATTACACATGGGTAAAATTTTTCCGGATGAGCCAAAAGAGAGCTTCGACCTGATTACATTGAGTGTAAAATCACATCAGTATCTTCTATAGTAACAAAGATATGCTAGTTTGAAATTTTATATAATGTTTTTGTTAAACGTGATTCCAAGGATGTATTACATTGTTTCAACAATGAAAGTGGTTATTTCAAATCTCCACGACAACGACTACAATCATGCACAAATAGATTGTTTACTTTATTGTTATGATAGTTTCCATGGTAACTAAGCTTGAATATTACACATGGGTAAAAATTTTTCGGATGAGCCAATAGAGAGCTTCGACCTGATTACATTGAGTGTAAAATCGCTACTGTATCTTCTATAGTAACGGATATATGCGAGTTTGAAATTTTATATAATGTTTTTGTTAAACGTGATACCAAGGATGTATTACATTGTTTCAACAATGAAAGTGGTTATTTCAAATCTCCACGACAACGACTACAATCATGCACAAATAGATTGTTTACTTTATTGTTATGATAGTTTCCATGGTAACTTAGCATGAATATTACACATGGGTAAAATTTTTCCGGATGAGCCAAAAGAGAGCTTCGACCTGATTACATTGAGTGTAAAATCACATCAGTATCTTCTATAGTAATGGAGATATGCGAGTTTGAAATTTTTTATAATGTTCTTGTCAAACGTGATTCCAAGGATGTATTACATTGTTTCAACAATGAAAGTGGTTATTTCAAATCTCCACGACAACGACTACAATCATGCACAAATAGATTGTTTACTTTATTGTTATGATAGTTTCCATGGTAACTAAGCATGAATATTACACATGGGTAAAATTTTTTCCGGATGAGCCAAAAGAGAGCTTCGACCTGATTACATTGAGTGTAAAATCACATCTATATGTTCTATAGTAATGGAGATATGCGAGTTTGAAATTTTTTATAATGTTCTTGTCAAACGTGATTCCAAGGATGTATTACATTGTTTCAACGATGAAAGTGGTTATTTCAAATCTCCACGACAACGACTACAATGATGCACAAATAGATTGTTTACTTTATTGTTATGATAGTTTCCATGGTAACTTAGCATGAATATTACACATGGGTAAAATTTTTCCGGATGAGCCAAAAGAGAGCTTCGACCTGATTACATTGAGTGTAAAATCACATCTGTATCTTCTATAGTAACGGAGATATGCGAGTTTGAAATTTTATATAATGTTTTTGTTAAACGTGATTCCAAGGATGTATTACATCGTTTCAACAATGAAAGTGGTTATTTCAAATCTCCACGACAACGACTACAATCATGCACAAATAGATTGTTTACTTTATTGTTATGATAGTTTCCATGGTAACTAAGCATGAATATTACAAATGGGTAATTTTTTTCCGGATGAGCCAATAGAGAGCTTCGACATGATTACATTGAGTGTAAAATCACTTCTGTCTCTTCAATAGTAACGGAGATATGCGAGTTTGAAATTTTATATAATGTTTTTGTTAAACGTGATACCAAGGATGTATTACATTGTTTCAACAATGAAAGTGGTTATTTCAAATCTCCACGACAACGACTACAATCATGCACAAAAAGATTGTTTACTTTATTGTTATGATAGTTTCCATGGTAACTTAGCATGAATATTACACATGGGTAAATTTTTTCCGGATGAGCCAAAAGAGAGCTTCGACCTGATTACATTGAGTGTAAAATCACATCTGTATCTTCTATAGTAACGGAGATATGCGAGTTTGAAATTTTATATAATGTTTTTGTTAAACGTGATTCCAAGGATGTATTACATTGTTTCAACAATGAAAGTGGTTATTTCAAATCTCCACGACAACGACTACAATAATGCACAAATAGATTGTTTACTTTATTGTTATGATAGTTTCCATGGTAACTAAGCATGAATATTACAAATGGGTAAAATTTTTCCGGATGAGCCAAAAGAGAGCTTCGACCTGATTACATTGAGTGTAAAATCACATCTATATGTTCTATAGTAATGGAGATATGCGAGTTTGAAATTTTATATAATGTTTTTGTAAAACGTGATACCAAGGACGTATTACATTGTTTCAACAATGAAAGTGGTTATTTCAAATCTCCACGACAACGACTACAATCATGCACAAATAGATTGTTTACTTTATTGTTATGATAGTTTCCATGGTAACTAAGCATAAATATTACACATGGGTAAAATTCTTTCGGATGAGCCAATAGAGAGCTTCGACATGATTACATTGAGTGTAAAATCACTTCTGTCTCTTCTATAGTAACGGAGATATGCGAGTTTGAAATTTTATATAATGTTTTTGTCAAACGTGATTCCAAGGATGTATTACATTGTTTCAACAATGAAAGTTGTTATTTCAAATCTCCACGACAACGACTACAATCATGCACAAATAGATTGTTTACTTTATTGTTATGATAGTTTCCATGGTAACTTAGCATGAATATTACACATGGGTAAAATTTTTCCGGATGAGCCAAAAGAGAGCTTCGACCTGATTACATTGAGTGTAAAATCACATCAGTATCTTCTATAGTAACGGAGATATGCTAGTTTGAAATTTTATATAATGTTTTTGTTAAACGTGATTCCAAGGATGTATTACATTGTTTCAACAATGAAAGTGGTTATTTCAAATCTCCACGACAACGACTACAATCATGCACAAATAGATTGTTTACTTTATTGTTATGATAGTTTCCATGGTAACTAAGCTTGAATATTACACATGGGTAAAAATTTTTCGGATGAGCCAATAGAGAGCTTCGACCTGATTACATTGAGTGTAAAATCGCTACTGTATCTTCTATAGTAACGGATATATGCGAGTTTGAAATTTTATATAATGTTTTTGTTAAACGTGATACCAAGGATGTATTACATTGTTTCAACAATGAAAGTGGTTATTTCAAATCTCCACGACAACGACTACAATCATGCACAAATAGATTGTTTACTTTATTGTTATGATAGTTTCCATGGTAACTTAGCATGAATATTACACATGGGTAAAATTTTTCCGGATGAGCCAAAAGAGAGCTTCGACCTGATTACATTGAGTGTAAAATCACATCAGTATCTTCTATAGTAATGGAGATATGCGAGTTTGAAATTTTTTATAATGTTCTTGTCAAACGTGATTCCAAGGATGTATTACATTGTTTCAACAATGAAAGTGGTTATTTCAAATCTCCACGACAACGACTACAATCATGCACAAATAGATTGTTTACTTTATTGTTATGATAGTTTCCATGGTAACTAAGCATGAATATTACACATGGGTAAAATTTTTTCCGGATGAGCCAAAAGAGAGCTTCGACCTGATTACATTGAGTGTAAAATCACATCTATATGTTCTATAGTAATGGAGATATGCGAGTTTGAAATTTTTTATAATGTTCTTGTCAAACGTGATTCCAAGGATGTATTACATTGTTTCAACGATGAAAGTGGTTATTTCAAATCTCCACGACAACGACTACAATCATGCACAAATAGATTGTTTACTTTATTGTTATGATAGTTTCCATGGTAACTTAGCATGAATATTACACATGGGTAAAATTTTTCCGGATGAGCCAAAAGAGAGCTTCGACCTGATTACATTGAGTGTAAAATCACATCTGTATCTTCTATAGTAACGGAGATATGCGAGTTTGAAATTTTATATAATGTTTTTGTTAAACGTGATTCCAAGGATGTATTACATCGTTTCAACAATGAAAGTGGTTATTTCAAATCTCCACGACAACGACTACAATCATGCACAAATAGATTGTTTACTTTATTGTTATGATAGTTTCCATGGTAACTAAGCATGAATATTACAAATGGGTAATTTTTTTCCGGATGAGCCAATAGAGAGCTTCGACATGATTACATTGAGTGTAAAATCACTTCTGTCTCTTCAATAGTAACGGAGATATGCGAGTTTGAAATTTTATATAATGTTTTTGTTAAACGTGATACCAAGGATGTATTACATTGTTTCAACAATGAAAGTGGTTATTTCAAATCTCCACGACAACGACTACAATCATGCACAAAAAGATTGTTTACTTTATTGTTATGATAGTTTCCATGGTAACTTAGCATGAATATTACACATGGGTAAATTTTTTCCGGATGAGCCAAAAGAGAGCTTCGACCTGATTACATTGAGTGTAAAATCACATCTGTATCTTCTATAGTAACGGAGATATGCGAGTTTGAAATTTTATATAATGTTTTTGTTAAACGTGATTCCAAGGATGTATTACATTGTTTCAACAATGAAAGTGGTTATTTCAAATCTCCACGACAACGACTACAATCATGCACAAATAGATTGTTTACTTTATTGTTATGATAGTTTCCATGGTAACTAAGCATGAATATTACAAATGGGTAAAATTTTTCCGGATGAGCCAAAAGAGAGCTTCGACCTGATTACATTGAGTGTAAAATCACATCTATATGTTCTATAGTAATGGAGATATGCGAGTTTGAAATTTTATATAATGTTTTTGTAAAACGTGATACCAAGGACGTATTACATTGTTTCAACAATGAAAGTGGTTATTTCAAATCTCCACGACAACGACTACAATCATGCACAAATAGATTGTTTACTTTATTGTTATGATAGTTTCCATGGTAACTAAGCATAAATATTACACATGGGTAAAATTCTTTCGGATGAGCCAATAGAGAGCTTCGACATGATTACATTGAGTGTAAAATCACTTCTGTCTCTTCTATAGTAACGGAGATATGCGAGTTTGAAATTTTATATAATGTTTTTGTCAAACGTGATTCCAAGGATGTATTACATTGTTTCAACAATGAAAGTTGTTATTTCAAATCTCCACGACAACGACTACAATCATGCACAAATAGATTGTTTACTTTATTGTTATGATAGTTTCCATGGTAACTTAGCATGAATATTACACATGGGTAAAATTTTTCCGGATGAGCCAAAAGAGAGCTTCGACCTGATTACATTGAGTGTAAAATCACATCAGTATCTTCTATAGTAACGGAGATATGCTAGTTTGAAATTTTATATAATGTTTTTGTTAAACGTGATTCCAAGGATGTATTACATTGTTTCAACAATGAAAGTGGTTATTTCAAATCTCCACGACAACGACTACAATCATGCACAAATAGATTGTTTACTTTATTGTTATGATAGTTTCCATGGTAACTAAGCTTGAATATTACACATGGGTAAAAAATTTTCGGATGAGCCAATAGAGAGCTTCGACCTGATTACATTGAGTGTAAAATCGCTACTGTATCTTCTATAGTAACGGATATATGCGAGTTTGAAATTTTATATAATGTTTTTGTTAAACGTGATACCAAGGATGTATTACATTGTTTCAACAATGAAAGTGGTTATTTCAAATCTCCACGACAACGACTACAATCATGCACAAATAGATTGTTTACTTTATTGTTATGATAGTTTCCATGGTAACTTAGCATGAATATTACACATGGGTAAAATTTTTCCGGATGAGCCAAAAGAGAGCTTCGACCTGATTACATTGAGTGTAAAATCACATCAGTATCTTCTATAGTAATGGAGATATGCGAGTTTGAAATTTTATATAATGTTCTTGTCAAACGTGATTCCAAGGATGTATTACATTGTTTCAACAATGAAAGTGGTTATTTCAAATCTCCACGACAACGACTACAATCATGCACAAATAGATTGTTTACTTTATTGTTATGATAGTTTCCATGGTAACTAAGCATGAATATTACACATGGGTAAAATTTTTTCCGGATGAGCCAAAAGAGAGCTTCGACCTGATTACATTGAGTGTAAAATCACATCTATATGTTCTATAGTAATGGAGATATGCGAGTTTGAAATTTTTTATAATGTTCTTGTCAAACGTGATTCCAAGGATGTATTACATTGTTTCAACGATGAAAGTGGTTATTTCAAATCTCCACGACAACGACTACAATCATGCACAAATAGATTGTTTACTTTATTGTTATGATAGTTTCCATGGTAACTTAGCATGAATATTACACATGGGTAAAATTTTTCCGGATGAGCCAAAAGAGAGCTTCGACCTGATTACATTGAGTGTAAAATCACATCTGTATCTTCTATAGTAACGGAGATATGCGAGTTTGAAATTTTATATAATGTTTTTGTTAAACGTGATTCCAAGGATGTATTACATCGTTTCAACAATGAAAGTGGTTATTTCAAATCTCCACGACAACGACTACAATCATGCACAAATAGATTGTTTACTTTATTGTTATGATAGTTTCCATGGTAACTAAGCATGAATATTACAAATGGGTAATTTTTTTCCGGATGAGCCAATAGAGAGCTTCGACATGATTACATTGAGTGTAAAATCACTTCTGTCTCTTCAATAGTAACGGAGATATGCGAGTTTGAAATTTTATATAATGTTTTTGTTAAACGTGATACCAAGGATGTATTACATTGTTTCAACAATGAAAGTGGTTATTTCAAATCTCCACGACAACGACTACAATCATGCACAAAAAGATTGTTTACTTTATTGTTATGATAGTTTCCATGGTAACTTAGCATGAATATTACACATGGGTAAAATTTTTCCGGATGAGCCAAAAGAGAGCTTCGACCTGATTACATTGAGTGTAAAATCACATCTATATGTTCTATAGTAATGGAGATATGCGAGTTTGAAATTTTTTATAATGTTCTTGTCAAACGTGATTCCAAGGATGTATTACATTGTTTCAACGATGAAAGTGGTTATTTCAAATCTCCACGACAACGACTACAATCATGCACAAATAGATTGTTTACTTTATTGTTATGATAGTTTCCATGGTAACTAAGCATAAATATTACACATGGGTAAAATTCTTTCGGATGAGCCAATAGAGAGCTTCGACATGATTACATTGAGTGTAAAATCACTTCTGTCTCTTCTATAGTAACGGAGATATGCGAGTTTGAAATTTTATATAATGTTTTTGTCAAACGTGATTCCAAGGATGTATTACATTGTTTCAACAATGAAAGTTGTTATTTCAAATCTCCACGACAACGACTACAATCATGCACAAATAGATTGTTTACTTTATTGTTATGATAGTTTCCATGGTAACTTAGCATGAATATTACACATGGGTAAAATTTTTCCGGATGAGCCAAAAGAGAGCTTCGACCTGATTACATTGAGTGTAAAATCACATCAGTATCTTCTATAGTAACGGAGATATGCTAGTTTGAAATTTTATATAATGTTTTTGTTAAACGTGATTCCAAGGATGTATTACATTGTTTCAACAATGAAAGTGGTTATTTCAAATCTCCACGACAACGACTACAATCATGCACAAATAGATTGTTTACTTTATTGTTATGATAGTTTCCATGGTAACTAAGCTTGAATATTACACATGGGTAAAAATTTTTCGGATGAGCCAATAGAGAGCTTCGACCTGATTACATTGAGTGTAAAATCGCTACTGTATCTTCTATAGTAACGGATATATGCGAGTTTGAAATTTTATATAATGTTTTTGTTAAACGTGATACCAAGGATGTATTACATTGTTTCAACAATGAAAGTGGTTATTTCAAATCTCCACGACAACGACTACAATCATGCACAAATAGATTGTTTACTTTATTGTTATGATAGTTTCCATGGTAACTTAGCATGAATATTACACATGGGTAAAATTTTTCCGGATGAGCCAAAAGAGAGCTTCGACCTGATTACATTGAGTGTAAAATCACATCAGTATCTTCTATAGTAATGGAGATATGCGAGTTTGAAATTTTTTATAATGTTCTTGTCAAACGTGATTCCAAGGATGTATTACATTGTTTCAACAATGAAAGTGGTTATTTCAAATCTCCACGACAACGACTACAATCATGCACAAATAGATTGTTTACTTTATTGTTATGATAGTTTCCATGGTAACTAAGCATGAATATTACACATGGGTAAAATTTTTTCCGGATGAGCCAAAAGAGAGCTTCGACCTGATTACATTGAGTGTAAAATCACATCTATATGTTCTATAGTAATGGAGATATGCGAGTTTGAAATTTTTTATAATGTTCTTGTCAAACGTGATTCCAAGGATGTATTACATTGTTTCAACGATGAAAGTGGTTATTTCAAATCTCCACGACAACGACTACAATCATGCACAAATAGATTGTTTACTTTATTGTTATGATAGTTTCCATGGTAACTTAGCATGAATATTACACATGGGTAAAATTTTTCCGGATGAGCCAAAAGAGAGCTTCGACCTGATTACATTGAGTGTAAAATCACATCTGTATCTTCTATAGTAACGGAGATATGCGAGTTTGAAATTTTATATAATGTTTTTGTTAAACGTGATTCCAAGGATGTATTACATCGTTTCAACAATGAAAGTGGTTATTTCAAATCTCCACGACAACGACTACAATCATGCACAAATAGATTGTTTACTTTATTGTTATGATAGTTTCCATGGTAACTAAGCATGAATATTACAAATGGGTAATTTTTTTCCGGATGAGCCAATAGAGAGCTTCGACATGATTACATTGAGTGTAAAATCACTTCTGTCTCTTCAATAGTAACGGAGATATGCGAGTTTGAAATTTTATATAATGTTTTTGTTAAACGTGATACCAAGGATGTATTACATTGTTTCAACAATGAAAGTGGTTATTTCAAATCTCCACGACAACGACTACAATCATGCACAAAAAGATTGTTTACTTTATTGTTATGATAGTTTCCATGGTAACTTAGCATGAATATTACACATGGGTAAAATTTTTCCGCATGAGCCAATAGAGAGCTTCGACCTGATTACATTGAGTGTAAAATCACATCTGTATCTTCTATAGTAACGGAGATATGCTAGTTTGAAATTTTATATAATGTTTTTGTTAAACGTGATTCCAAGGATGTATTACATTGTTTCAACAATGAAAGTGGTTATTTCAAATCTCCAGGACAACGACTACAATCATGCACAAATAGATTGTTTACTTTATTGTTATGATAGTTTCCATGGTAACTAAGCATGAATATTACACATGGGTAAAATTTTTTCGGATGAGCCAATAGAGAGCTTCGACCTGATTACATTGAGTGTAAAATCGCTACTGTATCTTCTATAGTAACGGAGATATGCGAGTTTGAAATTTTATATAATGTTTTTGTAAAACATGATTCCAAGGATGTATTAGATTGTTTCAACAATGAAAGTGGTTATTTCAAATCTCCACGACAACGACTACAATCATGCACAAGTAGATTGTTTATTTATTGTTATGATAGTTTCCATGGTAACTAAGCATGAATATTACAAATGGGTAATTTTTTCCGGATGAGCCAATAGAGAGCTTCGACATGATTACATTGAGTGTAAAATCACTTCTGTCTCTTCTATAGTAACGGAGATATGCGAGTTTGAAATTTTATATAATGTTTTTGTCAAACGTGATTCCAAGGATGTATTACATTGTTTCAACAATGAAAGTGGTTATTTCAAATCTCCACGACAACGACTACAATCATGCACAAATAGATTGTTTACTTTATTGTTATGATAGTTTCCATGGTAACTAAGCATGAATATTACAAATGGGTAATTTTTTTCCGGATGAGCCAATAGAGAGCTTCGACATGATTACATTGAGTGTAAAATCACTTCTGTCTCTTCAATAGTAACGGAGATATGCGAGTTTGAAATTTTATATAATGTTTTTGTTAAACGTGATACCAAGGATGTATTACATTGTTTCAACAATGAAAGTGGTTATTTCAAATCTCCACGACAACGACTACAATCATGCACAAAAAGATTGTTTACTTTATTGTTATGATAGTTTCCATGGTAACTTAGCATGAATATTACACATGGGTAAAATTTTTCCGGATGAGCCAAAAGAGAGCTTCGACCTGATTACATTGAGTGTAAAATCACATCTATATGTTCTATAGTAATGGAGATATGCGAGTTTGAAATTTTTTATAATGTTCTTGTCAAACGTGATTCCAAGGATGTATTACATTGTTTCAACGATGAAAGTGGTTATTTCAAATCTCCACGACAACGACTACAATCATGCACAAATAGATTGTTTACTTTATTGTTATGATAGTTTCCATGGTAACTAAGCATAAATATTACACATGGGTAAAATTCTTTCGGATGAGCCAATAGAGAGCTTCGACATGATTACATTGAGTGTAAAATCACTTCTGTCTCTTCTATAGTAACGGAGATATGCGAGTTTGAAATTTTATATAATGTTTTTGTCAAACGTGATTCCAAGGATGTATTACATTGTTTCAACAATGAAAGTTGTTATTTCAAATCTCCACGACAACGACTACAATCATGCACAAATAGATTGTTTACTTTATTGTTATGATAGTTTCCATGGTAACTTAGCATGAATATTACACATGGGTAAAATTTTTCCGGATGAGCCAAAAGAGAGCTTCGACCTGATTACATTGAGTGTAAAATCACATCAGTATCTTCTATAGTAACGGAGATATGCTAGTTTGAAATTTTATATAATGTTTTTGTTAAACGTGATTCCAAGGATGTATTACATTGTTTCAACAATGAAAGTGGTTATTTCAAATCTCCACGACAACGACTACAATCATGCACAAATAGATTGTTTACTTTATTGTTATGATAGTTTCCATGGTAACTAAGCTTGAATATTACACATGGGTAAAAATTTTTCGGATGAGCCAATAGAGAGCTTCGACCTGATTACATTGAGTGTAAAATCGCTACTGTATCTTCTATAGTAACGGATATATGCGAGTTTGAAATTTTATATAATGTTTTTGTTAAACGTGATACCAAGGATGTATTACATTGTTTCAACAATGAAAGTGGTTATTTCAAATCTCCACGACAACGACTACAATCATGCACAAATAGATTGTTTACTTTATTGTTATGATAGTTTCCATGGTAACTTAGCATGAATATTACACATGGGTAAAATTTTTCCGGATGAGCCAAAAGAGAGCTTCGACCTGATTACATTGAGTGTAAAATCACATCAGTATCTTCTATAGTAATGGAGATATGCGAGTTTGAAATTTTTTATAATGTTCTTGTCAAACGTGATTCCAAGGATGTATTACATTGTTTCAACAATGAAAGTGGTTATTTCAAATCTCCACGACAACGACTACAATCATGCACAAATAGATTGTTTACTTTATTGTTATGATAGTTTCCATGGTAACTAAGCATGAATATTACACATGGGTAAAATTTTTTCCGGATGAGCCAAAAGAGAGCTTCGACCTGATTACATTGAGTGTAAAATCACATCTATATGTTCTATAGTAATGGAGATATGCGAGTTTGAAATTTTTTATAATGTTCTTGTCAAACGTGATTCCAAGGATGTATTACATTGTTTCAACGATGAAAGTGGTTATTTCAAATCTCCACGACAACGACTACAATCATGCACAAATAGATTGTTTACTTTATTGTTATGATAGTTTCCATGGTAACTTAGCATGAATATTACACATGGGTAAAATTTTTCCGGATGAGCCAAAAGAGAGCTTCGACCTGATTACATTGAGTGTAAAATCACATCTGTATCTTCTATAGTAACGGAGATATGCGAGTTTGAAATTTTATATAATGTTTTTGTTAAACGTGATTCCAAGGATGTATTACATCGTTTCAACAATGAAAGTGGTTATTTCAAATCTCCACGACAACGACTACAATCATGCACAAATAGATTGTTTACTTTATTGTTATGATAGTTTCCATGGTAACTAAGCATGAATATTACAAATGGGTAATTTTTTTCCGGATGAGCCAATAGAGAGCTTCGACATTATTACATTGAGTGTAAAATCACTTCTGTCTCTTCAATAGTAACGGAGATATGCGAGTTTGAAATTTTATATAATGTTTTTGTTAAACGTGATACCAAGGATGTATTACATTGTTTCAACAATGAAAGTGGTTATTTCAAATCTCCACGACAACGACTACAATCATGCACAAAAAGATTGTTTACTTTATTGTTATGATAGTTTCCATGGTAACTTAGCATGAATATTACACATGGGTAAAATTTTTCCGCATGAGCCAATAGAGAGCTTCGACCTGATTACATTGAGTGTAAAATCACATCTGTATCTTCTATAGTAACGGAGATATGCTAGTTTGAAATTTTATATAATGTTTTTGTTAAACGTGATTCCAAGGATGTATTACATTGTTTCAACAATGAAAGTGGTTATTTCAAATCTCCAGGACAACGACTACAATCATGCACAAATAGATTGTTTACTTTATTGTTATGATAGTTTCCATGGTAACTAAGCATGAATATTACACATGGGTAAAATTTTTTCGGATGAGCCAATAGAGAGCTTCGACCTGATTACATTGAGTGTAAAATCGCTACTGTATCTTCTATAGTAACGGAGATATGCGAGTTTGAAATTTTATATAATGTTTTTGTAAAACATGATTCCAAGGATGTATTAGATTGTTTCAACAATGAAAGTGGTTATTTCAAATCTCCACGACAACGACTACAATCATGCACAAGTAGATTGTTTATTTATTGTTATGATAGTTTCCATGGTAACTAAGCATGAATATTACAAATGGGTAATTTTTTCCGGATGAGCCAATAGAGAGCTTCGACATGATTACATTGAGTGTAAAATCACTTCTGTCTCTTCTATAGTAACGGAGATATGCGAGTTTGAAATTTTATATAATGTTTTTGTCAAACGTGATTCCAAGGATGTATTACATTGTTTCAACAATGAAAGTGGTTATTTCAAATCTCCACGACAACGACTACAATCATGCACAAGTAGATTGTTTACTTTATTGTTATGATAGTTTCCATGGTAACTTAGCATGAATATTACACATGGTTAAAATTTTTCCGGATGAGCCAAAAGAGAGCTTCGACCTGATTACATTGAGTGTAAAATCACATCTATATGTTCTATAGTAATGGAGATATGCGAGTTTGAAATTTTTTATAATGTTCTTGTCAAACGTGATTCCAAGGATGTATTACATTGTTTCAACAATGAAAGTGGTTATTTCAAATCTCCACGACAACGACTACAATCATGCACAAATAGATTGTTTATTTTATTGTTATGATAGTTTCCATGGTAACTTAGCATGAATATTACACATGGGTAAATTTTTTCCGGATGAGCCAAAAGAGAGCTTCGACCTGATTACATTGAGTGTAAAATCACATCTGTATCTTCTATAGTAACGGAGATATGCGAGTTTGAAATTTTATATAATGTTTTTGTTAAACGTGATTCCAAGGATGTATTACATTGTTTCAACAATGAAAGTGGTTATTTCAAATCTCCACGACAACGACTACAATCATGCACAAATAGATTGTTTACTTTATTGTTATGATAGTTTCCATGGTAACTAAGCATGAATATTACAAATGGGTAAAATTTTTCCGGATGAGCCAAAAGAGAGCTTCGACCTGATTACATTGAGTGTAAAATCACATCTATATGTTCTATAGTAATGGAGATATGCGAGTTTGAAATTTTATATAATGTTTTTGTAAAACGTGATACCAAGGACGTATTACATTGTTTCAACAATGAAAGTGGTTATTTCAAATCTCCACGACAACGACTACAATCATGCACAAATAGATTGTTTACTTTATTGTTATGATAGTTTCCATGGTAACTAAGCATAAATATTACACATGGGTAAAATTCTTTCGGATGAGCCAATAGAGAGCTTCGACATGATTACATTGAGTGTAAAATCACTTCTGTCTCTTCTATAGTAACGGAGATATGCGAGTTTGAAATTTTATATAATGTTTTTGTCAAACGTGATTCCAAGGATGTATTACATTGTTTCAACAATGAAAGTTGTTATTTCAAATCTCCACGACAACGACTACAATCATGCACAAATAGATTGTTTACTTTATTGTTATGATAGTTTCCATGGTAACTTAGCATGAATATTACACATGGGTAAAATTTTTCCGGATGAGCCAAAAGAGAGCTTCGACCTGATTACATTGAGTGTAAAATCACATCAGTATCTTCTATAGTAACGGAGATATGCTAGTTTGAAATTTTATATAATGTTTTTGTTAAACGTGATTCCAAGGATGTATTACATTGTTTCAACAATGAAAGTGGTTATTTCAAATCTCCACGACAACGACTACAATCATGCACAAATAGATTGTTTACTTTATTGTTATGATAGTTTCCATGGTAACTAAGCTTGAATATTACACATGGGTAAAAATTTTTCGGATGAGCCAATAGAGAGCTTCGACCTGATTACATTGAGTGTAAAATCGCTACTGTATCTTCTATAGTAACGGATATATGCGAGTTTGAAATTTTATATAATGTTTTTGTTAAACGTGATACCAAGGATGTATTACATTGTTTCAACAATGAAAGTGGTTATTTCAAATCTCCACGACAACGACTACAATCATGCACAAATAGATTGTTTACTTTATTGTTATGATAGTTTCCATGGTAACTTAGCATGAATATTACACATGGGTAAAATTTTTCCGGATGAGCCAAAAGAGAGCTTCGACCTGATTACATTGAGTGTAAAATCACATCAGTATCTTCTATAGTAATGGAGATATGCGAGTTTGAAATTTTTTATAATGTTCTTGTCAAACGTGATTCCAAGGATGTATTACATTGTTTCAACAATGAAAGTGGTTATTTCAAATCTCCACGACAACGACTACAATCATGCACAAATAGATTGTTTACTTTATTGTTATGATAGTTTCCATGGTAACTAAGCATGAATATTACACATGGGTAAAATTTTTTCGGATGAGCCAATAGAGAGCTTCGACCTGATTACATTGAGTGTAAAATCGCTACTGTATCTTCTATAGTAACGGAGATATGCGAGTTTGAAATTTTATATAATGTTTTTGTAAAACGTGATTCCAAGGATGTATTAGATTGTTTCAACAATGAAAGTGGTTATTTCAAATCCCCACGACAACGACTACAATCATGCACAAGTAGATTGTTTATTTATTGTTATGATAGTTTCCATGGTAACTAAGCATGAATATTACAAATGGGTAATTTTTTCCGGATGAGCCAATAGAGAGCTTCGACATGATTACATTGAGTGTAAAATCACTTCTGTCTCTTCTATAGTAACGGAGATATGCGAGTTTGAAATTTTATATAATGTTTTTGTCAAACGTGATTCCAAGGATGTATTACATTGTTTCAACAATGAAAGTGGTTATTTCAAATCTCCACGACAACGACTACAATCATGCACAAGTAGATTGTTTACTTTATTGTTATGATAGTTTCCATGGTAACTTAGCATGAATATTACACATGGGTAAAATTTTTCCGGATGAGCCAAAAGAGAGCTTCGACCTGATTACATTGAGTGTAAAATCACATCTAATTGTTCTATAGTAATGGAGATATGCGAGTTTGAAATTTTTTATAATGTTCTTGTCAAACGTGATTCCAAGGATGTATTACATTGTTTCAACAATGAAAGTGGTTATTTCAAATCTCCACGACAACGACTACAATCATGCACAAATAGATTGTTTACTTTATTGTTATGATAGTTTCCATGGTAACTTAGCATGAATATTACACATGGGTAATTTTTTTCCGGATGAGCCAAAAGAGAGCTTCGACCTGATTACATTGAGTGTAAAATCACATCTGTATCTTCTATAGTAACGGAGATATGCGAGTTTGAAATTTTATATAATGTTTTTGTTAAACGTGATTCCAAGGATGTATTACATTGTTTCAACAATGAAAGTGGTTATTTCAAATCTCCACGACAACGACTACAATCATGCACAAATAGATTGTTTACTTTATTGTTATGATAGTTTCCATGGTAACTAAGCATGAATATTACAAATGGGTAAAATTTTTCCGGATGAGCCAAAAGAGAGCTTCGACCTGATTACATTGAGTGTAAAATCACATCTATATGTTCTATAGTAATGGAGATATGCGAGTTTGAAATTTTATATAATGTTTTTGTAAAACGTGATACCAAGGACGTATTACATTGTTTCAACAATGAAAGTGGTTATTTCAAATCTCCACGACAACGACTACAATCATGCACAAATAGATTGTTTACTTTATTGTTATGATAGTTTCCATGGTAACTAAGCATAAATATTACACATGGGTAAAATTCTTTCGGATGAGCCAATAGAGAGCTTCGACATGATTACATTGAGTGTAAAATCACTTCTGTCTCTTCTATAGTAACGGAGATATGCGAGTTTGAAATTTTATATAATGTTTTTGTCAAACGTGATTCCAAGGATGTATTACATTGTTTCAACAATGAAAGTTGTTATTTCAAATCTCCACGACAACGACTACAATCATGCACAAATAGATTGTTTACTTTATTGTTATGATAGTTTCCATGGTAACTTAGCATGAATATTACACATGGGTAAAATTTTTCCGGATGAGCCAAAAGAGAGCTTCGACCTGATTACATTGAGTGTAAAATCACATCAGTATCTTCTATAGTAACGGAGATATGCTAGTTTGAAATTTTATATAATGTTTTTGTTAAACGTGATTCCAAGGATGTATTACATTGTTTCAACAATGAAAGTGGTTATTTCAAATCTCCACGACAACGACTACAATCATGCACAAATAGATTGTTTACTTTATTGTTATGATAGTTTCCATGGTAACTTAGCATGAATATTACACATGGGTAAAATTTTTCCGGATGAGCCAAAAGAGAGCTTCGACCTGATTACATTGAGTGTAAAATCACATCAGTATCTTCTATAGTAATGGAGATATGCGAGTTTGAAATTTTTTATAATGTTCTTGTCAAACGTGATTCCAAGGATGTATTACATTGTTTCAACAATGAAAGTGGTTATTTCAAATCTCCACGACAACGACTACAATCATGCACAAATAGATTGTTTACTTTATTGTTATGATAGTTTCCATGGTAACTAAGCATGAATATTACACATGGGTAAAATTTTTTCGGATGAGCCAATAGAGAGCTTCGACCTGATTACATTGAGTGTAAAATCGCTACTGTATCTTCTATAGTAACGGAGATATGCGAGTTTGAAATTTTATATAATGTTTTTGTAAAACGTGATTCCAAGGATGTATTAGATTGTTTCAACAATGAAAGTGGTTATTTCAAATCCCCACGACAACGACTACAATCATGCACAAGTAGATTGTTTATTTATTGTTATGATAGTTTCCATGGTAACTAAGCATGAATATTACAAATGGGTAATTTTTTCCGGATGAGCCAATAGAGAGCTTCGACATGATTACATTGAGTGTAAAATCACTTCTGTCTCTTCTATAGTAACGGAGATATGCGAGTTTGAAATTTTATATAATGTTTTTGTCAAACGTGATTCCAAGGATGTATTACATTGTTTCAACAATGAAAGTGGTTATTTCAAATCTCCACGACAACGACTACAATCATGCACAAGTAGATTGTTTACTTTATTGTTATGATAGTTTCCATGGTAACTTAGCATGAATATTACACATGGGTAAAATTTTTCCGGATGAGCCAAAAGAGAGCTTCGACCTGATTACATTGAGTGTAAAATCACATCTATATGTTCTATAGTAATGGAGATATGCGAGTTTGAAATTTTTTATAATGTTCTTGTCAAACGTGATTCCAAGGATGTATTACATTGTTTCAACAATGAAAGTGGTTATTTCAAATCTCCACGACAACGACTACAATCATGCACAAATAGATTGTTTACTTTATTGTTATGATAGTTTCCATGGTAACTTAGCATGAATATTACACATGGGTAATTTTTTTCCGGATGAGCCAAAAGAGAGCTTCGACCTGATTACATTGAGTGTAAAATCACATCTGTATCTTCTATAGTAACGGAGATATGCGAGTTTGAAATTTTATATAATGTTTTTGTTAAACGTGATTCCAAGGATGTATTACATTGTTTCAACAATGAAAGTGGTTATTTCAAATCTCCACGACAACGACTACAATCATGCACAAATAGATTGTTTACTTTATTGTTATGATAGTTTCCATGGTAACTAAGCATGAATATTACAAATGGGTAAAATTTTTCCGGATGAGCCAAAAGAGAGCTTCGACCTGATTACATTGAGTGTAAAATCACATCTATATGTTCTATAGTAATGGAGATATGCGAGTTTGAAATTTTATATAATGTTTTTGTAAAACGTGATACCAAGGACGTATTACATTGTTTCAACAATGAAAGTGGTTATTTCAAATCTCCACGACAACGACTACAATCATGCACAAATAGATTGTTTACTTTATTGTTATGATAGTTTCCATGGTAACTAAGCATAAATATTACACATGGGTAAAATTCTTTCGGATGAGCCAATAGAGAGCTTCGACATGATTACATTGAGTGTAAAATCACTTCTGTCTCTTCTATAGTAACGGAGATATGCGAGTTTGAAATTTTATATAATGTTTTTGTCAAACGTGATTCCAAGGATGTATTACATTGTTTCAACAATGAAAGTTGTTATTTCAAATCTCCACGACAACGACTACAATCATGCACAAATAGATTGTTTACTTTATTGTTATGATAGTTTCCATGGTAACTTAGCATGAATATTACACATGGGTAAAATTTTTCCGGATGAGCCAAAAGAGAGCTTCGACCTGATTACATTGAGTGTAAAATCACATCAGTATCTTCTATAGTAACGGAGATATGCTAGTTTGAAATTTTATATAATGTTTTTGTTAAACGTGATTCCAAGGATGTATTACATTGTTTCAACAATGAAAGTGGTTATTTCAAATCTCCACGACATCGACTACAATCATGCACAAATAGATTGTTTACTTTATTGTTATGATAGTTTCCATGGTAACTAAGCTTGAATATTACACATGGGTAAAAATTTTTCGGATGAGCCAATAGAGAGCTTCGACCTGATTACATTGAGTGTAAAATCGCTACTGTATCTTCTATAGTAACGGATATATGCGAGTTTGAAATTTTATATAATGTTTTTGTTAAACGTGATACCAAGGATGTATTACATTGTTTCAACAATGAAAGTGGTTATTTCAAATCTCCACGACAACGACTACAATCATGCACAAATAGATTGTTTACTTTATTGTTATGATAGTTTCCATGGTAACTTAGCATGAATATTACACATGGGTAAAATTTTTCCGGATGAGCCAAAAGAGAGCTTCGACCTGATTACATTGAGTGTAAAATCACATCAGTATCTTCTATAGTAATGGAGATATGCGAGTTTGAAATTTTTTATAATGTTCTTGTCAAACGTGATTCCAAGGATGTATTACATTGTTTCAACAATGAAAGTGGTTATTTCAAATCTCCACGACAACGACTACAATCATGCACAAATAGATTGTTTACTTTATTGTTATGATAGTTTCCATGGTAACTAAGCATGAATATTACACATGGGTAAATTTTTTTCCGGATGAGCCAAAAGAGAGCTTCGACCTGATTACATTGAGTGTAAAATCACATCTATATGTTCTATAGTAATGGAGATATGCGAGTTTGAAATTTTTTATAATGTTCTTGTCAAACGTGATTCCAAGGATGTATTACATTGTTTCAACGATGAAAGTGGTTATTTCAAATCTCCACGACAACGACTACAATCATGCACAAATAGATTGTTTACTTTATTGTTATGATAGTTTCCATGGTAACTTAGCATGAATATTACACATGGGTAAAATTTTTCCGGATGAGCCAAAAGAGAGCTTCGACCTGATTACATTGAGTGTAAAATCACATCTATATGTTCTATAGTAATAGAGATATGCGAGTTTGAAATTTTATATAATGTTTTTGTTAAACGTGATACCAAGGATGTATTACATTGTTCCAACAATGAAAGTGGTTATTTCAAATCTCCACGACAACGACTACAATCATGCACAAATAGATTGTTTACTTTATTGTTATGATAGTTTCCATGGTAACTAAGCTTGAATATTACACATGGGTAAAAATTTTTCGGATGAGCCAATAGAGAGCTTCGACCTGATTACATTGAGTGTAAAATCGCTACTGTATCTTCTATAGTAACGGATATATGCGAGTTTGAAATTTTATATAATGTTTTTGTTAAACGTGATACCAAGGATGTATTACATTGTTTCAACAATGAAAGTGGTTATTTCAAATCTCCACGACAACGACTACAATCATGCACAAATAGATTGTTTACTTTATTGTTATGATAGTTTCCATGGTAACTTAGCATGAATATTACACATGGGTAAAATTTTTCCGGATGAGCCAAAAGAGAGCTTCGACCTGATTACATTGAGTGTAAAATCACATCAGTATCTTCTATAGTAATGGAGATATGCGAGTTTGAAATTTTTTATAATGTTCTTGTCAAACGTGATTCCGAGGATGTATTACATTGTTTCAACAATGAAAGTGGTTATTTCAAATCTCCACGACAACGACTACAATCATGCACAAATAGATTGTTTACTTTATTGTTATGATAGTTTCCATGGTAACTAAGCATGAATATTACACATGGGTAAAATTTTTTCCGGATGAGCCAAAAGAGAGCTTCGACCTGATTACATTGAGTGTAAAATCACATCTATATGTTCTATAGTAATGGAGATATGCGAGTTTGAAATTTTTTATAATGTTCTTGTCAAACGTGATTCCAAGGATGTATTACATTGTTTCAACGATGAAAGTGGTTATTTCAAATCTCCACGACAACGACTACAATCATGCACAAATAGATTGTTTACTTTATTGTTATGATAGTTTCCATGGTAACTTAGCATGAATATTACACATGGGTAAAATTTTTCCGGATGAGCCAAAAGAGAGCTTCGACCTGATTACATTGAGTGTAAAATCACATCAGTATCTTCTATAGTAACGGAGATATGCTAGTTTGAAATTTTATATAATGTTTTTGTTAAACGTGATTCCAAGGATGTATTACATTGTTTCAACAATGAAAGTGGTTATTTCAAATCTCCACGACAACGACTACAATCATGCACAAATAGATTGTTTACTTTATTGTTATGATAGTTTCCATGGTAACTAAGCATGAATATTACACATGGGTAAAATTTTTTCGGATGAGCCAATAGAGAGCTTCGACCTGATTACATTGAGTGTAAAATCGCTACTGTATCTTCTATAGTAACGGAGATATGCGAGTTTGAAATTTTATATAATGTTTTTGTAAAACGTGATTCCAAGGATGTATTAGATTGTTTCAACAATGAAAGTGGTTATTTCAAATCCCCACGACAACGACTACAATCATGCACAAGTAGATTGTTTATTTATTGTTATGATAGTTTCCATGGTAACTAAGCATGAATATTACAAATGGGTAATTTTTTCCGGATGAGCCAATAGAGAGCTTCGACATGATTACATTGAGTGTAAAATCACTTCTGTCTCTTCTATAGTAACGGAGATATGCGAGTTTGAAATTTTATATAATGTTTTTGTCAAACGTGATTCCAAGGATGTATTACATTGTTTCAACAATGAAAGTGGTTATTTCAAATCTCCACGACAACGACTACAATCATGCACAAGTAGATTGTTTACTTTATTGTTATGATAGTTTCCATGGTAACTTAGCATGAATATTACACATGGGTAAAATTTTTCCGGATGAGCCAAAAGAGAGCTTCGACCTGATTACATTGAGTGTAAAATCACATCAGTATCTTCTATAGTAATGGAGATATGCGAGTTTGAAATTTTTTATAATGTTCTTGTCAAACGTGATTCCAAGGATGTATTACATTGTTTCAACAATGAAAGTGGTTATTTCAAATCTCCACGACAACGACTACAATCATGCACAAATAGATTGTTTACTTTATTGTTATGATAGTTTCCATGGTAACTAAGCATGAATATTACACATGGGTAAAATTTTTTCCGGATGAGCCAAAAGAGAGCTTCGACCTGATTACATTGAGTGTAAAATCACATCTATATGTTCTATAGTAATGGAGATATGCGAGTTTGAAATTTTTTATAATGTTTTTGTTAAACGTGATTCCAAGGATGTATTACATTGTTTCAACAATGAAAGTGGTTATTTCAAATCTCCACGACAACGACTACAATCATGCACAAATAGATTGTTTACTTTATTGTTATGATAGTTTCCATGGTAACTAAGCATGAATATTACACATGGGTAAATTTTTTTCGGATGAGCCAATAGAGAGCTTCGACCTGATTACATTGAGTGTAAAATCGCTACTGTATCTTCTATAGTAACGGAGATATGCGAGTTTGAAATTTTATATAATGTTTTTGTAAAACGTGATTCCAAGGATGTATTAGATTGTTTCAACAATGAAAGTGGTTATTTCAAATCCCCACGACAACGACTACAATCATGCACAAGTAGATTGTTTATTTATTGTTATGATAGTTTCCATGGTAACTAAGCATGAATATTACAAATGGGTAATTTTTTCCGGATGAGCCAATAGAGAGCTTCGACATGATTACATTGAGTGTAAAATCACTTCTGTCTCTTCTATAGTAACGGAGATATGCGAGTTTGAAATTTTATATAATGTTTTTGTCAAACGTGATTCCAAGGATGTATTACATTGTTTCAACAATGAAAGTGGTTATTTCAAATCTCCACGACAACGACTACAATCATGCACAAGTAGATTGTTTACTTTATTGTTATGATAGTTTCCATGGTAACTTAGCATGAATATTACACATGGGTAAAATTTTTCCGGATGAGCCAAAAGAGAGCTTCGACCTGATTACATTGAGTGTAAAATCACATCTATATGTTCTATAGTAATGGAGATATGCGAGTTTGAAATTTTTTATAATGTTCTTGTCAAACGTGATTCCAAGGATGTATTACATTGTTTCAACAATGAAAGTGGTTATTTCAAATCTCCACGACAACGACTACAATCATGCACAAATAGATTGTTTACTTTATTGTTATGATAGTTTCCATGGTAACTTAGCATGAATATTACACATGGGTAATTTTTTTCCGGATGAGCCAAAAGAGAGCTTCGACCTGATTACATTGAGTGTAAAATCACATCTGTATCTTCTATAGTAACGGAGATATGCGAGTTTGAAATTTTATATAATGTTTTTGTTAAACGTGATTCCAAGGATGTATTACATTGTTTCAACAATGAAAGTGGTTATTTCAAATCTCCACGACAACGACTACAATCATGCACAAATAGATTGTTTACTTTATTGTTATGATAGTTTCCATGGTAACTAAGCATGAATATTACAAATGGGTAAAATTTTTCCGGATGAGCCAAAAGAGAGCTTCGACCTGATTACATTGAGTGTAAAATCACATCTATATGTTCTATAGTAATGGAGATATGCGAGTTTGAAATTTTATATAATGTTTTTGTAAAACGTGATTCCAAGGATGTATTAGATTGTTTCAACAATGAAAGTGGTTATTTCAAATCCCCACGACAACGACTACAATCATGCACAAGTAGATTGTTTATTTATTGTTATGATAGTTTCCATGGTAACTAAGCATGAATATTACAAATGGGTAATTTTTTCCGGATGAGCCAATAGAGAGCTTCGACATGATTACATTGAGTGTAAAATCACTTCTGTCTCTTCTATAGTAACGGAGATATGCGAGTTTGAAATTTTATATAATGTTTTTGTCAAACGTGATTCCAAGGATGTATTACATTGTTTCAACAATGAAAGTGGTTATTTCAAATCTCCACGACAACGACTACAATCATGCACAAGTAGATTGTTTACTTTATTGTTATGATAGTTTCCATGGTAACTTAGCATGAATATTACACATGGGTAAAATTTTTCCGGATGAGCCAAAAGAGAGCTTCGACCTGATTACATTGAGTGTAAAATCACATCTATATGTTCTATAGTAATGGAGATATGCGAGTTTGAAATTTTTTATAATGTTCTTGTCAAACGTGATTCCAAGGATGTATTACATTGTTTCAACAATGAAAGTGGTTATTTCAAATCTCCACGACAACGACTACAATCATGCACAAATAGATTGTTTACTTTATTGTTATGATAGTTTCCATGGTAACTTAGCATGAATATTACACATGGGTAATTTTTTTCCGGATGAGCCAAAAGAGAGCTTCGACCTGATTACATTGAGTGTAAAATCACATCTGTATCTTCTATAGTAACGGAGATATGCGAGTTTGAAATTTTATATAATGTTTTTGTTAAACGTGATTCCAAGGATGTATTACATTGTTTCAACAATGAAAGTGGTTATTTCAAATCTCCACGACAACGACTACAATCATGCACAAATAGATTGTTTACTTTATTGTTATGATAGTTTCCATGGTAACTAAGCATGAATATTACAAATGGGTAAAATTTTTCCGGATGAGCCAAAAGAGAGCTTCGACCTGATTACATTGAGTGTAAAATCACATCTATATGTTCTATAGTAATGGAGATATGCGAGTTTGAAATTTTATATAATGTTTTTGTAAAACGTGATACCAAGGACGTATTACATTGTTTCAACAATGAAAGTGGTTATTTCAAATCTCCACGACAACGACTACAATCATGCACAAATAGATTGTTTACTTTATTGTTATGATAGTTTCCATGGTAACTAAGCATAAATATTACACATGGGTAAAATTCTTTCGGATGAGCCAATAGAGAGCTTCGACATGATTACATTGAGTGTAAAATCACTTCTGTCTCTTCTATAGTAACGGAGATATGCGAGTTTGAAATTTTATATAATGTTTTTGTCAAACGTGATTCCAAGGATGTATTACATTGTTTCAACAATGAAAGTTGTTATTTCAAATCTCCACGACAACGACTACAATCATGCACAAATAGATTGTTTACTTTATTGTTATGATAGTTTCCATGGTAACTTAGCATGAATATTACACATGGGTAAAATTTTTCCGGATGAGCCAAAAGAGAGCTTCGACCTGATTACATTGAGTGTAAAATCACATCAGTATCTTCTATAGTAACGGAGATATGCTAGTTTGAAATTTTATATAATGTTTTTGTTAAACGTGATTCCAAGGATGTATTACATTGTTTCAACAATGAAAGTGGTTATTTCAAATCTCCACGACAACGACTACAATCATGCACAAATAGATTGTTTACTTTATTGTTATGATAGTTTCCATGGTAACTAAGCTTGAATATTACACATGGGTAAAAATTTTTCGGATGAGCCAATAGAGAGCTTCGACCTGATTACATTGAGTGTAAAATCGCTACTGTATCTTCTATAGTAACGGATATATGCGAGTTTGAAATTTTATATAATGTTTTTGTTAAACGTGATACCAAGGATGTATTACATTGTTTCAACAATGAAAGTGGTTATTTCAAATCTCCACGACAACGACTACAATCATGCACAAATAGATTGTTTACTTTATTGTTATGATAGTTTCCATGGTAACTTAGCATGAATATTACACATGGGTAAAATTTTTCCGGATGAGCCAAAAGAGAGCTTCGACCTGATTACATTGAGTGTAAAATCACATCAGTATCTTCTATAGTAATGGAGATATGCGAGTTTGAAATTTTTTATAATGTTCTTGTCAAACGTGATTCCAAGGATGTATTACATTGTTTCAACAATGAAAGTGGTTATTTCAAATCTCCACGACAACGACTACAATCATGCACAAATAGATTGTTTACTTTATTGTTATGATAGTTTCCATGGTAACTAAGCATGAATATTACACATGGGTAAATTTTTTTCCGGATGAGCCAAAAGAGAGCTTCGACCTGATTACATTGAGTGTAAAATCACATCTATATGTTCTATAGTAATGGAGATATGCGAGTTTGAAATTTTTTATAATGTTCTTGTCAAACGTGATTCCAAGGATGTATTACATTGTTTCAACGATGAAAGTGGTTATTTCAAATCTCCACGACAACGACTACAATCATGCACAAATAGATTGTTTACTTTATTGTTATGATAGTTTCCATGGTAACTTAGCATGAATATTACACATGGGTAAAATTTTTCCGGATGAGCCAAAAGAGAGCTTCGACCTGATTACATTGAGTGTAAAATCACATCTATATGTTCTATAGTAATAGAGATATGCGAGTTTGAAATTTTATATAATGTTTTTGTAAAACGTGATTCCAAGGATGTATTAGATTGTTTCAACAATGAAAGTGGTTATTTCAAATCCCCACGACAACGACTACAATCATGCACAAGTAGATTGTTTATTTATTGTTATGATAGTTTCCATGGTAACTAAGCATGAATATTACAAATGGGTAATTTTTTCCGGATGAGCCAATAGAGAGCTTCGACATGATTACATTGAGTGTAAAATCACTTCTGTCTCTTCTATAGTAACGGAGATATGCGAGTTTGAAATTTTATATAATGTTTTTGTCAAACGTGATTCCAAGGATGTATTACATTGTTTCAACAATGAAAGTGGTTATTTCAAATCTCCACGACAACGACTACAATCATGCACAAGTAGATTGTTTACTTTATTGTTATGATAGTTTCCATGGTAACTTAGCATGAATATTACACATGGGTAAAATTTTTCCGGATGAGCCAAAAGAGAGCTTCGACCTGATTACATTGAGTGTAAAATCACATCTATATGTTCTATAGTAATGGAGATATGCGAGTTTGAAATTTTTTATAATGTTCTTGTCAAACGTGATTCCAAGGATGTATTACATTGTTTCAACAATGAAAGTGGTTATTTCAAATCTCCACGACAACGACTACAATCATGCACAAATAGATTGTTTACTTTATTGTTATGATAGTTTCCATGGTAACTTAGCATGAATATTACACATGGGTAATTTTTTTCCGGATGAGCCAAAAGAGAGCTTCGACCTGATTACATTGAGTGTAAAATCACATCTGTATCTTCTATAGTAACGGAGATATGCGAGTTTGAAATTTTATATAATGTTTTTGTTAAACGTGATTCCAAGGATGTATTACATTGTTTCAACAATGAAAGTGGTTATTTCAAATCTCCACGACAACGACTACAATCATGCACAAATAGATTGTTTACTTTATTGTTATGATAGTTTCCATGGTAACTAAGCATGAATATTACAAATGGGTAAAATTTTTCCGGATGAGCCAAAAGAGAGCTTCGACCTGATTACATTGAGTGTAAAATCACATCTATATGTTCTATAGTAATGGAGATATGCGAGTTTGAAATTTTATATAATGTTTTTGTAAAACGTGATACCAAGGACGTATTACATTGTTTCAACAATGAAAGTGGTTATTTCAAATCTCCACGACAACGACTACAATCATGCACAAATAGATTGTTTACTTTATTGTTATGATAGTTTCCATGGTAACTAAGCATAAATATTACACATGGGTAAAATTCTTTCGGATGAGCCAATAGAGAGCTTCGACATGATTACATTGAGTGTAAAATCACTTCTGTCTCTTCTATAGTAACGGAGATATGCGAGTTTGAAATTTTATATAATGTTTTTGTCAAACGTGATTCCAAGGATGTATTACATTGTTTCAACAATGAAAGTTGTTATTTCAAATCTCCACGACAACGACTACAATCATGCACAAATAGATTGTTTACTTTATTGTTATGATAGTTTCCATGGTAACTTAGCATGAATATTACACATGGGTAAAATTTTTCCGGATGAGCCAAAAGAGAGCTTCGACCTGATTACATTGAGTGTAAAATCACATCTATATGTTCTATAGTAATAGAGATATGCGAGTTTGAAATTTTATATAATGTTTTTGTAAAACGTGATTCCAAGGATGTATTAGATTGTTTCAACAATGAAAGTGGTTATTTCAAATCCCCACGACAACGACTACAATCATGCACAAGTAGATTGTTTATTTATTGTTATGATAGTTTCCATGGTAACTAAGCATGAATATTACAAATGGGTAATTTTTTCCGGATGAGCCAATAGAGAGCTTCGACATGATTACATTGAGTGTAAAATCACTTCTGTCTCTTCTATAGTAACGGAGATATGCGAGTTTGAAATTTTATATAATGTTTTTGTCAAACGTGATTCCAAGGATGTATTACATTGTTTCAACAATGAAAGTTGTTATTTCAAATCTCCACGACAACGACTACAATCATGCACAAATAGATTGTTTACTTTATTGTTATGATAGTTTCCATGGTAACTTAGCATGAATATTACACATGGGTAAAATTTTTCCGGATGAGCCAAAAGAGAGCTTCGACCTGATTACATTGAGTGTAAAATCACATCAGTATCTTCTATAGTAACGGAGATATGCTAGTTTGAAATTTTATATAATGTTTTTGTTAAACGTGATTCCAAGGATGTATTACATTGTTTCAACAATGAAAGTGGTTATTTCAAATCTCCACGACAACGACTACAATCATGCACAAATAGATTGTTTACTTTATTGTTATGATAGTTTCCATGGTAACTAAGCTTGAATATTACACATGGGTAAAAATTTTTCGGATGAGCCAATAGAGAGCTTCGACCTGATTACATTGAGTGTAAAATCGCTACTGTATCTTCTATAGTAACGGATATATGCGAGTTTGAAATTTTATATAATGTTTTTGTTAAACGTGATACCAAGGATGTATTACATTGTTTCAACAATGAAAGTGGTTATTTCAAATCTCCACGACAACGACTACAATCATGCACAAATAGATTGTTTACTTTATTGTTATGATAGTTTCCATGGTAACTTAGCATGAATATTACACATGGGTAAAATTTTTCCGGATGAGCCAAAAGAGAGCTTCGACCTGATTACATTGAGTGTAAAATCACATCAGTATCTTCTATAGTAATGGAGATATGCGAGTTTGAAATTTTTTATAATGTTCTTGTCAAACGTGATTCCAAGGATGTATTACATTGTTTCAACAATGAAAGTGGTTATTTCAAATCTCCACGACAACGACTACAATCATGCACAAATAGATTGTTTACTTTATTGTTATGATAGTTTCCATGGTAACTAAGCATGAATATTACACATGGGTAAATTTTTTTCCGGATGAGCCAAAAGAGAGCTTCGACCTGATTACATTGAGTGTAAAATCACATCTATATGTTCTATAGTAATGGAGATATGCGAGTTTGAAATTTTTTATAATGTTCTTGTCAAACGTGATTCCAAGGATGTATTACATTGTTTCAACGATGAAAGTGGTTATTTCAAATCTCCACGACAACGACTACAATCATGCACAAATAGATTGTTTACTTTATTGTTATGATAGTTTCCATGGTAACTTAGCATGAATATTACACATGGGTAAAATTTTTCCGGATGAGCCAAAAGAGAGCTTCGACCTGATTACATTGAGTGTAAAATCACATCTATATGTTCTATAGTAATAGAGATATGCGAGTTTGAAATTTTATATAATGTTTTTGTTAAACGTGATACCAAGGATGTATTACATTGTTCCAACAATGAAAGTGGTTATTTCAAATCTCCACGACAACGACTACAATCATGCACAAATAGATTGTTTACTTTATTGTTATGATAGTTTCCATGGTAACTAAGCTTGAATATTACACATGGGTAAAAATTTTTCGGATGAGCCAATAGAGAGCTTCGACCTGATTACATTGAGTGTAAAATCGCTACTGTATCTTCTATAGTAACGGATATATGCGAGTTTGAAATTTTATATAATGTTTTTGTTAAACGTGATACCAAGGATGTATTACATTTTTTCAACAATGAAAGTGGTTATTTCAAATCTCCACGACAACGACTACAATCATGCACAAATAGATTGTTTACTTTATTGTTATGATAGTTTCCATGGTAACTTAGCATGAATATTACACATGGGTAAAATTTTTCCGGATGAGCCAAAAGAGAGCTTCGACCTGATTACATTGAGTGTAAAATCACATCAGTATCTTCTATAGTAATGGAGATATGCGAGTTTGAAATTTTTTATAATGTTCTTGTCAAACGTGATTCCAAGGATGTATTACATTGTTTCAACAATGAAAGTGGTTATTTCAAATCTCCACGACAACGACTACAATCATGCACAAATAGATTGTTTACTTTATTGTTATGATAGTTTCCATGGTAACTAAGCATGAATATTACACATGGGTAAAATTTTTTCCGGATGAGCCAAAAGAGAGCTTCGACCTGATTACATTGAGTGTAAAATCACATCTATATGTTCTATAGTAATGGAGATATGCGAGTTTGAAATTTTTTATAATGTTCTTGTCAAACGTGATTCCAAGGATGTATTACATTGTTTCAACGATGAAAGTGGTTATTTCAAATCTCCACGACAACGACTACAATCATGCACAAATAGATTGTTTACTTTATTGTTATGATAGTTTCCATGGTAACTTAGCATGAATATTACACATGGGTAAAATTTTTCCGGATGAGCCAAAAGAGAGCTTCGACCTGATTACATTGAGTGTAAAATCACATCAGTATCTTCTATAGTAACGGAGATATGCTAGTTTGAAATTTTATATAATGTTTTTGTTAAACGTGATTCCAAGGATGTATTACATTGTTTCAACAATGAAAGTGGTTATTTCAAATCTCCACGACAACGACTACAATCATGCACAAATAGATTGTTTACTTTATTGTTATGATAGTTTCCATGGTAACTAAGCATGAATATTACACATGGGTAAAATTTTTTCGGATGAGCCAATAGAGAGCTTCGACCTGATTACATTGAGTGTAAAATCGCTACTGTATCTTCTATAGTAACGGAGATATGCGAGTTTGAAATTTTATATAATGTTTTTGTAAAACGTGATTCCAAGGATGTATTAGATTGTTTCAACAATGAAAGTGGTTATTTCAAATCCCCACGACAACGACTACAATCATGCACAAGTAGATTGTTTATTTATTGTTATGATAGTTTCCATGGTAACTAAGCATGAATATTACAAATGGGTAATTTTTTCCGGATGAGCCAATAGAGAGCTTCGACATGATTACATTGAGTGTAAAATCACTTCTGTCTCTTCTATAGTAACGGAGATATGCGAGTTTGAAATTTTATATAATGTTTTTGTCAAACGTGATTCCAAGGATGTATTACATTGTTTCAACAATGAAAGTGGTTATTTCAAATCTCCACGACAACGACTACAATCATGCACAAGTAGATTGTTTACTTTATTGTTATGATAGTTTCCATGGTAACTTAGCATGAATATTACACATGGGTAAAATTTTTCCGGATGAGCCAAAAGAGAGCTTCGACCTGATTACATTGAGTGTAAAATCACATCAGTATCTTCTATAGTAATGGAGATATGCGAGTTTGAAATTTTTTATAATGTTCTTGTCAAACGTGATTCCAAGGATGTATTACATTGTTTCAACAATGAAAGTGGTTATTTCAAATCTCCACGACAACGACTACAATCATGCACAAATAGATTGTTTACTTTATTGTTATGATAGTTTCCATGGTAACTAAGCATGAATATTACACATGGGTAAAATTTTTTCCGGATGAGCCAAAAGAGAGCTTCGACCTGATTACATTGAGTGTAAAATCACATCTATATGTTCTATAGTAATGGAGATATGCGAGTTTGAAATTTTTTATAATGTTTTTGTTAAACGTGATTCCAAGGATGTATTACATTGTTTCAACAATGAAAGTGGTTATTTCAAATCTCCACGACAACGACTACAATCATGCACAAATAGATTGTTTACTTTATTGTTATGATAGTTTCCATGGTAACTAAGCATGAATATTACACATGGGTAAATTTTTTTCGGATGAGCCAATAGAGAGCTTCGACCTGATTACATTGAGTGTAAAATCGCTACTGTATCTTCTATAGTAACGGAGATATGCGAGTTTGAAATTTTATATAATGTTTTTGTAAAACGTGATTCCAAGGATGTATTAGATTGTTTCAACAATGAAAGTGGTTATTTCAAATCCCCACGACAACGACTACAATCATGCACAAGTAGATTGTTTATTTATTGTTATGATAGTTTCCATGGTAACTAAGCATGAATATTACAAATGGGTAATTTTTTCCGGATGAGCCAATAGAGAGCTTCGACATGATTACATTGAGTGTAAAATCACTTCTGTCTCTTCTATAGTAACGGAGATATGCGAGTTTGAAATTTTATATAATGTTTTTGTCAAACGTGATTCCAAGGATGTATTACATTGTTTCAACAATGAAAGTGGTTATTTCAAATCTCCACGACAACGACTACAATCATGCACAAGTAGATTGTTTACTTTATTGTTATGATAGTTTCCATGGTAACTTAGCATGAATATTACACATGGGTAAAATTTTTCCGGATGAGCCAAAAGAGAGCTTCGACCTGATTACATTGAGTGTAAAATCACATCTATATGTTCTATAGTAATGGAGATATGCGAGTTTGAAATTTTTTATAATGTTCTTGTCAAACGTGATTCCAAGGATGTATTACATTGTTTCAACAATGAAAGTGGTTATTTCAAATCTCCACGACAACGACTACAATCATGCACAAATAGATTGTTTACTTTATTGTTATGATAGTTTCCATGGTAACTTAGCATGAATATTACACATGGGTAATTTTTTTCCGGATGAGCCAAAAGAGAGCTTCGACCTGATTACATTGAGTGTAAAATCACATCTGTATCTTCTATAGTAACGGAGATATGCGAGTTTGAAATTTTATATAATGTTTTTGTTAAACGTGATTCCAAGGATGTATTACATTGTTTCAACAATGAAAGTGGTTATTTCAAATCTCCACGACAACGACTACAATCATGCACAAATAGATTGTTTACTTTATTGTTATGATAGTTTCCATGGTAACTAAGCATGAATATTACAAATGGGTAAAATTTTTCCGGATGAGCCAAAAGAGAGCTTCGACCTGATTACATTGAGTGTAAAATCACATCTATATGTTCTATAGTAATGGAGATATGCGAGTTTGAAATTTTATATAATGTTTTTGTAAAACGTGATACCAAGGACGTATTACATTGTTTCAACAATGAAAGTGGTTATTTCAAATCTCCACGACAACGACTACAATCATGCACAAATAGATTGTTTACTTTATTGTTATGATAGTTTCCATGGTAACTAAGCATAAATATTACACATGGGTAAAATTCTTTCGGATGAGCCAATAGAGAGCTTCGACATGATTACATTGAGTGTAAAATCACTTCTGTCTCTTCTATAGTAACGGAGATATGCGAGTTTGAAATTTTATATAATGTTTTTGTCAAACGTGATTCCAAGGATGTATTACATTGTTTCAACAATGAAAGTTGTTATTTCAAATCTCCACGACAACGACTACAATCATGCACAAATAGATTGTTTACTTTATTGTTATGATAGTTTCCATGGTAACTTAGCATGAATATTACACATGGGTAAAATTTTTCCGGATGAGCCAAAAGAGAGCTTCGACCTGATTACATTGAGTGTAAAATCACATCAGTATCTTCTATAGTAACGGAGATATGCTAGTTTGAAATTTTATATAATGTTTTTGTTAAACGTGATACCAAGGATGTATTACATTGTTTCAACAATGAAAGTGGTTATTTCAAATCTCCACGACAACGACTACAATCATGCACAAATAGATTGTTTACTTTATTGTTATGATAGTTTCCATGGTAACTAAGCTTGAATATTACACATGGGTAAAAATTTTTCGGATGAGCCAATAGAGAGCTTCGACCTGATTACATTGAGTGTAAAATCGCTACTGTATCTTCTATAGTAACGGATATATGCGAGTTTGAAATTTTATATAATGTTTTTGTTAAACGTGATACCAAGGATGTATTACATTGTTTCAACAATGAAAGTGGTTATTTCAAATCTCCACGACAACGACTACAATCATGCACAAATAGATTGTTTACTTTATTGTTATGATAGTTTCCATGGTAACTTAGCATGAATATTACACATGGGTAAAATTTTTCCGGATGAGCCAAAAGAGAGCTTCGACCTGATTACATTGAGTGTAAAATCACATCAGTATCTTCTATAGTAATGGAGATATGCGAGTTTGAAATTTTTTATAATGTTCTTGTCAAACGTGATTCCAAGGATGTATTACATTGTTTCAACAATGAAAGTGGTTATTTCAAATCTCCACGACAACGACTACAATCATGCACAAATAGATTGTTTACTTTATTGTTATGATAGTTTCCATGGTAACTAAGCATGAATATTACACATGGGTAAAATTTTTTCCGGATGAGCCAAAAGAGAGCTTCGACCTGATTACATTGAGTGTAAAATCACATCTATATGTTCTATAGTAATGGAGATATGCGAGTTTGAAATTTTTTATAATGTTCTTGTCAAACGTGATTCCAAGGATGTATTACATTGTTTCAACGATGAAAGTGGTTATTTCAAATCTCCACGACAACGACTACAATCATGCACAAATAGATTGTTTACTTTATTGTTATGATAGTTTCCATGGTAACTTAGCATGAATATTACACATGGGTAAATTTTTTTCGGATGAGCCAAAAGAGAGCTTCGACCTGATTACATTGAGTGTAAAATCACATCTATATGTTCTATAGTAATGGAGATATGCGAGTTTGAAATTTTATATAATGTTCTTGTTAAACGTGATACCAAGGATGTATTACATTGTTCCAACAATGAAAGTGGTTATTTCAAATCTCCACGACAACGACTACAATCATGCACAAATAGATTGTTTACTTTATTGTTATGATAGTTTCCATGGTAACTAAGCTTGAATATTACACATGGGTAAAAATTTTTCGGATGAGCCAATAGAGAGCTTCGACCTGATTACATTGAGTGTAAAATCGCTACTGTATCTTCTATAGTAACGGATATATGCGAGTTTGAAATTTTATATAATGTTTTTGTTAAACGTGATACCAAGGATGTATTACATTGTTTCAACAATGAAAGTGGTTATTTCAAATCTCCACGACAACGACTACAATCATGCACAAATAGATTGTTTACTTTATTGTTATGATAGTTTCCATGGTAACTTAGCATGAATATTACACATGGGTAAAATTTTTCCGGATGAGCCAAAAGAGAGCTTCGACCTGATTACATTGAGTGTAAAATCACATCAGTATCTTCTATAGTAATGGAGATATGCGAGTTTGAAATTTTTTATAATGTTCTTGTCAAACGTGATTCCAAGGATGTATTACATTGTTTCAACAATGAAAGTGGTTATTTCAAATCTCCACGACAACGACTACAATCATGCACAAATAGATTGTTTACTTTATTGTTATGATAGTTTCCATGGTAACTAAGCATGAATATTACACATGGGTAAAATTTTTTCCGGATGAGCCAAAAGAGAGCTTCGACCTGATTACATTGAGTGTAAAATCACATCTATATGTTCTATAGTAATGGAGATATGCGAGTTTGAAATTTTTTATAATGTTCTTGTCAAACGTGATTCCAAGGATGTATTACATTGTTTCAACGATGAAAGTGGTTATTTCAAATCTCCACGACAACGACTACAATCATGCACAAATAGATTGTTTACTTTATTGTTATGATAGTTTCCATGGTAACTTAGCATGAATATTACACATGGGTAAAATTTTTCCGGATGAGCCAAAAGAGAGCTTCGACCTGATTACATTGAGTGTAAAATCACATCAGTATCTTCTATAGTAACGGAGATATGCTAGTTTGAAATTTTATATAATGTTTTTGTTAAACGTGATTCCAAGGATGTATTACATTGTTTCAACAATGAAAGTGGTTATTTCAAATCTCCACGACAACGACTACAATCATGCACAAATAGATTGTTTACTTTATTGTTATGATAGTTTCCATGGTAACTAAGCTTGAATATTACACATGGGTAAAAATTTTTCGGATGAGCCAATAGAGAGCTTCGACCTGATTACATTGAGTGTAAAATCGCTACTGTATCTTCTATAGTAACGGATATATGCGAGTTTGAAATTTTATATAATGTTTTTGTTAAACGTGATACCAAGGATGTATTACATTGTTTCAACAATGAAAGTGGTTATTTCAAATCTCCACGACAACGACTACAATCATGCACAAATAGATTGTTTACTTTATTGTTATGATAGTTTCCATGGTAACTTAGCATGAATATTACACATGGGTAAAATTTTTCCGGATGAGCCAAAAGAGAGCTTCGACCTGATTACATTGAGTGTAAAATCACATCAGTATCTTCTATAGTTATGGAGATATGCGAGTTTGAAATTTTTTATAATGTTCTTGTCAAACGTGATTCCAAGGATGTATTACATTGTTTCAACAATGAAAGTGGTTATTTCAAATCTCCACGACAACGACTACAATCATGCACAAATAGATTGTTTACTTTATTGTTATGATAGTTTCCATGGTAACTAAGCATGAATATTACACATGGGTAAAATTTTTTCCGGATGAGCCAAAAGAGAGCTTCGACCTGATTACATTGAGTGTAAAATCACATCTATATGTTCTATAGTAATGGAGATATGCGAGTTTGAAATTTTTTATAATGTTCTTGTCAAACGTGATTCCAAGGATGTATTACATTGTTTCAACGATGAAAGTGGTTATTTCAAATCTCCACGACAACGACTACAATCATGCACAAATAGATTGTTTACTTTATTGTTATGATAGTTTCCATGGTAACTTAGCATGAATATTACACATGGGTAAAATTTTTCCGGATGAGCCAAAAGAGAGCTTCGACCTGATTACATTGAGTGTAAAATCACATCTATATGTTCTATAGTAATGGAGATATGCGAGTTTGAAATTTTATATAATGTTTTTGTTAAACGTGATACCAAGGATGTATTACATTGTTCCAACAATGAAAGTGGTTATTTCAAATCTCCAGGACAACGACTACAATCATGCACAAATAGATTGTTTACTTTATTGTTATGATAGTTTCCATGGTAACTAAGCATGAATATTACACATGGGTAAAATTTTTTCGGATGAGCCAATAGAGAGCTTCGACCTGATTACATTGAGTGTAAAATCGCTACTGTATCTTCTATAGTAACGGAGATATGCGAGTTTGAAATTTTATATAATGTTTTTGTAAAACGTGATTCCAAGGATGTATTAGATTGTTTCAACAATGAAAGTGGTTATTTCAAATCTCCACGACAACGACTACAATCATGCACAAGTAGATTGTTTATTTATTGTTATGATAGTTTCCATGGTAACTAAGCATGAATATTACAAATGGGTAATTTTTTCCGGATGAGCCAATAGAGAGCTTCGACATGATTACATTGAGTGTAAAATCACTTCTGTCTCTTCTATAGTAACGGAGATATGCGAGTTTGAAATTTTATATAATGTTTTTGTCAAACGTGATTCCAAGGATGTATTACATTGTTTCAACAATGAAAGTGGTTATTTCAAATCTCCACGACAACGACTACAATCATGCACAAGTAGATTGTTTACTTTATTGTTATGATAGTTTCCATGGTATCTTAGCATGAATATTACACATGGGTAAAATTTTTCCGGATGAGCCAAAAGAGAGCTTCGACCTGATTACATTGAGTGTAAAATCACATCTATATGTTCTATAGTAATGGAGATATGCGAGTTTGAAATTTTTTATAATGTTCTTGTCAAACGTGATTCCAAGGATGTATTACATTGTTTCAACAATGAAAGTGGTTATTTCAAATCTCCACGACAACGACTACAATCATGCACAAATAGAATGTTTACTTTATTGTTATGATAGTTTCCATGGTAACTTAGCATGAATATTACACATGGGTAAATTTTTTCCGGATGAGCCAAAAGAGAGCTTCGACCTGATTACATTGAGTGTAAAATCACATCTGTATCTTCTATAGTAACGGAGATATGCGAGTTTGAAATTTTATATAATGTTTTTGTTAAACGTGATTCCAAGGATGTATTACATTGTTTCAACAATGAAAGTGGTTATTTCAAATCTCCACGACAACGACTACAATCATGCACAAATAGATTGTTTACTTTATTGTTATGATAGTTTCCATGGTAACTTAGCATGAATATTACACATGGGTAAATTTTTTCCGGATGAGCCAAAAGAGAGCTTCGACCTGTTTACATTGAGTGTAAAATCACATCTGTATCTTCTATAGTAACGGAGATATGCGAGTTTGAAATTTTATATAATGTTTTTGTTAAACGTGATTCCAAGGATGTATTACATTGTTTCAACAATGAAAGTGGTTATTTCAAATCTCCACGACAACGACTACAATCATACACAAATAGATTGTTTACTTTATTGTTATGATAGTTTCCATGGTAACTAAGCATGAATATTACAAATGGGTAAAATTTTTCCGGATGAGCCAAAAGAGAGCTTCGACCTGATTACATTGAGTGTAAAATCACATCTATATGTTCTATAGTAATGGAGATATGCGAGTTTGAAATTTTATATAATGTTTTTGTAAAACGTGATACCAAGGACGTATTACATTGTTTCAACAATGAAAGTGGTTATTTCAAATCTCCACGACAACGACTACAATCATGCACAAATAGATTGTTTACTTTATTGTTATGATAGTTTCCATGGTAACTAAGCATAAATATTACACATGGGTAAAATTCTTTCGGATGAGCCAATAGAGAGCTTCGACATGATTACATTGAGTGTAAAATCACTTCTGTCTCTTCTATAGTAACGGAGATATGCGAGTTTGAAATTTTATATAATGTTTTTGTCAAACGTGATTCCAAGGATGTATTACATTGTTTCAACAATGAAAGTTGTTATTTCAAATCTCCACGACAACGACTACAATCATGCACAAATAGATTGTTTACTTTATTGTTATGATAGTTTCCATGGTAACTTAGCATGAATATTACACATGGGTAAAATTTTTCCGGATGAGCCAAAAGAGAGCTTCGACCTGATTACATTGAGTGTAAAATCACATCAGTATCTTCTATAGTAACGGAGATATGCTAGTTTGAAATTTTATATAATGTTTTTGTTAAACGTGATTCCAAGGATGTATTACATTGTTTCAACAATGAAAGTGGTTATTTCAAATCTCCACGACAACGACTACAATCATGCACAAATAGATTGTTTACTTTATTGTTATGATAGTTTCCATGGTAACTAAGCTTGAATATTACACATGGGTAAAAATTTTTCGGATGAGCCAATAGAGAGCTTCGACCTGATTACATTGAGTGTAAAATCGCTACTGTATCTTCTATAGTAACGGATATATGCGAGTTTGAAATTTTATATAATGTTTTTGTTAAACGTGATACCAAGGATGTATTACATTGTTTCAACGATGAAAGTGGTTATTTCAAATCTCCACGACAACGACTACAATCATGCACAAATAGATTGTTTACTTTATTGTTATGATAGTTTCCATGGTAACTTAGCATGAATATTACACATGGGTAAAATTTTTCCGGATGAGCCAAAAGAGAGCTTCGACCTGATTACATTGAGTGTAAAATCACATCTATATGTTCTATAGTAATGGAGATATGCGAGTTTGAAATTTTATATAATGTTTTTGTTAAACGTGATACCAAGGATGTATTACATTGTTCCAACAATGAAAGTGGTTATTTCAAATCTCCACGACAACGACTACAATCATGCACAAATAGATTGTTTACTTTATTGTTATGATAGTTTCCAAGGTAACTAAGCATGAATATTACACATGGGTAATTTTTTTCCGCATGAGCCAATAGAGAGCTTCGACCTGATTACATTGAGTGTAAAATCGCTACTGTATCTTCTATAGTAACGGAGATATGCGAGTTTGAAATTTTATATAATGTTTTTGTAAAACGTGATTCCAAGGATGTATTAGATTGTTTCAACAATGAAAGTGGTTATTTCAAATCTCCACGACAACGACTACAATCATGCACAAGTAGATTGTTTATTTATTGTTATGATAGTTTCCATGGTAACTAAGCATGAATATTACAAATGGGTAATTTTTTCCGGATGAGCCAATAGAGAGCTTCGACATGATTACATTGAGTGTAAAATCACTTCTGTCTCTTCTATAGTAACGGAGATATGCGAGTTTGAAATTTTATATAATGTTTTTGTCAAACGTGATTCCAAGGATGTATTACATTGTTTCAACAATGAAAGTGGTTATTTCAAATCTCCACGACAACGACTACAATCATGCACAAGTAGATTGTTTACTTTATTGTTATGATAGTTTCCATGGTATCTTAGCATGAATATTACACATGGGTAAAATTTTTCCGGATGAGCCAAAAGAGAGCTTCGACCTGATTACATTGAGTGTAAAATCACATCTATATGTTCTATAGTAATGGAGATATGCGAGTTTGAAATTTTTTATAATGTTCTTGTCAAACGTGATTCCAAGGATGTATTACATTGTTTCAACAATGAAAGTGGTTATTTCAAATCTCCACGACAACGACTACAATCATGCACAAATAGATTGTTTACTTTATTGTTATGATAGTTTCCATGGTAACTTAGCATGAATATTACACATGGGTAAATTTTTTCCGGATGAGCCAAAAGAGAGCTTCGACCTGATTACATTGAGTGTAAAATCACATCTGTATCTTCTATAGTAACGGAGATATGCGAGTTTGAAATTTTATATAATGTTTTTGTTAAACGTGATTCCAAGGATGTATTACATTGTTTCAACAATGAAAGTGGTTATTTCAAATCTCCACGACAACGACTACAATCATGCACAAATAGATTGTTTACTTTATTGTTATGATAGTTTCCATGGTAACTAAGCATGAATATTACAAATGGGTAAAATTTTTCCGGATGAGCCAAAAGAGAGCTTCGACCTGATTACATTGAGTGTAAAATCACATCTATATGTTCTATAGTAATGGAGATATGCGAGTTTGAAATTTTATATAATGTTTTTGTAAAACGTGATACCAAGGACGTATTACATTGTTTCAACAATGAAAGTGTTTATTTCAAATCTCCACGACAACGACTACAATCATGCACAAATAGATTGTTTACTTTATTGTTATGATAGTTTCCATGGTAACTAAGCATAAATATTACACATGGGTAAAATTCTTTCGGATGAGCCAATAGAGAGCTTCGACATGATTACATTGAGTGTAAAATCACTTCTGTCTCTTCTATAGTAACGGAGATATGCGAGTTTGAAATTTTATATAATGTTTTTGTCAAACGTGATTCCAAGGATGTATTACATTGTTTCAACAATGAAAGTGGTTATTTCAAATCTCCACGACAACGACTACAATCATGCACAAATAGATTGTTTACTTTATTGTTATGATAGTTTCCATGGTAACTTAGCATGAATATTACACATGGGTAAAATTTTTCCGGATGAGCCAATAGAGAGCTTCGACCTGATTACATTGAGTGTAAAATCACATCTGTATCTTCTATAGTAACGGAGATATGCTAGTTTGAAATTTTATATAATGTTTTTGTTAAACGTGATTCCAAGGCTGTATTACATTGTTTCAACAATGAAAGTGGTTATTTCAAATCTCCACGACAACGACTACAATCATGCACAAATAGATTGTTTACTTTATTGTTATGATAGTTTCCATGGTAACTAAGCTTGAATATTACACATGGGTAAAATTTTTTCGGATGAGCCAATAGAGAGCTTCGACCTGATTACATTGAGTGTAAAATCGCTACTGTATCTTCTATAGTAACGGATATATGCGAGTTTGAAATTTTATATAATGTTTTTGTTAAACGTAATACCAAGGATGTATTACATTGTTTCAACAATGAAAGTGGTTATTTCAAATCTCCACGACAACGACTACAATCATGCACAAATAGATTGTTTACTTTATTGTTATGATAGTTTCCATGGTAACTAAGCATAAATATTACACATGGGTAAAATTCTTTCGGATGAGCCAATAGAGAGCATCGACATGATTACATTGAGTGTAAAATCACTTCTGTCTCTTCTATAGTAACGGAGATATGCGAGTTTGAAATTTTATATAATGTTTTTGTCAAACGTGATTCCAAGGATGTATTACATTGTTTCAACAATGAAAGTGGTTATTTCAAATCTCCACGACAACGACTACAATCATGCACAAATAGATTGTTTACTTTATTGTTATGATAGTTTCCATGGTAACTTAGCATGAATATTACACATGGGTAAAATTTTTCCGGATGAGCCAAAAGAGAGCTTCGACCTGATTACATTGAGTGTAAAATCACATCAGTATCTTCTATAGTAATGGAGATATGCGAGTTTGAAATTTTTTATAATGTTCTTGTCAAACGTGATTCCAAGGATGTATTACATTGTTTCAACAATGAAAGTGGTTATTTCAAATCTCCACGACAACGACTACAATCATGCACAAATAGATTGTTTACTTTATTGTTATGATAGTTTCCAAGGTAACTAAGCATGAATATTACACATGGGTAATTTTTTTCCGCATGAGCCAATAGAGAGCTTCGACCTGATTACATTGAGTGTAAAATCGCTACTGTATCTTCTATAGTAACGGAGATATGCGAGTTTGAAATTTTATATAATGTTTTTGTAAAACGTGATTCCAAGGATGTATTAGATTGTTTCAACAATGAAAGTGGTTATTTCAAATCTCCACGACAACGACTACAATCATGCACAAGTAGATTGTTTATTTATTGTTATGATAGTTTCCATGGTAACTAAGCATGAATATTACAAATGGGTAATTTTTTCCGGATGAGCCAATAGAGAGCTTCGACATGATTACATTGAGTGTAAAATCACTTCTGTCTCTTCTATAGTAACGGAGATATGCGAGTTTGAAATTTTATATAATGTTTTTGTCAAACGTGATTCCAAGGATGTATTACATTGTTTCAACAATGAAAGTGGTTATTTCAAATCTCCACGACAACGACTACAATCATGCACAAGTAGATTGTTTACTTTATTGTTATGATAGTTTCCATGGTATCTTAGCATGAATATTACACATGGGTAAAATTTTTCCGGATGAGCCAAAAGAGAGCTTCGACCTGATTACATTGAGTGTAAAATCACATCTATATGTTCTATAGTAATGGAGATATGCGAGTTTGAAATTTTTTATAATGTTCTTGTCAAACGTGATTCCAAGGATGTATTACATTGTTTCAACAATGAAAGTGGTTATTTCAAATCTCCACGACAACGACTACAATCATGCACAAATAGATTGTTTACTTTATTGTTATGATAGTTTCCATGGTAACTTAGCATGAATATTACACATGGGTAAATTTTTTCCGGATGAGCCAAAAGAGAGCTTCGACCTGATTACATTGAGTGTAAAATCACATCTGTATCTTCTATAGTAACGGAGATATGCGAGTTTGAAATTTTATATAATGTTTTTGTTAAACGTGATTCCAAGGATGTATTACATTGTTTCAACAATGAAAGTGGTTATTTCAAATCTCCACGACAACGACTACAATCATGCACAAATAGATTGTTTACTTTATTGTTATGATAGTTTCCATGGTAACTAAGCATGAATATTACAAATGGGTAAAATTTTTCCGGATGAGCCAAAAGAGAGCTTCGACCTGATTACATTGAGTGTAAAATCACATCTATATGTTCTATAGTAATGGAGATATGCGAGTTTGAAATTTTATATAATGTTTTTGTAAAACGTGATACCAAGGACGTATTACATTGTTTCAACAATGAAAGTGTTTATTTCAAATCTCCACGACAACGACTACAATCATGCACAAATAGATTGTTTACTTTATTGTTATGATAGTTTCCATGGTAACTAAGCATAAATATTACACATGGGTAAAATTCTTTCGGATGAGCCAATAGAGAGCTTCGACATGATTACATTGAGTGTAAAATCACTTCTGTCTCTTCTATAGTAACGGAGATATGCGAGTTTGAAATTTTATATAATGTTTTTGTCAAACGTGATTCCAAGGATGTATTACATTGTTTCAACAATGAAAGTGGTTATTTCAAATCTCCACGACAACGACTACAATCATGCACAAATAGATTGTTTACTTTATTGTTATGATAGTTTCCATGGTAACTTAGCATGAATATTACACATGGGTAAAATTTTTCCGGATGAGCCAATAGAGAGCTTCGACCTGATTACATTGAGTGTAAAATCACATCTGTATCTTCTATAGTAACGGAGATATGCTAGTTTGAAATTTTATATAATGTTTTTGTTAAACGTGATTCCAAGGCTGTATTACATTGTTTCAACAATGAAAGTGGTTATTTCAAATCTCCACGACAACGACTACAATCATGCACAAATAGATTGTTTACTTTATTGTTATGATAGTTTCCATGGTAACTAAGCTTGAATATTACACATGGGTAAAATTTTTTCGGATGAGCCAATAGAGAGCTTCGACCTGATTACATTGAGTGTAAAATCGCTACTGTATCTTCTATAGTAACGGATATATGCGAGTTTGAAATTTTATATAATGTTTTTGTTAAACGTAATACCAAGGATGTATTACATTGTTTCAACAATGAAAGTGGTTATTTCAAATCTCCACGACAACGACTACAATCATGCACAAATAGATTGTTTACTTTATTGTTATGATAGTTTCCATGGTAACTAAGCATAAATATTACACATGGGTAAAATTCTTTCGGATGAGCCAATAGAGAGCATCGACATGATTACATTGAGTGTAAAATCACTTCTGTCTCTTCTATAGTAACGGAGATATGCGAGTTTGAAATTTTATATAATGTTTTTGTCAAACGTGATTCCAAGGATGTATTACATTGTTTCAACAATGAAAGTGGTTATTTCAAATCTCCACGACAACGACTACAATCATGCACAAATAGATTGTTTACTTTATTGTTATGATAGTTTCCATGGTAACTTAGCATGAATATTACACATGGGTAAAATTTTTCCGGATGAGCCAAAAGAGAGCTTCGACCTGATTACATTGAGTGTAAAATCACATCAGTATCTTCTATAGTAATGGAGATATGCGAGTTTGAAATTTTTTATAATGTTCTTGTCAAACGTGATTCCAAGGATGTATTACATTGTTTCAACAATGAAAGTGGTTATTTCAAATCTCCACGACAACGACTACAATCATGCACAAATAGATTGTTTACTTTATTGTTATGATAGTTTCCATGGTAACTAAGCATGAATATTACACATGGGTAAAATTTTTTCGGATGAGCCAATAGAGAGCTTCGACCTGATTACATTGAGTGTAAAATCGCTACTGTATCTTCTATAGTAACGGAGATATGCGAGTTTGAAATTTTATATAATGTTTTTGTAAAACGTGATTCCAAGGATGTATTAGATTGTTTCAACAATGAAAGTGGTTATTTCAAATCTCCACGACAACGACTACAATCATGCACAAGTAGATTGTTTATTTATTGTTATGATAGTTTCCATGGTAACTAAGCATGAATATTACAAATGGGTAATTTTTTCCGGATGAGCCAATAGAGAGCTTCGACCTGATTACATTGAGTGTAAAATCACTTCTGTCTCTTCTATAGTAACGGAGATATGCGAGTTTGAAATTTTATATAATGTTTTTGTCAAACGTGATTCCAAGGATGTATTACATTGTTTCAACAATGAAAGTGGTTATTTCAAATCTCCACGACAACGACTACAATCATGCACAAGTAGATTGTTTATTTATTGTTATGATAGTTTCCATGGTAACTAAGCATGAATATTACAAATGGGTAATTTTTTCCGGATGAGCCAATAGAGAGCTTCGACATGATTACATTGAGTGTAAAATCACTTCTGTCTCTTCTATAGTAACGGAGATATGCGAGTTTGAAATTTTATATAATGTTTTTGTCAAACGTGATTCCAAGGATGTATTACATTGTTTCAACAATGAAAGTGGTTATTTCAAATCTCCACGACAACGACTACAATCATGCACAAGTAGATTGTTTACTTTATTGTTATGATAGTTTCCATGGTATCTTAGCATGAATATTACACATGGGTAAAATTTTTCCGGATGAGCCAAAAGAGAGCTTCGACCTGATTACATTGAGTGTAAAATCACATCTATATGTTCTATAGTAATGGAGATATGCGAGTTTGAAATTTTTTATAATGTTCTTGTCAAACGTGATTCCAAGGATGTATTACATTGTTTCAACAATGAAAGTGGTTATTTCAAATCTCCACGACAACGACTACAATCATGCACAAATAGATTGTTTACTTTATTGTTATGATAGTTTCCATGGTAACTTAGCATGAATATTACACATGGGTAAATTTTTTCCGGATGAGCCAAAAGAGAGCTTCGACCTGATTACATTGAGTGTAAAATCACATCTGTATCTTCTATAGTAACGGAGATATGCGAGTTTGAAATTTTATATAATGTTTTTGTTAAACGTGATTCCAAGGATGTATTACATTGTTTCAACAATGAAAGTGGTTATTTCAAATCTCCACGACAACGACTACAATCATGCACAAATAGATTGTTTACTTTATTGTTATGATAGTTTCCATGGTAACTAAGCATGAATATTACAAATGGGTAAAATTTTTCCGGATGAGCCAAAAGAGAGCTTCGACCTGATTACATTGAGTGTAAAATCACATCTATATGTTCTATAGTAATGGAGATATGCGAGTTTGAAATTTTATATAATGTTTTTGTAAAACGTGATACCAAGGACGTATTACATTGTTTCAACAATGAAAGTGGTTATTTCAAATCTCCACGACAACGACTACAATCATGCACAAATAGATTGTTTACTTTATTGTTATGATAGTTTCCATGGTAACTAAGCATAAATATTACACATGGGTAAAATTCTTTCGGATGAGCCAATAGAGAGCTTCGACATGATTACATTGAGTGTAAAATCACTTCTGTCTCTTCTATAGTAACGGAGATATGCGAGTTTGAAATTTTATATAATGTTTTTGTTAAACGTGATTCCAAGGCTGTATTACATTGTTTCAACAATGAAAGTGGTTATTTCAAATCTCCACGACAACGACTACAATCATGCACAAATAGATTGTTTACTTTATTGTTATGATAGTTTCCATGGTAACTAAGCTTGAATATTACACATGGGTAAAATTTTTTCGGATGAGCCAATAGAGAGCTTCGACCTGATTACATTGAGTGTAAAATCGCTACTGTATCTTCTATAGTAACGGATATATGCGAGTTTGAAATTTTATATAATGTTTTTGTTAAACGTAATACCAAGGATGTATTACATTGTTTCAACAATGAAAGTGGTTATTTCAAATCTCCACGACAACGACTACAATCATGCACAAATAGATTGTTTACTTTATTGTTATGATAGTTTCCATGGTAACTAAGCATAAATATTACACATGGGTAAAATTCTTTCGGATGAGCCAATAGAGAGCATCGACATGATTACATTGAGTGTAAAATCACTTCTGTCTCTTCTATAGTAACGGAGATATGCGAGTTTGAAATTTTATATAATGTTTTTGTCAAACGTGATTCCAAGGATGTATTACATTGTTTCAACAATGAAAGTGGTTATTTCAAATCTCCACGACAACGACTACAATCATGCACAAATAGATTGTTTACTTTATTGTTATGATAGTTTCCATGGTAACTTAGCATGAATATTACACATGGGTAAAATTTTTCCGGATGAGCCAAAAGAGAGCTTCGACCTGATTACATTGAGTGTAAAATCACATCAGTATCTTCTATAGTAATGGAGATATGCGAGTTTGAAATTTTTTATAATGTTCTTGTCAAACGTGATTCCAAGGATGTATTACATTGTTTCAACAATGAAAGTGGTTATTTCAAATCTCCACGACAACGACTACAATCATGCACAAATAGATTGTTTACTTTATTGTTATGATAGTTTCCATGGTAACTAAGCATGAATATTACACATGGGTAAAATTTTTTCGGATGAGCCAATAGAGAGCTTCGACCTGATTACATTGAGTGTAAAATCGCTACTGTATCTTCTATAGTAACGGAGATATGCGAGTTTGAAATTTTATATAATGTTTTTGTAAAACGTGATTCCAAGGATGTATTAGATTGTTTCAACAATGAAAGTGGTTATTTCAAATCTCCACGACAACGACTACAATCATGCACAAGTAGATTGTTTATTTATTGTTATGATAGTTTCCATGGTAACTAAGCATGAATATTACAAATGGGTAATTTTTTCCGGATGAGCCAATAGAGAGCTTCGACCTGATTACATTGAGTGTAAAATCACTTCTGTCTCTTCTATAGTAACGGAGATATGCGAGTTTGAAATTTTATATAATGTTTTTGTCAAACGTGATTCCAAGGATGTATTACATTGTTTCAACAATGAAAGTGGTTATTTCAAATCTCCACGACAACGACTACAATCATGCACAAATAGATTGTTTACTTTATTGTTATGATAGTTTCCATGGTAACTAAGCATGAATATTACAAATGGGTAAAATTTTTCCGGATGAGCCAAAAGAGAGCTTCGACCTGATTACATTGAGTGTAAAATCACATCTATATGTTCTATAGTAATGGAGATATGCGAGTTTGAAATTTTATATAATGTTTTTGTAAAACGTGATACCAAGGACGTATTACATTGTTTCAACAATGAAAGTGGTTATTTCAAATCTCCACGACAACGACTACAATCATGCACAAATAGATTGTTTACTTTATTGTTATGATAGTTTCCATGGTAACTAAGCATAAATATTACACATGGGTAAAATTCTTTCGGATGAGCCAATAGAGAGCTTCGACATGATTACATTGAGTGTAAAATCACTTCTGTCTCTTCTATAGTAACGGAGATATGCGAGTTTGAAATTTTATATAATGTTTTTGTCAAACGTGATTCCAAGGATGTATTACATTGTTTCAACAATGAAAGTGGTTATTTCAAATCTCCACGACAACGACTACAATCATGCACAAATAGATTGTTTACTTTATTGTTATGATAGTTTCCATGGTAACTTAGCATGAATATTACACATGGGTAAAATTTTTCCGGATGAGCCAATAGAGAGCTTCGACCTGATTACATTGAGTGTAAAATCGCTACTGTATCTTCTATAGTAACGGAGATATGCTAGTTTGAAATTTTATATAATGTTTTTGTTAAACGTGATTCCAAGGATGTATTACATTGTTTCAACAATGAAAGTGGTTATTTCAAATCTCCACGACAACGACTACAATCATGCACAAATAGATTGTTTACTTTATTGTTATGATAGTTTCCATGGTAACTAAGCTTGAATATTACACATGGGTAAAATTTTTTCGGATGAGCCAATAGAGAGCTTCGACCTGATTACATTGAGTGTAAAATCGCTACTGTATCTTCTATAGTAACGGATATATGCGAGTTTGAAATTTTATATAATGTTTTTGTTAAACGTAATACCAAGGATGTATTACATTGTTTCAACAATGAAAGTGGTTATTTCAAATCTCCACGACAACGACTACAATCATGCACAAATAGATTGTTTACTTTATTGTTATGATAGTTTCCATGGTAACTAAGCATAAATATTACACATGGGTAAAATTCTTTCGGATGAGCCAATAGAGAGCATCGACATGATTACATTGAGTGTAAAATCACTTCTGTCTCTTCTATAGTAACGGAGATATGCGAGTTTGAAATTTTATATAATGTTTTTGTCAAACGTGATTCCAAGGATGTATTAGATTGTTTCAACAATGAAAGTGGTTATTTCAAATCTCCACGACAACGACTACAATCATGCACAAGTAGATTGTTTATTTATTGTTATGATAGTTTCCATGGTAACTAAGCATGAATATTACAAATGGGTAATTTTTTCCGGATGAGCCAATAGAGAGCTTCGACATGATTACATTGAGTGTAAAATCACTTCTGTCTCTTCTATAGTAACGGAGATATGCGAGTTTGAAATTTTATATAATGTTTTTGTCAAACGTGATTCCAAGGATGTATTACATTGTTTCAACAATGAAAGTGGTTATTTCAAATCTCCACGACAACGACTACAATCATGCACAAGTAGATTGTTTACTTTATTGTTATGATAGTTTCCATGGTAACTTAGCATGAATATTACACATGGGTAAAATTTTTCCGGATGAGCCAAAAGAGAGCTTCGACCTGATTACATTGAGTGTAAAATCACATCTGTATCTTCTATAGTAACGGAGATATGCGAGTTTGAAATTTTATATAATGTTTTTGTTAAACGTGATTCCAAGGATGTATTACATTGTTTCAACAATGAAAGTGGTTATTTCGAATCTCCACGACAACGACTACAATCATGCACAAATAGATTGTTTACTTTATTGTTATGATAGTTTCCATGGTAACTAAGCATGAATATTACAAATGGGTAAAATTTTTCCGGATGAGCCAAAAGAGAGCTTCGACCTGATTACATTGAGTGTAAAATCACATCTATATGTTCTATAGTAATGGAGATATGCGAGTTTGAAATTTTATATAATGTTTTTGTAAAACGTGATACCAAGGACGTATTACATTGTTTCAACAATGAAAGTGGTTATTTCAAATCTCCACGACAACGACTACAATCATGCACAAATAGATTGTTTACTTTATTGTTATGATAGTTTCCATGGTAACTAAGCATAAATATTACACATGGGTAAAATTCTTTCGGATGAGCCAATAGAGAGCTTCGACATGATTACATTGAGTGTAAAATCACTTCTGTCTCTTCTATAGTAACGGAGATATGCGAGTTTGAAATTTTATATAATGTTTTTGTCAAACGTGATTCCAAGGATGTATTACATTGTTTCAACAATGAAAGTGGTTATTTCAAATCTCCACGACAACGACTACAATCATGCACAAATAGATTGTTTACTTTATTGTTATGATAGTTTCCATGGTAACTTAGCATGAATATTACACATGGGTAAAATTTTTCCGGATGAGCCAATAGAGAGCTTCGACCTGATTACATTGAGTGTAAAATCACATCTGTATCTTCTATAGTAACGGAGATATGCTAGTTTGAAATTTTATATAATGTTTTTGTTAAACGTGATTCCAAGGATGTATTACATTGTTTCAACAATGAAAGTGGTTATTTCAAATCTCCACGACAACGACTACAATCATGCACAAATAGATTGTTTACTTTATTGTTATGATAGTTTCCATGGTAACTAAGCTTGAATATTACACATGGGTAAAATTTTTTCGGATGAGCCAATAGAGAGCTTCGACCTGATTACATTGAGTGTAAAATCGCTACTGTATCTTCTATAGTAACGGATATATGCGAGTTTGAAATTTTATATAATGTTTTTGTTAAACGTAATACCAAGGATGTATTACATTGTTTCAACAATGAAAGTGGTTATTTCAAATCTCCACGACAACGACTACAATCATGCACAAATGGATTGTTTACTTTATTGTTATGATAGTTTCCATGGTAACTAAGCATAAATATTACACATGGGTAAAATTCTTTCGGATGAGCCAATAGAGAGCATCGACATGATTACATTGAGTGTAAAATCACTTCTGTCTCTTCTATAGTAACGGAGATATGCGAGTTTGAAATTTTATATAATGTTTTTGTCAAACGTGATTCCAAGGATGTATTACATTGTTTCAACAATGAAAGTGGTTATTTCAAATCTCCACGACAACGACTACAATCATGCACAAATAGATTGTTTACTTTATTGTTATGATAGTTTCCATGGTAACTTAGCATGAATATTACACATGGGTAAAATTTTTCCGGATGAGCCAAAAGAGAGCTTCGACCTGATTACATTGAGTGTAAAATCACTTATGTATCTTCTATAGTAATGGAGATATGCGAGTTTGAAATTTTTTATTATGTTCTTGTCAAACGTGATTCCAAGGATGTATTACATTGTTTCAACAATGAAAGTGGTTATTTCAAATCTCCACGACAACGACTACAATCATGCACAAATAGATTGTTTACTTTATTGTTATGATAGTTTCCATGGTAACTTAGCATGAATATTACACATGGGTATATTTTTTCCGGATGAGCCAAAAGAGAGCTTCGACCTGATTACATTGAGTGTAAAATCACATCTGTATCTTCTAAAGTAACGGAGATATGCGAGTTTGAAATTTTATATAATGTTTTTGTTAAACGTGATTCCAAGGATGTATTACATTGTTTCAACAATGAAAGTGGTTATTTCAAATCTCCACGACAACGACTACAATCATGCACAAATAGATTGTTTACTTTATTGTTATGATAGTTTCCATGGTAACTAAGCATGAATATTACAAATGGGTAAAATTTTTCCGGATGAGTCAAAAGAGAGCTTCGACCTGATTATATTGAGTGTAAAATCACATCTATATGTTCTATAGTAATGGAGATATGCGAGTTTGAAATTTTATATAATGTTTTTGTAAAACGTGATACCAAGGACGTATTACATTGTTTCAACAATGAAAGTGGTTATTTCAAATCTCCACGACAACGACTACAATCTTGCACAAATAGATTGTTTACTTTATTGTTATGATAGTTTCCATGGTAACTAAGCATAAATATTACACATGGGTAAAATTTTTTCGGATGAGCCAATAGAGAGCTTCGACCTGATTACATTGAGTGTAAAATCGCTACTGTATCTTCTATAGTAACGGATATATGCGAGTTTGAAATTTTATATAATGTTTTTGTTAAACGTAATACCAAGGATGTATTACATTGTTTCAACAATGAAAGTGGTTATTTCAAATCTCCACGACAACGACTACAATCATGCACAAATAGATTGTTTACTTTATTGTTATGATAGTTTCCATGGTAACTAAGCATAAATATTACACATAGGTAAAATTCTTTCGGATGAGCCAATAGAGAGCATCGACATGATTACATTGAGTGTAAAATCACTTCTGTCTCTTCTATAGTAACGGAGATATGCGAGTTTGAAATTTTATATAATGTTTTTGTCAAACGTGATTCCAAGGATGTATTACATTGTTTCAACAATGAAAGTGGTTATTTCAAATCTCCACGACAACGACTACAATCATGCACAAATAGATTGTTTACTTTATTGTTATGATAGTTTCCATGGTAACTTAGCATGAATATTACACATGGGTAAAATTTTTCCGGATGAGCCAAAAGAGAGCTTCGACCTGATTACATTGAGTGTAAAATCACATCAGTATCTTCTATAGTAATGGAGATATGCGAGTTTGAAATTTTTTATAATGTTCTTGTCAAACGTGATTCCAAGGATGTATTACATTGTTTCAACAATGAAAGTGGTTATTTCAAATCTCCACGACAACGACTACAATCATGCACAAATAGATTGTTTACTTTATTGTTATGATAGTTTCCATGGTAACTTAGCATGAATATTACACATGGGTAAAATTTTTCCGGATGAGCCAAAAGAGAGCTTCGACCTGATTACATTGAGTGTAAAATCACTTATGTATCTTCTATAGTAATGGAGATATGCGAGTTTGAAATTTATTATTATGTTCTTGTCAAACGTGATTCCAAGGATGTATTACATTGTTTCAACAATGAAAGTGGTTATTTCAAATCTCCACGACAACGACTACAATCATGCACAAATAGATTGTTTACTTTATTGTTATGATAGTTTCCATGGTAACTTAGCATGAATATTACACATGGGTAAAATTTTTCCGGATGAGCCAAAAGAGAGCTTCGACCTGATTACATTGAGTGTAAAATCACATCTATATGTTCTATAGTAATGGAGATATGCGAGTTTGAAATTTTATATAATGTTTTTGTTAAACGTGATACCAAGGATGTATTACATTGTTCCAACAATGAAAGTGGTTATTTCAAATCTCCACGACAACGACTACAATCATGCACAAATAGATTGTTTACTTTATTGTTATGATAGTTTCCATGGTAACTAAGCATGAATATTACACATGGGTAAAATTTTTTCGGATGAGCCAATAGAGAGCTTCGACCTGATTACATTGAGTGTAAAATCGCTACTGTATCTTCTATAGTAACGGAGATATGTGAGTTTGAAATTTTATATAATGTTTTTGTAAAACGTGATTCCAAGGATGTATTACATTGTTTCAACAATGAAAGTGGTTATTTCAAATCTCCACGACAACGACTACAATCATGCACAAATAGATTGTTTACTTTATTGTTATGATAGTTTCCATGGTAACTTAGCATGAATATTACACATGGGTAAAATTTTTCCGGATGAGCCAAAAGAGAGCTTCGACCTGATTACATTGAGTGTAAAATCACATCTGTATCTTCTATAGTAACGGAGATATGCGAGTTTGAAATTTTATATAATGTTTTTGTTAAACGTGATTCCAAGGATGTATTACATCGTTTCAACAATGAAAGTGGTTATTTCAAATCTCCACGACAACGACTACAATCATGCACAAATAGATTGTTTACTTTATTGTTATGATAGTTTCCATGGTAACTAAGCATGAATATTACAAATGGGTAAATTTTTTCCGGATGAGCCAATAGAGAGCTTCGACATGATTACATTGAGTGTAAAATCACTTCTGTCTCTTCTATAGTAACGGAGATATGCGAGTTTGAAATTTTATATAATGTTTTTGTTAGACGTGATACCAAGGATGTATTACATTGTTTCAACAATGAAAGTGGTTATTTCAAATCTCCACGACAACGACTACAATCATGCACAAATAGATTGTTTACTTTATTGTTATGATAGTTTCCATGGTAACTTAGCATGAATATTACACATGGGTAAAATTTTTCCGGATGAGCCAAAAGAGAGCTTCGACCTGATTACATTGAGTGTAAAATCACTTCTGTCTCTTCTATAGTAACGGAGATATGCGAGTTTGAAATTTTATATAATGTTTTTGTCAAACGTGATTCCAAGGATGTATTACATTGTTTCAACAATGAAAGTGGTTATTTCAAATCTCCACGACAACGACTACAATCATGCACAAATAGATTGTTTACTTTATTGTTATGATAGTTTCCATGGTAACTTAGCATGAATATTACACATGGGTAAAATTTTTCCGGATGAGCCAAAAGAGAGCTTCGACCTGATTACATTGAGTGTAAAATCACATCAGTATCTTCTATAGTAATGGAGATATGCGAGTTTGAAATTTTTTATAATGTTCTTGTCAAACGTGATTCCAAGGATGTATTACATTGTTTCAACAATGAAAGTGGTTATTTCAAATCTCCACGACAACGACTACAATCATGCACAAATAGATTGTTTACTTTATTGTTATGATAGTTTCCATGGTAACTTAGCATGAATATTACACATGGGTAAAATTTTTCCGGATGAGCCAAAAGAGAGCTTCGACCTGATTACATTGAGTGTAAAATCACTTATGTATCTTCTATAGTAATGGAGATATGCGAGTTTGAAATTTATTATTATGTTCTTGTCAAACGTGATTCCAAGGATGTATTACATTGTTTCAACAATGAAAGTGGTTATTTCAAATCTCCACGACAACGACTACAATCATGCACAAATAGATTGTTTACTTTATTGTTATGATAGTTTCCATGGTAACTTAGCATGAATATTACAAATGGGTAAAATTTTTCCGGATGAGCCAAAAGAGAGCTTCGACCTGATTACATTGAGTGTAAAATCACATCTATATGTTCTATAGTAATGGAGATATGCGAGTTTGAAATTTTATATAATGTTTTTGTAAAACGTGATACCAAGGACGTATTACATTGTTTCAACAATGAAAGTGGTTATTTCAAATCTCCACGACAACGACTACAATCATGCACAAATAGATTGTTTACTTTATTGTTATGATAGTTTCCATGGTAACTAAGCATAAATATTACACATGGGTAAAATTCTTTCGGATGAGCCAAAAGAGAGCTTCGACCTGATTACATTGAGTGTAAAATCACTTATGTATCTTCTATAGTAATGGAGATATGCGAGTTTGAAATTTATTATTATGTTCTTGTCAAACGTGATTCCAAGGATGTATTACATTGTTTCAACAATGAAAGTGGTTATTTCAAATCTCCACGACAACGACTACAATCATGCACAAATAGATTGTTTACTTTATTGTTATGATAGTTTCCATGGTAACTTAGCATGAATATTACACATGGGTAAAATTTTTCCGGATGAGCCAAAAGAGAGCTTCGACCTGATTACATTGAGTGTAAAATCACATCTATATGTTCTATAGTAATGGAGATATGCGAGTTTGAAATTTTATATAATGTTTTTGTTAAACGTGATACCAAGGATGTATTACATTGTTCCAACAATGAAAGTGGTTATTTCAAATCTCCACGACAACGACTACAATCATGCACAAATAGATTGTTTACTTTATTGTTATGATAGTTTCCATGGTAACTAAGCATGAATATTACACATGGGTAAAATTTTTTCGGATGAGCCAATAGAGAGCTTCGACCTGATTACATTGAGTGTAAAATCGCTACTGTATCTTCTATAGTAACGGAGATATGTGAGTTTGAAATTTTATATAATGTTTTTGTAAAACGTGATTCCAAGGATGTATTACATTGTTTCAACAATGAAAGTGGTTATTTCAAATCTCCACGACAACGACTACAATCATGCACAAATAGATTGTTTACTTTATTGTTATGATAGTTTCCATGGTAACTTAGCATGAATATTACACATGGGTAAAATTTTTCCGGATGAGCCAAAAGAGAGCTTCGACCTGATTACATTGAGTGTAAAATCACATCTGTATCTTCTATAGTAACGGAGATATGCGAGTTTGAAATTTTATATAATGTTTTTGTTAAACGTGATTCCAAGGATGTATTACATCGTTTCAACAATGAAAGTGGTTATTTCAAATCTCCACGACAACGACTACAATCATGCACAAATAGATTGTTTACTTTATTGTTATGATAGTTTCCATGGTAACTAAGCATGAATATTACAAATGGGTAAATTTTTTCCGGATGAGCCAATAGAGAGCTTCGACATGATTACATTGAGTGTAAAATCACTTCTGTCTCTTCTATAGTAACGGAGATATGCGAGTTTGAAATTTTATATAATGTTTTTGTTAGACGTGATACCAAGGATGTATTACATTGTTTCAACAATGAAAGTGGTTATTTCAAATCTCCACGACAACGACTACAATCATGCACAAATAGATTGTTTACTTTATTGTTATGATAGTTTCCATGGTAACTTAGCATGAATATTACACATGGGTAAAATTTTTCCGGATGAGCCAAAAGAGAGCTTCGACCTGATTACATTGAGTGTAAAATCACTTCTGTCTCTTCTATAGTAACGGAGATATGCGAGTTTGAAATTTTATATAATGTTTTTGTCAAACGTGATTCCAAGGATGTATTACATTGTTTCAACAATGAAAGTGGTTATTTCAAATCTCCACGACAACGACTACAATCATGCACAAATAGATTGTTTACTTTATTGTTATGATAGTTTCCATGGTAACTTAGCATGAATATTACACATGGGTAAAATTTTTCCGGATGAGCCAAAAGAGAGCTTCGACCTGATTACATTGAGTGTAAAATCACATCAGTATCTTCTATAGTAATGGAGATATGCGAGTTTGAAATTTTTTATAATGTTCTTGTCAAACGTGATTCCAAGGATGTATTACATTGTTTCAACAATGAAAGTGGTTATTTCAAATCTCCACGACAACGACTACAATCATGCACAAATAGATTGTTTACTTTATTGTTATGATAGTTTCCATGGTAACTTAGCATGAATATTACACATGGGTAAAATTTTTCCGGATGAGCCAAAAGAGAGCTTCGACCTGATTACATTGAGTGTAAAATCACTTATGTATCTTCTATAGTAATGGAGATATGCGAGTTTGAAATTTATTATTATGTTCTTGTCAAACGTGATTCCAAGGATGTATTACATTGTTTCAACAATGAAAGTGGTTATTTCAAATCTCCACGACAACGACTACAATCATGCACAAATAGATTGTTTACTTTATTGTTATGATAGTTTCCATGGTAACTTAGCATGAATATTACAAATGGGTAAAATTTTTCCGGATGAGCCAAAAGAGAGCTTCGACCTGATTACATTGAGTGTAAAATCACATCTATATGTTCTATAGTAATGGAGATATGCGAGTTTGAAATTTTATATAATGTTTTTGTAAAACGTGATACCAAGGACGTATTACATTGTTTCAACAATGAAAGTGGTTATTTCAAATCTCCACGACAACGACTACAATCATGCACAAATAGATTGTTTACTTTATTGTTATGATAGTTTCCATGGTAACTAAGCATAAATATTACACATGGGTAAAATTCTTTCGGATGAGCCAATAGAGAGCTTCGACATGATTACATTGAGTGTAAAATCACTTCTGTCTCTTCTATAGTAACGGAGATATGCGAGTTTGAAATTTTATATAATGTTTTTGTCAAACGTGATTCCAAGGATGTATTACATTGTTTCAACAATGAAAGTGGTTATTTCAAATCTCCACGACAACGACTACAATCATGCACAAATAGATTGTTTACTTTATTGTTATGATAGTTTCCATGGTAACTTAGCATGAATATTACACATGGGTAAAATTTTTCCGGATGAGCCAATAGAGAGCTTCGACCTGATTACATTGAGTGTAAAATCACATCTGTATCTTCTATAGTAACGGAGATATGCTAGTTTGAAATTTTATATAATGTTTTTGTTAAACGTGATTCCAAGGATGTATTACATTGTTTCAACAATGAAAGTGGTTATTTCAAATCTCCACGACAACGACTACAATCATGCACAAATAGATTGTTTACTTTATTGTTATGATAGTTTCCATGGTAACTAAGCTTGAATATTACACATGGGTAAAATTTTTTCGGATGAGCCAATAGAGAGCTTCGACCTGATTACATTGAGTGTAAAATCGCTACTGTATCTTCTATAGTAACGGATATATGCGAGTTTGAAATTTTATATAATGTTTTTGTTAAACGTAATACCAAGGATGTATTACATTGTTTCAACAATGAAAGTGGTTATTTCAAATCTCCACGACAACGACTACAATCATGCACAAATAGATTGTTTACTTTATTGTTATGATAGTTTCCATGGTAACTAAGCATAAATATTACACATGGGTAAAATTCTTTCGGATGAGCCAATAGAGAGCATCGACATGATTACATTGAGTGTAAAATCACTTCTGTCTCTTCTATAGTAACGGAGATATGCGAGTTTGAAATTTTATATAATGTTTTTGTTAAACGTGATTCCAAGGATGTATTACATTGTTTCAACAATGAAAGTGGTTATTTCAAATCTCCACGACAACGACTACAATCATGCACAAATAGATTGTTTACTTTATTGTTATGATAGTTTCCATGGTAACTAAGCATGAATATTACAAATGGGTAAAATTTTTCCGGATGAGTCAAAAGAGAGCTTCGACCTGATTACATTGAGTGTAAAATCACATCTATATGTTCTATAGTAATGGAGATATGCGAGTTTGAAATTTTATATAATGTTTTTGTAAAACGTGATACCAAGGACGTATTACATTGTTTCAACAATGAAAGTGGTTATTTCAAATCTCCACGACAACGACTACAATCTTGCACAAATAGATTGTTTACTTTATTGTTATGATAGTTTCCATGGTAACTAAGCATAAATATTACACATGGGTAAAATTTTTTCGGATGAGCCAATAGAGAGCTTCGACCTGATTACATTGAGTGTAAAATCGCTACTGTATCTTCTATAGTAACGGATATATGCGAGTTTGAAATTTTATATAATGTTTTTGTTAAACGTAATACCAAGGATGTATTACATTGTTTCAACAATGAAAGTGGTTATTTCAAATCTCCACGACAACGACTACAATCATGCACAAATAGATTGTTTACTTTATTGTTATGATAGTTTCCATGGTAACTAAGCATAAATATTACACATAGGTAAAATTCTTTCGGATGAGCCAATAGAGAGCATCGACATGATTACATTGAGTGTAAAATCACTTCTGTCTCTTCTATAGTAACGGAGATATGCGAGTTTGAAATTTTATATAATGTTTTTGTCAAACGTGATTCCAAGGATGTATTACATTGTTTCAACAATGAAAGTGGTTATTTCAAATCTCCACGACAACGACTACAATCATGCACAAATAGATTGTTTACTTTATTGTTATGATAGTTTCCATGGTAACTTAGCATGAATATTACACATGGGTAAAATTTTTCCGGATGAGCCAAAAGAGAGCTTCGACCTGATTACATTGAGTGTAAAATCACATCAGTATCTTATATAGTAATGGAGATATGCGAGTTTGAAATTTTTTATAATGTTCTTGTCAAACGTGATTCCAAGGATGTATTACATTGTTTCAACAATGAAAGTGGTTATTTCAAATCTCCACGACAACGACTACAATCATGCACAAATAGATTGTTTACTTTATTGTTATGATAGTTTCCATGGTAACTTAGCATGAATATTACACATGGGTAAAATTTTTCCGGATGAGCCAAAAGAGAGCTTCGACCTGATTACATTGAGTGTAAAATCACTTATGTATCTTCTATAGTAATGGAGATATGTGAGTTTGAAATTTATTATTATGTTCTTGTCAAACGTGATTCCAAGGATGTATTACATTGTTTCAACAATGAAAGTGGTTATTTCAAATCTCCACGACAACGACTACAATCATGCACAAATAGATTGTTTACTTTATTGTTATGATAGTTTCCATGGTAACTTAGCATGAATATTACACATGGGTAAAATTTTTCCGGATGAGCCAAAAGAGAGCTTCGACCTGATTACATTGAGTGTAAAATCACATCTATATGTTCTATAGTAATGGAGATATGCGAGTTTGAAATTTTATATAATGTTTTTGTTAAACGTGATACCAAGGATGTATTACATTGTTCCAACAATGAAAGTGGTTATTTCAAATCTCCACGACAACGACTACAATCATGCACAAATAGATTGTTTACTTTATTGTTATGATAGTTTCCATGGTAACTAAGCATGAATATTACACATGGGTAAAATTTTTTCGGATGAGCCAATAGAGAGCTTCGACCTGATTACATTGAGTGTAAAATCGCTACTGTATCTTCTATAGTAACGGAGATATGTGAGTTTGAAATTTTATATAATGTTTTTGTAAAACGTGATTCCAAGGATGTATTACATTGTTTCAACAATGAAAGTGGTTATTTCAAATCTCCACGACAACGACTACAATCATGCACAAATAGATTGTTTACTTTATTGTTATGATAGTTTCCATGGTAACTTAGCATGAATATTACACATGGGTAAAATTTTTCCGGATGAGCCAAAAGAGAGCTTCGACCTGATTACATTGAGTGTAAAATCACATCTGTATCTTCTATAGTAACGGAGATATGCGAGTTTGAAATTTTATATAATGTTTTTGTTAAACGTGATTCCAAGGATGTATTACATCGTTTCAACAATGAAAGTGGTTATTTCAAATCTCCACGACAACGACTACAATCATGCACAAATAGATTGTTTACTTTATTGTTATGATAGTTTCCATGGTAACTAAGCATGAATATTACAAATGGGTAAATTTTTTCCGGATGAGCCAATAGAGAGCTTCGACATGATTACATTGAGTGTAAAATCACTTCTGTCTCTTCTATAGTAACGGAGATATGCGAGTTTGAAATTTTATATAATGTTTTTGTCAAACGTGATTCCAAGGATGTATTACATTGTTTCAACAATGAAAGTGGTTATTTCAAATCTCCACGACAACGACTACAATCATGCACAAATAGATTGTTTACTTTATTGTTATGATAGTTTCCATGGTAACTTAGCATGAATATTACACATGGGTAAAATTTTTCCGGATGAGCCAAAAGAGAGCTTCGACCTGATTACATTGAGTGTAAAATCACATCAGTATCTTATATAGTAATGGAGATATGCGAGTTTGAAATTTTTTATAATGTTCTTGTCAAACGTGATTCCAAGGATGTATTACATTGTTTCAACAATGAAAGTGGTTATTTCAAATCTCCACGACAACGACTACAATCATGCACAAATAGATTGTTTACTTTATTGTTATGATAGTTTCCATGGTAACTTAGCATGAATATTACACATGGGTAAAATTTTTCCGGATGAGCCAAAAGAGAGCTTCGACCTGATTACATTGAGTGTAAAATCACTTATGTATCTTCTATAGTAATGGAGATATGTGAGTTTGAAATTTATTATTATGTTCTTGTCAAACGTGATTCCAAGGATGTATTACATTGTTTCAACAATGAAAGTGGTTATTTCAAATCTCCACGACAACGACTACAATCATGCACAAATAGATTGTTTACTTTATTGTTATGATAGTTTCCATGGTAACTTAGCATGAATATTACACATGGGTAAAATTTTTCCGGATGAGCCAAAAGAGAGCTTCGACCTGATTACATTGAGTGTAAAATCACATCTATATGTTCTATAGTAATGGAGATATGCGAGTTTGAAATTTTATATAATGTTTTTGTTAAACGTGATACCAAGGATGTATTACATTGTTCCAACAATGAAAGTGGTTATTTCAAATCTCCACGACAACGACTACAATCATGCACAAATAGATTGTTTACTTTATTGTTATGATAGTTTCCATGGTAACTAAGCATGAATATTACACATGGGTAAAATTTTTTCGGATGAGCCAATAGAGAGCTTCGACCTGATTACATTGAGTGTAAAATCGCTACTGTATCTTCTATAGTAACGGAGATATGTGAGTTTGAAATTTTATATAATGTTTTTGTAAAACGTGATTCCAAGGATGTATTACATTGTTTCAACAATGAAAGTGGTTATTTCAAATCTCCACGACAACGACTACAATCATGCACAAATAGATTGTTTACTTTATTGTTATGATAGTTTCCATGGTAACTTAGCATGAATATTACACATGGGTAAAATTTTTCCGGATGAGCCAAAAGAGAGCTTCGACCTGATTACATTGAGTGTAAAATCACATCTGTATCTTCTATAGTAACGGAGATATGCGAGTTTGAAATTTTATATAATGTTTTTGTTAAACGTGATTCCAAGGATGTATTACATCGTTTCAACAATGAAAGTGGTTATTTCAAATCTCCACGACAACGACTACAATCATGCACAAATAGATTGTTTACTTTATTGTTATGATAGTTTCCATGGTAACTAAGCATGAATATTACAAATGGGTAAATTTTTTCCGGATGAGCCAATAGAGAGCTTCGACATGATTACATTGAGTGTAAAATCACTTCTGTCTCTTCTATAGTAACGGAGATATGCGAGTTTGAAATTTTATATAATGTTTTTGTTAGACGTGATACCAAGGATGTATTACATTGTTTCAACAATGAAAGTGGTTATTTCAAATCTCCACGACAACGACTACAATCATGCACAAATAGATTGTTTACTTTATTGTTATGATAGTTTCCATGGTAACTTAGCATGAATATTACACATGGGTAAAATTTTTCCGGATGAGCCAATAGAGAGCTTCGACCTGATTACATTGAGTGTAAAATCACATCTGTATCTTCTATAGTAACGGAGATATGCTAGTTTGAAATTTTATATAATGTTTTTGTTAAACGTGATTCCAAGGATGTATTACATTGTTTCAACAATGAAAGTGGTTATTTCAAATCTCCACGACAACGACTACAATCATGCACAAATAGATTGTTTACTTTATTGTTATGATAGTTTCCATGGTAACTAAGCTTGAATATTACACATGGGTAAAATTTTTTCGGATGAGCCAATAGAGAGCTTCGACCTGATTACATTGAGTGTAAAATCGCTACTGTATCTTCTATAGTAACGGATATATGCGAGTTTGAAATTTTATATAATGTTTTTGTTAAACGTAATACCAAGGATGTATTACATTGTTTCAACAATGAAAGTGGTTATTTCAAATCTCCACGACAACGACTACAATCATGCACAAATAGATTGTTTACTTTATTGTTATGATAGTTTCCATGGTAACTAAGCATAAATATTACACATGGGTAAAATTCTTTCGGATGAGCCAATAGAGAGCATCGACATGATTACATTGAGTGTAAAATCACTTCTGTCTCTTCTATAGTAACGGAGATATGCGAGTTTGAAATTTTATATAATGTTTTTGTCAAACGTGATTCCAAGGATGTATTAGATTGTTTCAACAATGAAAGTGGTTATTTCAAATCTCCACGACAACGACTACAATCATGCACAAGTAGATTGTTTATTTATTGTTATGATAGTTTCCATGGTAACTAAGCATGAATATTACAAATGGGTAATTTTTTCCGGATGAGCCAATAGAGAGCTTCGACATGATTACATTGAGTGTAAAATCACTTCTGTCTCTTCTATAGTAACGGAGATATGCGAGTTTGAAATTTTATATAATGTTTTTGTCAAACGTGATTCCAAGGATGTATTACATTGTTTCAACAATGAAAGTGGTTATTTCAAATCTCCACGACAACGACTACAATCATGCACAAATAGATTGTTTACTTTATTGTTATGATAGTTTCCATGGTAACTAAGCATAAATATTACACATGGGTAAAATTCTTTCGGATGAGCCAATAGAGAGCATCGACATGATTACATTGAGTGTAAAATCACTTCTGTCTCTTCTATAGTAACGGAGATATGCGAGTTTGAAATTTTATATAATGTTTTTGTTAAACGTGATTCCAAGGATGTATTACATTGTTTCAACAATGAAAGTGGTTATTTCAAATCTCCACGACAACGACTACAATCATGCACAAATAGATTGTTTACTTTATTGTTATGATAGTTTCCATGGTAACTTAGCATGAATATTACACATGGGTAAAATTTTTCCGGATGAGCCAAAAGAGAGCTTCGACCTGATTACATTGAGTGTAAAATCACATCAGTATCTTATATAGTAATGGAGATATGCGAGTTTGAAATTTTTTATAATGTTCTTGTCAAACGTGATTCCAAGGATGTATTACATTGTTTCAACAATGAAAGTGGTTATTTCAAATCTCCACGACAACGACTACAATCATGCACAAATAGATTGTTTACTTTATTGTTATGATAGTTTCCATGGTAACTTAGCATGAATATTACACATGGGTAAAATTTTTCCGGATGAGCCAAAAGAGAGCTTCGACCTGATTACATTGAGTGTAAAATCACTTATGTATCTTCTATAGTAATGGAGATATGTGAGTTTGAAATTTATTATTATGTTCTTGTCAAACGTGATTCCAAGGATGTATTACATTGTTTCAACAATGAAAGTGGTTATTTCAAATCTCCACGACAACGACTACAATCATGCACAAATAGATTGTTTACTTTATTGTTATGATAGTTTCCATGGTAACTTAGCATGAATATTACACATGGGTAAAATTTTTCCGGATGAGCCAAAAGAGAGCTTCGACCTGATTACATTGAGTGTAAAATCACATCTATATGTTCTATAGTAATGGAGATATGCGAGTTTGAAATTTTATATAATGTTTTTGTTAAACGTGATACCAAGGATGTATTACATTGTTCCAACAATGAAAGTGGTTATTTCAAATCTCCACGACAACGACTACAATCATGCACAAATAGATTGTTTACTTTATTGTTATGATAGTTTCCATGGTAACTAAGCATGAATATTACACATGGGTAAAATTTTTTCGGATGAGCCAATAGAGAGCTTCGACCTGATTACATTGAGTGTAAAATCGCTACTGTATCTTCTATAGTAACGGAGATATGTGAGTTTGAAATTTTATATAATGTTTTTGTAAAACGTGATTCCAAGGATGTATTACATTGTTTCAACAATGAAAGTGGTTATTTCAAATCTCCACGACAACGACTACAATCATGCACAAATAGATTGTTTACTTTATTGTTATGATAGTTTCCATGGTAACTTAGCATGAATATTACACATGGGTAAAATTTTTCCGGATGAGCCAAAAGAGAGCTTCGACCTGATTACATTGAGTGTAAAATCACATCTGTATCTTCTATAGTAACGGAGATATGCGAGTTTGAAATTTTATATAATGTTTTTGTTAAACGTGATTCCAAGGATGTATTACATCGTTTCAACAATGAAAGTGGTTATTTCAAATCTCCACGACAACGACTACAATCATGCACAAATAGATTGTTTACTTTATTGTTATGATAGTTTCCATGGTAACTAAGCATGAATATTACAAATGGGTAAATTTTTTCCGGATGAGCCAATAGAGAGCTTCGACATGATTACATTGAGTGTAAAATCACTTCTGTCTCTTCTATAGTAACGGAGATATGCGAGTTTGAAATTTTATATAATGTTTTTGTTAGACGTGATACCAAGGATGTATTACATTGTTTCAACAATGAAAGTGGTTATTTCAAATCTCCACGACAACGACTACAATCATGCACAAATAGATTGTTTACTTTATTGTTATGATAGTTTCCATGGTAACTTAGCATGAATATTACACATGGGTAAAATTTTTCCGGATGAGCCAATAGAGAGCTTCGACCTGATTACATTGAGTGTAAAATCACATCTGTATCTTCTATAGTAACGGAGATATGCTAGTTTGAAATTTTATATAATGTTTTTGTTAAACGTGATTCCAAGGATGTATTACATTGTTTCAACAATGAAAGTGGTTATTTCAAATCTCCACGACAACGACTACAATCATGCACAAATAGATTGTTTACTTTATTGTTATGATAGTTTCCATGGTAACTAAGCTTGAATATTACACATGGGTAAAATTTTTTCGGATGAGCCAATAGAGAGCTTCGACCTGATTACATTGAGTGTAAAATCGCTACTGTATCTTCTATAGTAACGGATATATGCGAGTTTGAAATTTTATATAATGTTTTTGTTAAACGTAATACCAAGGATGTATTACATTGTTTCAACAATGAAAGTGGTTATTTCAAATCTCCACGACAACGACTACAATCATGCACAAATAGATTGTTTACTTTATTGTTATGATAGTTTCCATGGTAACTAAGCATAAATATTACACATGGGTAAAATTCTTTCGGATGAGCCAATAGAGAGCATCGACATGATTACATTGAGTGTAAAATCACTTCTGTCTCTTCTATAGTAACGGAGATATGCGAGTTTGAAATTTTATATAATGTTTTTGTCAAACGTGATTCCAAGGATGTATTAGATTGTTTCAACAATGAAAGTGGTTATTTCAAATCTCCACGACAACGACTACAATCATGCACAAGTAGATTGTTTATTTATTGTTATGATAGTTTCCATGGTAACTAAGCATGAATATTACAAATGGGTAATTTTTTCCGGATGAGCCAATAGAGAGCTTCGACATGATTACATTGAGTGTAAAATCACTTCTGTCTCTTCTATAGTAACGGAGATATGCGAGTTTGAAATTTTATATAATGTTTTTGTCAAACGTGATTCCAAGGATGTATTACATTGTTTCAACAATGAAAGTGGTTATTTCAAATCTCCACGACAACGACTACAATCATGCACAAATAGATTGTTTACTTTATTGTTATGATAGTTTCCATGGTAACTAAGCATAAATATTACACATGGGTAAAATTCTTTCGGATGAGCCAATAGAGAGCATCGACATGATTACATTGAGTGTAAAATCACTTCTGTCTCTTCTATAGTAACGGAGATATGCGAGTTTGAAATTTTATATAATGTTTTTGTTAAACGTGATTCCAAGGATGTATTACATTGTTTCAACAATGAAAGTGGTTATTTCAAATCTCCACGACAACGACTACAATCATGCACAAATAGATTGTTTACTTTATTGTTATGATAGTTTCCATGGTAACTAAGCATGAATATTACAAATGGGTAAAATTTTTCCGGATGAGTCAAAAGAGAGCTTCGACCTGATTACATTGAGTGTAAAATCACATCTATATGTTCTATAGTAATGGAGATATGCGAGTTTGAAATTTTATATAATGTTTTTGTAAAACGTGATACCAAGGACGTATTACATTGTTTCAACAATGAAAGTGGTTATTTCAAATCTCCACGACAACGACTACAATCTTGCACAAATAGATTGTTTACTTTATTGTTATGATAGTTTCCATGGTAACTAAGCATAAATATTACACATGGGTAAAATTTTTTCGGATGAGCCAATAGAGAGCTTCGACCTGATTACATTGAGTGTAAAATCGCTACTGTATCTTCTATAGTAACGGATATATGCGAGTTTGAAATTTTATATAATGTTTTTGTTAAACGTAATACCAAGGATGTATTACATTGTTTCAACAATGAAAGTGGTTATTTCAAATCTCCACGACAACGACTACAATCATGCACAAATAGATTGTTTACTTTATTGTTATGATAGTTTCCATGGTAACTAAGCATAAATATTACACATAGGTAAAATTCTTTCGGATGAGCCAATAGAGAGCATCGACATGATTACATTGAGTGTAAAATCACTTCTGTCTCTTCTATAGTAACGGAGATATGCGAGTTTGAAATTTTATATAATGTTTTTGTCAAACGTGATTCCAAGGATGTATTACATTGTTTCAACAATGAAAGTGGTTATTTCAAATCTCCACGACAACGACTACAATCATGCACAAATAGATTGTTTACTTTATTGTTATGATAGTTTCCATGGTAACTTAGCATGAATATTACACATGGGTAAAATTTTTCCGGATGAGCCAAAAGAGAGCTTCGACCTGATTACATTGAGTGTAAAATCACATCAGTATCTTATATAGTAATGGAGATATGCGAGTTTGAAATTTTTTATAATGTTCTTGTCAAACGTGATTCCAAGGATGTATTACATTGTTTCAACAATGAAAGTGGTTATTTCAAATCTCCACGACAACGACTACAATCATGCACAAATAGATTGTTTACTTTATTGTTATGATAGTTTCCATGGTAACTTAGCATGAATATTACACATGGGTAAAATTTTTCCGGATGAGCCAAAAGAGAGCTTCGACCTGATTACATTGAGTGTAAAATCACTTATGTATCTTCTATAGTAATGGAGATATGTGAGTTTGAAATTTATTATTATGTTCTTGTCAAACGTGATTCCAAGGATGTATTACATTGTTTCAACAATGAAAGTGGTTATTTCAAATCTCCACGACAACGACTACAATCATGCACAAATAGATTGTTTACTTTATTGTTATGATAGTTTCCATGGTAACTTAGCATGAATATTACACATGGGTAAAATTTTTCCGGATGAGCCAAAAGAGAGCTTCGACCTGATTACATTGAGTGTAAAATCACATCTATATGTTCTATAGTAATGGAGATATGCGAGTTTGAAATTTTATATAATGTTTTTGTTAAACGTGATACCAAGGATGTATTACATTGTTCCAACAATGAAAGTGGTTATTTCAAATCTCCACGACAACGACTACAATCATGCACAAATAGATTGTTTACTTTATTGTTATGATAGTTTCCATGGTAACTAAGCATGAATATTACACATGGGTAAAATTTTTTCGGATGAGCCAATAGAGAGCTTCGACCTGATTACATTGAGTGTAAAATCGCTACTGTATCTTCTATAGTAACGGAGATATGTGAGTTTGAAATTTTATATAATGTTTTTGTAAAACGTGATTCCAAGGATGTATTACATTGTTTCAACAATGAAAGTGGTTATTTCAAATCTCCACGACAACGACTACAATCATGCACAAATAGATTGTTTACTTTATTGTTATGATAGTTTCCATGGTAACTTAGCATGAATATTACACATGGGTAAAATTTTTCCGGATGAGCCAAAAGAGAGCTTCGACCTGATTACATTGAGTGTAAAATCACATCTGTATCTTCTATAGTAACGGAGATATGCGAGTTTGAAATTTTATATAATGTTTTTGTTAAACGTGATTCCAAGGATGTATTACATCGTTTCAACAATGAAAGTGGTTATTTCAAATCTCCACGACAACGACTACAATCATGCACAAATAGATTGTTTACTTTATTGTTATGATAGTTTCCATGGTAACTAAGCATGAATATTACAAATGGGTAAATTTTTTCCGGATGAGCCAATAGAGAGCTTCGACATGATTACATTGAGTGTAAAATCACTTCTGTCTCTTCTATAGTAACGGAGATATGCGAGTTTGAAATTTTATATAATGTTTTTGTTAGACGTGATACCAAGGATGTATTACATTGTTTCAACAATGAAAGTGGTTATTTCAAATCTCCACGACAACGACTACAATCATGCACAAATAGATTGTTTACTTTATTGTTATGATAGTTTCCATGGTAACTTAGCATGAATATTACACATGGGTAAAATTTTTCCGGATGAGCCAATAGAGAGCTTCGACCTGATTACATTGAGTGTAAAATCACATCTGTATCTTCTATAGTAACGGAGATATGCTAGTTTGAAATTTTATATAATGTTTTTGTTAAACGTGATTCCAAGGATGTATTACATTGTTTCAACAATGAAAGTGGTTATTTCAAATCTCCACGACAACGACTACAATCATGCACAAATAGATTGTTTACTTTATTGTTATGATAGTTTCCATGGTAACTAAGCTTGAATATTACACATGGGTAAAATTTTTTCGGATGAGCCAATAGAGAGCTTCGACCTGATTACATTGAGTGTAAAATCGCTACTGTATCTTCTATAGTAACGGATATATGCGAGTTTGAAATTTTATATAATGTTTTTGTTAAACGTAATACCAAGGATGTATTACATTGTTTCAACAATGAAAGTGGTTATTTCAAATCTCCACGACAACGACTACAATCATGCACAAATAGATTGTTTACTTTATTGTTATGATAGTTTCCATGGTAACTAAGCATAAATATTACACATGGGTAAAATTCTTTCGGATGAGCCAATAGAGAGCATCGACATGATTACATTGAGTGTAAAATCACTTCTGTCTCTTCTATAGTAACGGAGATATGCGAGTTTGAAATTTTATATAATGTTTTTGTCAAACGTGATTCCAAGGATGTATTAGATTGTTTCAACAATGAAAGTGGTTATTTCAAATCTCCACGACAACGACTACAATCATGCACAAGTAGATTGTTTATTTATTGTTATGATAGTTTCCATGGTAACTAAGCATGAATATTACAAATGGGTAATTTTTTCCGGATGAGCCAATAGAGAGCTTCGACATGATTACATTGAGTGTAAAATCACTTCTGTCTCTTCTATAGTAACGGAGATATGCGAGTTTGAAATTTTATATAATGTTTTTGTCAAACGTGATTCCAAGGATGTATTACATTGTTTCAACAATGAAAGTGGTTATTTCAAATCTCCACGACAACGACTACAATCATGCACAAGTAGATTGTTTACTTTATTGTTATGATAGTTTCCATGGTAACTTAGCATGAATATTACACATGGGTAAAATTTTTCCGGATGAGCCAAAAGAGAGCTTCGACCTGATTACATTGAGTGTAAAATCACATCTATATGTTCTATAGTAATGGAGATATGCGAGTTTGAAATTTTTTATAATGTTCTTGTCAAACGTGATTCCAAGGATGTATTACATTGTTTCAACAATGAAAGTGGTTATTTCAAATCTCCACGACAACGACTACAATCATGCACAAATAGATTGTTTACTTTATTGTTATGATAGTTTCCATGGTAACTTAGCATGAATATTACACATGGGTAAATTTTTTCCGGATGAGCCAAAAGAGAGCTTCGACCTGATTACATTGAGTGTAAAATCACATCTGTATCTTCTATAGTAACGGAGATATGCGAGTTTGAAATTTTATATAATGTTTTTGTTAAACGTGATTCCAAGGATGTATTACATTGTTTCAACAATGAAAGTGGTTATTTCAAATCTCCACGACAACGACTACAATCATGCACAAATAGATTGTTTACTTTATTGTTATGATAGTTTCCATGGTAACTAAGCATGAATATTACAAATGGGTAAAATTTTTCCGGATGAGCCAAAAGAGAGCTTCGACCTGATTACATTGAGTGTAAAATCACATCTATATGTTCTATAGTAATGGAGATATGCGAGTTTGAAATTTTATATAATGTTTTTGTAAAACGTGATACCAAGGACGTATTACATTGTTTCAACAATGAAAGTGGTTATTTCAAATCTCCACGACAACGACTACAATCATGCACAAATAGATTGTTTACTTTATTGTTATGATAGTTTCCATGGTAACTAAGCATAAATATTACACATGGGTAAAATTCTTTCGGATGAGCCAATAGAGAGCTTCGACATGATTACATTGAGTGTAAAATCACTTCTGTCTCTTCTATAGTAACGGAGATATGCGAGTTTGAAATTTTATATAATGTTTTTGTCAAACGTGATTCCAAGGATGTATTACATTGTTTCAACAATGAAAGTGGTTATTTCAAATCTCCACGACAACGACTACAATCATGCACAAATAGATTGTTTACTTTATTGTTATGATAGTTTCCATGGTAACTTAGCATGAATATTACACATGGGTAAAATTTTTCCTGATGAGCCAATAGAGAGCTTCGACCTGATTACATTGAGTGTAAAATCACATCTGTATCTTCTATAGTAACGGAGATATGCTAGTTTGAAATTTTATATAATGTTTTTGTTAAACGTGATTCCAAGGATGTATTACATTGTTTCAACAATGAAAGTGGTTATTTCAAATCTCCACGACAACGACTACAATCATGCACAAATAGATTGTTTACTTTATTGTTATGATAGTTTCCATGGTAACTAAGCTTGAATATTACACATGGGTAAAATTTTTTCGGATGAGCCAATAGAGAGCTTCGACCTGATTACATTGAGTGTAAAATCGCTACTGTATCTTCTATAGTAACGGATATATGCGAGTTTGAAATTTTATATAATGTTTTTGTTAAACGTAATACCAAGGATGTATTACATTGTTTCAACAATGAAAGTGGTTATTTCAAATCTCCACGACAACGACTACAATCATGCACAAATAGATTGTTTACTTTATTGTTATGATAGTTTCCATGGTAACTAAGCATAAATATTACACATGGGTAAAATTCTTTCGGATGAGCCAATAGAGAGCATCGACATGATTACATTGAGTGTAAAATCACTTCTGTCTCTTCTATAGTAACGGAGATATGCGAGTTTGAAATTTTATATAATGTTTTTGTCAAACGTGATTCCAAGGATGTATTACATTGTTTCAACAATGAAAGTGGTTATTTCAAATCTCCACGACAACGACTACAATCATGCACAAATAAATTGTTTACTTTATTGTTATGATAGTTTCCATGGTAACTTAGCATGAATATTACACATGGGTAAAATTTTTCCGGATGAGCCAAAAGAGAGCTTCGACCTGATTACATTGAGTGTAAAATCACATCAGTATCTTCTATAGTAATGGAGATATGCGAGTTTGAAATTTTTTATAATGTTCTTGTCAAACGTGATTCCAAGGATGTATTACATTGTTTCAACAATGAAAGTGGTTATTTCAAATCTCCACGACAACGACTACAATCATGCACAAATAGATTGTTTACTTTATTGTTATGATAGTTTCCATGGTAACTTAGCATGAATATTACACATGGGTAAAATTTTTCCGGATGAGCCAAAAGAGAGCTTCGACCTGATTACATTGAGTGTAAAATCACTTATGTATCTTCTATAGTAATGGAGATATGCGAGTTTGAAATTTATTATTATGTTCTTGTCAAACGTGATTCCAAGGATGTATTACATTGTTTCAACAATGAAAGTGGTTATTTCAAATCTCCACGACAACGACTACAATCATGCACAAATAGATTGTTTACTTTATTGTTATGATAGTTTCCATGGTAACTTAGCATGAATATTACACATGGGTAAAATTTTTCCGGATGAGCCAAAAGAGAGCTTCGACCTGATTACATTGAGTGTAAAATCACATCTATATGTTCTATAGTAATGGAGATATGCGAGTTTGAAATTTTATATAATGTTTTTGTTAAACGTGATACCAAGGATGTATTACATTGTTCCAACAATGAAAGTGGTTATTTCAAATCTCCACGACAACGACTACAATCATGCACAAATAGATTGTTTACTTTATTGTTATGATAGTTTCCATGGTAACTAAGCATGAATATTACACATGGGTAAAATTTTTTCGGATGAGCCAATAGAGAGCTTCGACCTGATTACATTGAGTGTAAAATCGCTACTGTATCTTCTATAGTAACGGAGATATGTGAGTTTGAAATTTTATATAATGTTTTTGTAAAACGTGATTCCAAGGATGTATTACATTGTTTCAAAAATGAAAGTGGTTATTTCAAATCTCCACGACAACGACTACAATCATGCACAAGTAGATTGTTTACTTTATTGTTATGATAGTTTCCATGGTAACTAAGCATGAATATTACAAATGGGTAATTTTTTTCCGGATGAGCCAATAGAGAGCTTCGACATGATTACATTGAGTGTAAAATCACTTCTGTCTCTTCTATAGTAACGGAGATATGCGAGTTTGAAATTTTATATAATGTTTTTGTCAAACGTGATTCCAAGGATGTATTACATTGTTTCAACAATGAAAGTGGTTATTTCAAATCTCCACGACAACGACTACAATCATGCACAAATAGATTGTTTACTTTATTGTTATGATAGTTTCCATGGTAACTAAGCATGAATATTACAAATGGGTAAATTTTTTCCGGATGAGCCAATAGAGAGCTTCGACCTGATTACATTGAGTGTAAAATCACTTCTGTCTCTTCTATAGTAACGGAGATATGCGAGTTTGAAATTTTATATAATGTTTTTGTTAAACGTGATACCAAGGATGTATTACATTGTTTCAACAATGAAAGTGGTTATTTCAAATCTCCACGACAACGACTACAATCATGCACAAATAGATTGTTTACTTTATTGTTATGATAGTTTCCATGGTAACTTAGCATGAATATTACACATGGGTAAAATTTTTCCGGATGAGCCAATAGAGAGCTTCGACCTGATTACATTGAGTGTAAAATCACATCTGTATCTTCTATAGTAACGGAGATATGCTAGTTTGAAATTTTATATAATGTTTTTGTTAAACGTGATTCCAAGGATGTATTACATTGTTTCAACAATGAAAGTGGTTATTTCAAATCTCCACGACAACGACTACAATCATGCACAAATAGATTGTTTACTTTATTGTTATGATAGTTTCCATGGTAACTAAGCTTGAATATTACACATGGGTAAAATTTTTTCGGATGAGCCAATAGAGAGCTTCGACCTGATTACATTGAGTGTAAAATCGCTACTGTATCTTCTATAGTAACGGATATATGCGAGTTTGAAATTTTATATAATGTTTTTGTTAAACGTAATACCAAGGATGTATTACATTGTTTCAACAATGAAAGTGGTTATTTCAAATCTCCAGGACAACGACTACAATCATGCACAAATAGATTGTTTACTTTATTGTTATGATAGTTTCCATGGTAACTAAGCATGAATATTACACATGGGTAAAATTTTTTCGGATGAGCCAATAGAGAGCTTCGACCTGATTACATTGAGTGTAAAATCGCTACTGTATCTTCTATAGTAACGGAGATATGCGAGTTTGAAATTTTATATAATGTTTTTGTAAAACGTGATTCCAAGGATGTATTAGATTGTTTCAACAATGAAAGTGGTTATTTCAAATCTCCACGACAACGACTACAATCATGCACAAGTAGATTGTTTATTTATTGTTATGATAGTTTCCATGGTAACTAAGCATGAATATTACAAATGGGTAATTTTTTCCGGATGAGCCAATAGAGAGCTTCGACATGATTACATTGAGTGTAAAATCACTTCTGTCTCTTCTATAGTAACGGAGATATGCGAGTTTGAAATTTTATATAATGTTTTTGTCAAACGTGATTCCAAGGATGTATTACATTGTTTCAACAATGAAAGTGGTTATTTCAAATCTCCACGACAACGACTACAATCATGCACAAGTAGATTGTTTACTTTATTGTTATGATAGTTTCCATGGTAACTTAGCATGAATATTACACATGGGTAAATTTTTTCCGGATGAGCCAAAAGAGAGCTTCGACCTGATTACATTGAGTGTAAAATCACATCTATATGTTCTATAGTAATGGAGATATGCGAGTTTGAAATTTTTTATAATGTTCTTGTCAAACGTGATTCCAAGGATGTATTACATTGTTTCAACAATGAAAGTGGTTATTTCAAATCTCCACGACAACGACTACAATCATGCACAAATAGATTGTTTACTTTATTGTTATGATAGTTTCCATGGTAACTAAGCATGAATATTACAAATGGGTAAAATTTTTCCGGATGAGCCAAAAGAGAGCTTCGACCTGATTACATTGAGTGTAAAATCACATCTATATGTTCTATAGTAATGGAGATATGCGAGTTTGAAATTTTATATAATGTTTTTGTAAAACGTGATACCAAGGACGTATTACATTGTTTCAACAATGAAAGTGGTTATTTCAAATCTCCACGACAACGACTACAATCATGCACAAATAGATTGTTTACTTTATTGTTATGATAGTTTCCATGGTAACTAAGCATAAATATTACACATGGGTAAAATTCTTTCGGATGAGCCAATAGAGAGCTTCGACATGATTACATTGAGTGTAAAATCACTTCTGTCTCTTCTATAGTAACGGAGATATGCGAGTTTGAAATTTTATATAATGTTTTTGTCAAACGTGATTCCAAGGATGTATTACATTGTTTCAACAATGAAAGTGGTTATTTCAAATCTCCACGACAACGACTACAATCATGCACAAATAGATTGTTTACTTTATTGTTATGATAGTTTCCATGGTAACTTAGCATGAATATTACACATGGGTAAAATTTTTCCGGATGAGCCAATAGAGAGCTTCGACCTGATTACATTGAGTGTAAAATCACATCTGTATCTTCTATAGTAACGGAGATATGCTAGTTTGAAATTTTATATAATGTTTTTGTTAAACGTGATTCCAAGGATGTATTACATTGTTTCAACAATGAAAGTGGTTATTTCAAATCTCCACGACAACGACTACAATCATGCACAAATAGATTGTTTACTTTATTGTTATGATAGTTTCCATGGTAACTAAGCTTGAATATTACACATGGGTAAAATTTTTTCGGATGAGCCAATAGAGAGCTTCGACCTGATTACATTGAGTGTAAAATCGCTACTGTATCTTCTATAGTAACGGATATATGCGAGTTTGAAATTTTATATAATGTTTTTGTTAAACGTAATACCAAGGATGTATTACATTGTTTCAACAATGAAAGTGGTTATTTCAAATCTCCACGACAACGACTACAATCATGCACAAATAGATTGTTTACTTTATTGTTATGATAGTTTCCATGGTAACTAAGCATAAATATTACACATGGGTAAAATTCTTTCGGATGAGCCAATAGAGAGCATCGACATGATTACATTGAGTGTAAAATCACTTCTGTCTCTTCTATAGTAACGGAGATATGCGAGTTTGAAATTTTATATAATGTTTTTGTCAAACGTGATTCCAAGGATGTATTACATTGTTTCAACAATGAAAGTGGTTATTTCAAATCTCCACGACAACGACTACAATCATGCACAAATAGATTGTTTACTTTATTGTTATGATAGTTTCCATGGTAACTTAGCATGAATATTACACATGGGTAAAATTTTTCCGGATGAGCCAAAAGAGAGCTTCGACCTGATTACATTGAGTGTAAAATCACATCAGTATCTTCTATAGTAATGGAGATATGCGAGTTTGAAATTTTTTATAATGTTCTTGTCAAACGTGATTCCAAGGATGTATTACATTGTTTCAACAATGAAAGTGGTTATTTCAAATCTCCACGACAACGACTACAATCATGCACAAATAGATTGTTTACTTTATTGTTATGATAGTTTCCATGGTAACTTAGCATGAATATTACACATGGGTAAAATTTTTCCGGATGAGCCAAAAGAGAGCTTCGACCTGATTACATTGAGTGTAAAATCACTTATGTATCTTCTATAGTAATGGAGATATGCGAGTTTGAAATTTTTTATTATGTTCTTGTCAAACGTGATTCCAAGGATGTATTACATTGTTTCAACAATGAAAGTGGTTATTTCAAATCTCCACGACAACGACTACAATCATGCACAAATAGATTGTTTACTTTATTGTTATGATAGTTTCCATGGTAACTAAGCATGAATATTACAAATGGGTAAAATTTTTCCGGATGAGTCAAAAGAGAGCTTCGACCTGATTACATTGAGTGTAAAATCACATCTATATGTTCTATAGTAATGGAGATATGCGAGTTTGAAATTTTATATAATGTTTTTGTAAAACGTGATACCAAGGACGTATTACATTGTTTCAACAATGAAAGTGGTTATTTCAAATCTCCACGACAACGACTACAATCATGCACAAATAGATTGTTTACTTTATTGTTATGATAGTTTCCATGGTAACTAAGCATAAATATTACACATGGGTAAAATTCTTTCGGATGAGCCAATAGAGAGCTTCGACCTGATTACATTGAGTGTAAAATCACATCTGTATCTTCTATAGTAACGGAGATATGCTAGTTTGAAATTTTATATAATGTTTTTGTTAAACGTGATTCCAAGGATGTATTACATTGTTTCAACAATGAAAGTGGTTATTTCAAATCTCCACGACAACGACTACAATCATGCACAAATAGATTGTTTACTTTATTGTTATGATAGTTTCCATGGTAACTAAGCTTGAATATTACACATGGGTAAAATTTTTTCGGATGAGCCAATAGAGAGCTTCGACCTGATTACATTGAGTGTAAAATCGTTACTGTATCTTCTATAGTAACGGATATATGCGAGTTTGAAATTTTATATAATGTTTTTGTTAAACGTAATACCAAGGATGTATTACATTGTTTCAACAATGAAAGTGGTTATTTCAAATCTCCACGACAACGACTACAATCATGCACAAATAGATTGTTTACTTTATTGTTATGATAGTTTCCATGGTAACTAAGCATAAATATTACACATGGGTAAAATTCTTTCGGATGAGCCAATAGAGAGCATCGACATGATTACATTGAGTGTAAAATCACTTCTGTCTCTTCTATAGTAACGGAGATATGCGAGTTTGAAATTTTATATAATGTTTTTGTCAAACGTGATTCCAAGGATGTATTACATTGTTTCAACAATGAAAGTGGTTATTTCAAATCTCCACGACAACGACTACAATCATGCACAAATAGATTGTTTACTTTATTGTTATGATAGTTTCCATGGTAACTAAGCATGAATATTACAAATGGGTAAATTTTTTCCGGATGAGCCAATAGAGAGCTTCGACCTGATTACATTGAGTGTAAAATCACTTCTGTCTCTTCTATAGTAACGGAGATATGCGAGTTTGAAATTTTATATAATGTTTTTGTTAAACGTGATACCAAGGATGTATTACATTGTTTCAACAATGAAAGTGGTTATTTCAAATCTCCACGACAACGACTACAATCATGCACAAATAGATTGTTTACTTTATTGTTATGATAGTTTCCATGGTAACTTAGCATGAATATTACACATGGGTAAAATTTTTCCGGATGAGCCAATAGAGAGCTTCGACCTGATTACATTGAGTGTAAAATCACATCTGTATCTTCTATAGTAACGGAGATATGCTAGTTTGAAATTTTATATAATGTTTTTGTTAAACGTGATTCCAAGGATGTATTACATTGTTTCAACAATGAAAGTGGTTATTTCAAATCTCCACGACAACGACTACAATCATGCACAAATAGATTGTTTACTTTATTGTTATGATAGTTTCCATGGTAACTAAGCTTGAATATTACACATGGGTAAAATTTTTTCGGATGAGCCAATAGAGAGCTTCGACCTGATTACATTGTGTGTAAAATCGCTACTGTATCTTCTATAGTAACGGATATATGCGAGTTTGAAATTTTATATAATGTTTTTGTTAAACGTAATACCAAGGATGTATTACATTGTTTCAACAATGAAAGTGGTTATTTCAAATCTCCAGGACAACGACTACAATCATGCACAAATAGATTGTTTACTTTATTGTTATGATAGTTTCCATGGTAACTAAGCATGAATATTACACATGGGTAAAATTTTTTCGGATGAGCCAATAGAGAGCTTCGACCTGATTACATTGAGTGTAAAATCGCTACTGTATCTTCTATAGTAACGGAGATATGCGAGTTTGAAATTTTATATAATGTTTTTGTAAAACGTGATTCCAAGGATGTATTAGATTGTTTCAACAATGAAAGTGGTTATTTCAAATCTCCACGACAACGACTACAATCATGCACAAGTAGATTGTTTATTTATTGTTATGATAGTTTCCATGGTAACTAAGCATGAATATTACAAATGGGTAATTTTTTCCGGATGAGCCAATAGAGAGCTTCGACATGATTACATTGAGTGTAAAATCACTTCTGTCTCTTCTATAGTAACGGAGATATGCGAGTTTGAAATTTTATATAATGTTTTTGTCAAACGTGATTCCAAGGATGTATTACATTGTTTCAACAATGAAAGTGGTTATTTCAAATCTCCACGACAACGACTACAATCATGCACAAGTAGATTGTTTACTTTATTGTTATGATAGTTTCCATGGTAACTTAGCATGAATATTACACATGGGTAAATTTTTTCCGGATGAGCCAAAAGAGAGCTTCGACCTGATTACATTGAGTGTAAAATCACATCTATATGTTCTATAGTAATGGAGATATGCGAGTTTGAAATTTTTTATAATGTTCTTGTCAAACGTGATTCCAAGGATGTATTACATTGTTTCAACAATGAAAGTGGTTATTTCAAATCTCCACGACAACGACTACAATCATGCACAAATAGATTGTTTACTTTATTGTTATGATAGTTTCCATGGTAACTAAGCATGAATATTACAAATGGGTAAAATTTTTCCGGATGAGCCAAAAGAGAGCTTCGACCTGATTACATTGAGTGTAAAATCACATCTATATGTTCTATAGTAATGGAGATATGCGAGTTTGAAATTTTATATAATGTTTTTGTAAAACGTGATACCAAGGACGTATTACATTGTTTCAACAATGAAAGTGGTTATTTCAAATCTCCACGACAACGACTACAATCATGCACAAATAGATTGTTTACTTTATTGTTATGATAGTTTCCATGGTAACTAAGCATAAATATTACACATGGGTAAAATTCTTTCGGATGAGCCAATAGAGAGCTTCGACATGATTACATTGAGTGTAAAATCACTTCTGTCTCTTCTATAGTAACGGAGATATGCGAGTTTGAAATTTTATATAATGTTTTTGTCAAACGTGATTCCAAGGATGTATTACATTGTTTCAACAATGAAAGTGGTTATTTCAAATCTCCACGACAACGACTACAATCATGCACAAATAGATTGTTTACTTTATTGTTATGATAGTTTCCATGGTAACTTAGCATGAATATTACACATGGGTAAAATTTTTCCGGATGAGCCAATAGAGAGCTTCGACCTGATTACATTGAGTGTAAAATCACATCTGTATCTTCTATAGTAACGGAGATATGCTAGTTTGAAATTTTATATAATGTTTTTGTTAAACGTGATTCCAAGGATGTATTACATTGTTTCAACAATGAAAGTGGTTATTTCAAATCTCCACGACAACGACTACAATCATGCACAAATAGATTGTTTACTTTATTGTTATGATAGTTTCCATGGTAACTAAGCTTGAATATTACACATGGGTAAAATTTTTTCGGATGAGCCAATAGAGAGCTTCGACCTGATTACATTGAGTGTAAAATCGCTACTGTATCTTCTATAGTAACGGATATATGCGAGTTTGAAATTTTATATAATGTTTTTGTTAAACGTAATACCAAGGATGTATTACATTGTTTCAACAATGAAAGTGGTTATTTCAAATCTCCACGACAACGACTACAATCATGCACAAATAGATTGTTTACTTTATTGTTATGATAGTTTCCATGGTAACTAAGCATAAATATTACACATGGGTAAAATTCTTTCGGATGAGCCAATAGAGAGCATCGACATGATTACATTGAGTGTAAAATCACTTCTGTCTCTTCTATAGTAACGGAGATATGCGAGTTTGAAATTTTATATAATGTTTTTGTCAAACGTGATTCCAAGGATGTATTACATTGTTTCAACAATGAAAGTGGTTATTTCAAATCTCCACGACAACGACTACAATCATGCACAAATAGATTGTTTACTTTATTGTTATGATAGTTTCCATGGTAACTTAGCATGAATATTACACATGGGTAAAATTTTTCCGGATGAGCCAAAAGAGAGCTTCGACCTGATTACATTGAGTGTAAAATCACATCAGTATCTTCTATAGTAATGGAGATATGCGAGTTTGAAATTTTTTATAATGTTCTTGTCAAACGTGATTCCAAGGATGTATTACATTGTTTCAACAATGAAAGTGGTTATTTCAAATCTCCACGACAACGACTACAATCATGCACAAATAGATTGTTTACTTTATTGTTATGATAGTTTCCATGGTAACTTAGCATGAATATTACACATGGGTAAAATTTTTCCGGATGAGCCAAAAGAGAGCTTCGACCTGATTACATTGAGTGTAAAATCACTTATGTATCTTCTATAGTAATGGAGATATGCGAGTTTGAAATTTTTTATTATGTTCTTGTCAAACGTGATTCCAAGGATGTATTACATTGTTTCAACAATGAAAGTGGTTATTTCAAATCTCCACGACAACGACTACAATCATGCACAAATAGATTGTTTACTTTATTGTTATGATAGTTTCCATGGTAACTAAGCATGAATATTACAAATGGGTAAAATTTTTCCGGATGAGTCAAAAGAGAGCTTCGACCTGATTACATTGAGTGTAAAATCACATCTATATGTTCTATAGTAATGGAGATATGCGAGTTTGAAATTTTATATAATGTTTTTGTAAAACGTGATACCAAGGACGTATTACATTGTTTCAACAATGAAAGTGGTTATTTCAAATCTCCACGACAACGACTACAATCATGCACAAATAGATTGTTTACTTTATTGTTATGATAGTTTCCATGGTAACTAAGCATAAATATTACACATGGGTAAAATTCTTTCGGATGAGCCAATAGAGAGCTTCGACCTGATTACATTGAGTGTAAAATCACATCTGTATCTTCTATAGTAACGGAGATATGCTAGTTTGAAATTTTATATAATGTTTTTGTTAAACGTGATTCCAAGGATGTATTACATTGTTTCAACAATGAAAGTGGTTATTTCAAATCTCCACGACAACGACTACAATCATGCACAAATAGATTGTTTACTTTATTGTTATGATAGTTTCCATGGTAACTAAGCTTGAATATTACACATGGGTAAAATTTTTTCGGATGAGCCAATAGAGAGCTTCGACCTGATTACATTGAGTGTAAAATCGTTACTGTATCTTCTATAGTAACGGATATATGCGAGTTTGAAATTTTATATAATGTTTTTGTTAAACGTAATACCAAGGATGTATTACATTGTTTCAACAATGAAAGTGGTTATTTCAAATCTCCACGACAACGACTACAATCATGCACAAATAGATTGTTTACTTTATTGTTATGATAGTTTCCATGGTAACTAAGCATAAATATTACACATGGGTAAAATTCTTTCGGATGAGCCAATAGAGAGCATCGACATGATTACATTGAGTGTAAAATCACTTCTGTCTCTTCTATAGTAACGGAGATATGCGAGTTTGAAATTTTATATAATGTTTTTGTCAAACGTGATTCCAAGGATGTATTACATTGTTTCAACAATGAAAGTGGTTATTTCAAATCTCCACGACAACGACTACAATCATGCACAAATAGATTGTTTACTTTATTGTTATGATAGTTTCCATGGTAACTTAGCATGAATATTACACATGGGTAAAATTTTTCCGGATGAGCCAAAAGAGAGCTTCGACCTGATTACATTGAGTGTAAAATCACATCAGTATCTTCTATAGTAATGGAGATATGCGAGTTTGAAATTTTTTATAATGTTCTTTTCAAACGTGATTCCAAGGATGTATTACATTGTTTCAACAATGAAAGTGGTTATTTCAAATCTCCACGACAACGACTACAATCATGCACAAATAGATTGTTTACTTTATTGTTATGATAGTTTCCATGGTAACTTAGCATGAATATTACACATGGGTAAAATTTTTCCGGATGAGCCAAAAGAGAGCTTCGACCTGATTACATTGAGTGTAAAATCACTTATGTATCTTCTATAGTAATGGAGATATGCGAGTTTGAAATTTATTATTATGTTCTTGTCAAACGTGATTCCAAGGATGTATTACATTGTTTCAACAATGAAAGTGGTTATTTCAAATCTCCACGACAACGACTACAATCATGCACAAGTAGATTGTTTACTTTATTGTTATGATAGTTTCCATGGTAACTAAGCATGAATATTACAAATGGGTAATTTTTTTCCGGATGAGCCAATAGAGAGCTTCGACATGATTACATTGAGTGTAAAATCACTTCTGTCTCTTCTATAGTAACGGAGATATGCGAGTTTGAAATTTTATATAATGTTTTTGTAAAACGTGATTCCAAGGATGTATTACATTGTTTCAACAATGAAAGTGGTTATTTCAAATCTCCACGACAACGACTACAATCATGCACAAATAGATTGTTTACTTTATTGTTATGATAGTTTCCATGGTAACTTAGCATGAATATTACACATGGGTAAAATTTTTCCGGATGAGCCAAAAGAGAGCTTCGACCTGATTACATTGAGTGTAAAATCACATCTGTATCTTCTATAGTAACGGAGATATGCGAGTTTGAAATTTTATATAATGTTTTTGTTAAACGTGATTCCAAGGATGTATTACATCGTTTCAACAATGAAAGTGGTTATTTCAAATCTCCACGACAACGACTACAATCATGCACAAATAGATTGTTTATTTTATTGTTATGATAGTTTCCATGGTAACTAAGCATGAATATTACAAATGGGTAAATTTTTTCCGGATGAGCCAATAGAGAGCTTCGACATGATTACATTGAGTGTAAAATCACTTCTGTCTCTTCTATAGTAACGGAGATATGCGAGTTTGAAATTTTATATAATGTTTTTGTTAAACGTGATACCAAGGATGTATTACATTGTTTCAACAATGAAAGTGGTTATTTCAAATCTCCACGACAACGACTACAATCATGCACAAATAGATTGTTTACTTTATTGTTATGATAGTTTCCATGGTAACTTAGCATGAATATTACACATGGGTAAAATTTTTCCGGATGAGCCAAAAGAGAGCTTCGACCTGATTACATTGAGTGTAAAATCACATCTATATGTTCTATAGTAATGGAGATATGCGATTTTGAAATTTTATATAATGTTTTTGTTAAACGTGATTCCAAGGATGTATTACATTGTTTCAACAATGAAAGTGGTTATTTCAAATCTCCAGGACAACGACTACAATCATGCACAAATAGATTGTTTACTTTATTGTTATGATAGTTTCCATGGTAACTAAGCATGAATATTACACATGGGTAAAATTTTTTCGGATGAGCCAATAGAGAGCTTCGACCTGATTACATTGAGTGTAAAATCGCTACTGTATCTTCTATAGTAACGGAGATATGCGAGTTTGAAATTTTATATAATGTTTTTGTAAAACGTGATTCCAAGGATGTATTAGATTGTTTCAACAATGAAAGTGGTTATTTCAAATCTCCACGACAACGACTACAATCATGCACAAGTAGATTGTTTATTTATTGTTATGATAGTTTCCATGGTAACTAAGCATGAATATTACAAATGGGTAATTTTTTCCGGATGAGCCAATAGAGAGCTTCGACATGATTACATTGAGTGTAAAATCACTTCTGTCTCTTCTATAGTAACGGAGATATGCGAGTTTGAAATTTTATATAATGTTTTTGTCAAACGTGATTCCAAGGATGTATTACATTGTTTCAACAATGAAAGTGGTTATTTCAAATCTCCACGACAACGACTACAATCATGCACATGTAGATTGTTTACTTTATTGTTATGATAGTTTCCATGGTAACTTAGCATGAATATTACACATGGGAAAAATTTTTCCGGATGAGCCAAAAGAGAGCTTCGACCTGATTACATTGAGTGTAAAATCACATCTATATGTTCTATAGTAATGGAGATATGCGAGTTTGAAATTTTTTATAATGTTCTTGTCAAACGTGATTCCAAGGATGTATTACATTGTTTCAACAATGAGAGTGGTTATTTCAAATCTCCACGACAACGACTACAATCATGCACAAATAGATTGTTTACTTTATTGTTATGATAGTTTCCATGGTAACTTAGCATGAATATTACACATGGGTAAATTTTTTCCGGATGAGCCAAAAGAGAGCTTCGACCTGATTACATTGAGTGTAAAATCACATCTGTATCTTCTATAGTAACGGAGATATGCGAGTTTGAAATTTTATATAATGTTTTTGTTAAACGTGATTCCAAGGATGTATTACATTGTTTCAACAATGAAAGTGGTTATTTCAAATCTCCACGACAACGACTACAATCATGCACAAATAGATTGTTTACTTTATTGTTATGATAGTTTCAATGGTAACTAAGCATGAATATTACAAATGGGTAAAATTTTTCCGGATGAGCCAAAAGAGAGCTTCGACCTGATTACATTGAGTGTAAAATCACATCTATATGTTCTATAGTAATGGAGATATGCGAGTTTGAAATTTTATATAATGTTTTTGTAAAACGTGATACCAAGGACGTATTACATTGTTTCAACAATGAAAGTGGTTATTTCAAATCTCCACGACAACGACTACAATCATGCACAAATAGATTGTTTACTTTATTGTTATGATAGTTTCCATGGTAACTAAGCATAAATATTACACATGGGTAAAATTCTTTCGGATGAGCCAATAGAGAGCTTCGACATGATTACATTGAGTGTAAAATCACTTCTGTCTCTTCTATAGTAACGGAGATATGCTAGTTTGAAATTTTATATAATGTTTTTGTTAAACGTGATTCCAAGGATGTATTACATTGTTTCAACAATGAAAGTGGTTATTTCAAATCTCCACGACAACGACTACAATCATGCACAAATAGATTGTTTACTTTATTGTTATGATAGTTTCCATGGTAACTAAGCTTGAATATTACACATGGGTAAAATTTTTTCGGATGAGCCAATAGAGAGCTTCGACCTGATTACATTGAGTGTAAAATCGCTACTGTATCTTCTATAGTAACGGATATATGCGAGTTTGAAATTTTATATAATGTTTTTGTTAAACGTGATACCAAGGATGTATTACATTGTTTCAACAATGAAAGTGGTTATTTCAAATCTCCACGACAACGACTACAATCATGCACAAATAGATTGTTTACTTTATTGTTATGATAGTTTCCATGGTAACTTAGCATGAATATTACACATGGGTAAAATTTTGCCGGATGAGCCAAAAGAGAGCTTCGACCTGATTACATTGAGTGTAAAATCACATCAGTATCTTCTATAGTAATGGAGATATGCGAGTGTGAAATTTTTTATAATGTTCTTGTCAAACGTGATTCCAAGGATGTATTACATTGTTTCAACAATGAAAGTGGTTATTTCAAATCTCCACGACAACGACTACAATCATGCACAAATAGATTGTTTACTTTATTGTTATGATAGTTTCCATGGTAACTAAGCATGAATATTACACATGGGTAAAATTTTTTCCGGATGGGCCAAAAGAGAGCTTCGACCTGATTACATTGAGTGTAAAATCACATCTATATGTTCTATAGTAATGGAGATATGCGAGTTTGAAATTTTTTATAATGTTCTTGTCAAACGTGATTCCAAGGATGTATTACATTGTTTCAACGATGAAAGTGGTTATTTCAAATCTCCACGACAACGACTACAATCATGCACAAATAGATTGTTTACTTTATTGTTATGATAGTTTCCATGGTAACTTAGCATGAATATTACACATGGGTAAAATTTTTCCGGATGAGCCAAAAGAGAGCTTCGACCTGATTACATTGAGTGTAAAATCACATCTATATGTTCTATAGTAATGGAGATATGCGATTTTGAAATTTTATATAATGTTTTTGTTAAACGTGATTCCAAGGATGTATTACATTGTTTCAACAATGAAAGTGGTTATTTCAAATCTCCAGGACAACGACTACAATCATGCACAAATAGATTGTTTACTTTATTGTTATGATAGTTTCCATGGTAACTAAGCATGAATATTACACATGGGTAAAATTTTTTCGGATGAGCCAATAGAGAGCTTCGACCTGATTACATTGAGTGTAAAATCGCTACTGTATCTTCTATAGTAACGGAGATATGCGAGTTTGAAATTTTATATAATGTTTTTGTAAAACGTGATTCCAAGGATGTATTAGATTGTTTCAACAATGAAAGTGGTTATTTCAAATCTCCACGACAACGACTACAATCATGCACAAGTAGATTGTTTATTTATTGTTATGATAGTTTCCATGGTAACTAAGCATGAATATTACAAATGGGTAATTTTTTCCGGATGAGCCAATAGAGAGCTTCGACATGATTACATTGAGTGTAAAATCACTTCTGTCTCTTCTATAGTAACGGAGATATGCGAGTTTGAAATTTTATATAATGTTTTTGTCAAACGTGATTCCAAGGATGTATTACATTGTTTCAACAATGAAAGTGGTTATTTCAAATCTCCACGACAACGACTACAATCATGCACAAGTAGATTGTTTACTTTATTGTTATGATAGTTTCCATGGTAACTTAGCATGAATATTACACATGGGTAAAATTTTTCCGGATGAGCCAAAAGAGAGCTTCGACCTGATTACATTGAGTGTAAAATCACATCTGTATCTTCTATAGTAACGGAGATATGCGAGTTTGAAATTTTATATAATGTTTTTGTTAAACGTGATTCCAAGGATGTATTACATTGTTTCAACAATGAAAGTGGTTATTTCAAATCTCCACGACAACGACTACAATCATGCACAAATAGATTGTTTACTTTATTGTTATGATAGTTTCCATGGTAACTTAGCATGAATATTACACATGGGTAAAATTTTTCCGGATGAGCCAAAAGAGAGCTTCGACCTGATTACATTGAGTGTAAAATCACTTATGTATCTTCTATAGTAATGGAGATATGCGAGTTTGAAATTTATTATTATGTTCTTGTCAAACGTGATTCCAAGGATGTATTACATTGTTTCAACAATGAAAGTGGTTATTTCAAATCTCCACGACAACGACTACAATCATGCACAAGTAGATTGTTTACTTTATTGTTATGATAGTTTCCATGGTAACTAAGCATGAATATTACAAATGGGTAATTTTTTTTCGGATGAGCCAATAGAGAGCTTCGACATGATTACATTGAGTGTAAAATCACTTCTGTCTCTTCTATAGTAACGGAGATATGCGAGTTTGAAATTTTATATAATGTTTTTGTAAAACGTGATTCCAAGGATGTATTACATTGTTTCAACAATGAAAGTGGTTATTTCAAATCTCCACGACAACGACTACAATCATGCACAAATAGATTGTTTACTTTATTGTTATGATAGTTTCCATGGTAACTAAGCATGAATATTACACATGGGTAAAATTTTTTCCGGATGGGCCAAAAGAGAGCTTCGACCTGATTACATTGAGTGTAAAATCACATCTATATGTTCTATAGTAATGGAGATATGCGAGTTTGAAATTTTTTATAATGTTCTTGTCAAACGTGATTCCAAGGATGTATTACATTGTTTCAACGATGAAAGTGGTTATTTCAAATCTCCACGACAACGACTACAATCATGCACAAATAGATTGTTTACTTTATTGTTATGATAGTTTCCATGGTAACTTAGCATGAATATTACACATGGGTAAAATTTTTCCGGATGAGCCAAAAGAGAGCTTCGACCTGATTACATTGAGTGTAAAATCACATCTATATGTTCTATAGTAATGGAGATATGCGAGTGTGAAATTTTTTATAATGTTCTTGTCAAACGTGATTCCAAGGATGTATTACATTGTTTCAACAATGAAAGTGGTTATTTCAAATCTCCACGACAACGACTACAATCATGCACAAATAGATTGTTTACTTTATTGTTATGATAGTTTCCATGGTAACTTAGCATGAATATTACACATGGGTAAAATTTTTCCGGATGAGCCAAAAGAGAGCTTCGACCTGATTACATTGAGTGTAAAATCACATCTATATGTTCTATAGTAATGGAGATATGCGATTTTGAAATTTTATATAATGTTTTTGTTAAACGTGATTCCAAGGATGTATTACATTGTTTCAACAATGAAAGTGGTTATTTCAAATCTCCAGGACAACGACTACAATCATGCACAAATAGATTGTTTACTTTATTGTTATGATAGTTTCCATGGTAACTAAGCATGAATATTACACATGGGTAAAAATTTTTCGGATGAGCCAATAGAGAGCTTCGACCTGATTACATTGAGTGTAAAATCGCTACTGTATCTTCTATAGTAACGGAGATATGCGAGTTTGAAATTTTATATAATGTTTTTGTAAAACGTGATTCCAAGGATGTATTAGATTGTTTCAACAATGAAAGTGGTTATTTCAAATCTCCACGACAACGACTACAATCATGCACAAGTAGATTGTTTATTTATTGTTATGATAGTTTCCATGGTAACTAAGCATGAATATTACAAATGGGTAATTTTTTCCGGATGAGCCAATAGAGAGCTTCGACATGATTACATTGAGTGTAAAATCACTTCTGTCTCTTCTATAGTAACGGAGATATGCGAGTTTGAAATTTTATATAATGTTTTTGTCAAACGTGATTCCAAGGATGTATTACATTGTTTCAACAATGAAAGTGGTTATTTCAAATCTCCACGACAACGACTACAATCATGCACAAGTAGATTGTTTACTTTATTGTTATGATAGTTTCCATGGTAACTTAGCATGAATATTACACATGGGTAAAATTTTTCCGGATGAGCCAAAAGAGAGCTTCGACCTGATTACATTGAGTGTAAAATCACATCTGTATCTTCTATAGTAACGGAGATATGCGAGTTTGAAATTTTATATAATGTTTTTGTTAAACGTGATTCCAAGGATGTATTACATTGTTTCAACAATGAAAGTGGTTATTTCAAATCTCCACGACAACGACTACAATCATGCACAAATAGATTGTTTACTTTATTGTTATGATAGTTTCCATGGTAACTTAGCATGAATATTACACATGGGTAAAATTTTTCCGGATGAGCCAAAAGAGAGCTTCGACCTGATTACATTGAGTGTAAAATCACTTATGTATCTTCTATAGTAATGGAGATATGCGAGTTTGAAATTTATTATTATGTTCTTGTCAAACGTGATTCCAAGGATGTATTACATTGTTTCAACAATGAAAGTGGTTATTTCAAATCTCCACGACAACGACTACAATCATGCACAAGTAGATTGTTTACTTTATTGTTATGATAGTTTCCATGGTAACTAAGCATGAATATTACAAATGGGTAATTTTTTTCCGGATGAGCCAATAGAGAGCTTCGACATGATTACATTGAGTGTAAAATCACTTCTGTCTCTTCTATAGTAACGGAGATATGCGAGTTTGAAATTTTATATAATGTTTTTGTAAAACGTGATTCCAAGGATGTATTACATTGTTTCAACAATGAAAGTGGTTATTTCAAATCTCCACGACAACGACTACAATCATGCACAAATAGATTGTTTACTTTATTGTTATGATAGTTTCCATGGTAACTTAGCATGAATATTACACATGGGTAAAATTTTTCCGGATGAGCCAAAAGAGAGCTTCGACCTGATTACATTGAGTGTAAAATCACATCTGTATCTTCTATAGTAACGGAGATATGCGAGTTTGAAATTTTATATAATGTTTTTGTTAAACGTGATTCCAAGGATGTATTACATCGTTTCAACAATGAAAGTGGTTATTTCAAATCTCCACGACAACGACTACAATCATGCACAAATAGATTGTTTATTTTATTGTTATGATAGTTTCCATGGTAACTAAGCATGAATATTACAAATGGGTAAATTTTTTCCGGATGAGCCAATAGAGAGCTTCGACATGATTACATTGAGTGTAAAATCACTTCTGTCTCTTCTATAGTAACGGAGATATGCGAGTTTGAAATTTTATATAATGTTTTTGTTAAACGTGATACCAAGGATGTATTACATTGTTTCAACAATGAAAGTGGTTATTTCAAATCTCCACGACAACGACTACAATCATGCACAAATAGATTGTTTACTTTATTGTTATGATAGTTTCCATGGTAACTTAGCATGAATATTACACATGGGTAAAATTTTTCCGGATGAGCCAAAAGAGAGCTTCGACCTGATTACATTGAGTGTAAAATCACATCTATATGTTCTATAGTAATGGAGATATGCGATTTTGAAATTTTATATAATGTTTTTGTTAAACGTGATTCCAAGGATGTATTACATTGTTTCAACAATGAAAGTGGTTATTTCAAATCTCCAGGACAACGACTACAATCATGCACAAATAGATTGTTTACTTTATTGTTATGATAGTTTCCATGGTAACTAAGCATGAATATTACACATGGGTAAAATTTTTTCGGATGAGCCAATAGAGAGCTTCGACCTGATTACATTGAGTGTAAAATCGCTACTGTATCTTCTATAGTAACGGAGATATGCGAGTTTGAAATTTTATATAATGTTTTTGTAAAACGTGATTCCAAGGATGTATTAGATTGTTTCAACAATGAAAGTGGTTATTTCAAATCTCCACGACAACGACTACAATCATGCACAAGTAGATTGTTTATTTATTGTTATGATAGTTTCCATGGTAACTAAGCATGAATATTACAAATGGGTAATTTTTTCCGGATGAGCCAATAGAGAGCTTCGACATGATTACATTGAGTGTAAAATCACTTCTGTCTCTTCTATAGTAACGGAGATATGCGAGTTTGAAATTTTATATAATGTTTTTGTCAAACGTGATTCCAAGGATGTATTACATTGTTTCAACAATGAAAGTGGTTATTTCAAATCTCCACGACAACGACTACAATCATGCACATGTAGATTGTTTACTTTATTGTTATGATAGTTTCCATGGTAACTTAGCATGAATATTACACATGGGAAAAATTTTTCCGGATGAGCCAAAAGAGAGCTTCGACCTGATTACATTGAGTGTAAAATCACATCTATATGTTCTATAGTAATGGAGATATGCGAGTTTGAAATTTTTTATAATGTTCTTGTCAAACGTGATTCCAAGGATGTATTACATTGTTTCAACAATGAGAGTGGTTATTTCAAATCTCCACGACAACGACTACAATCATGCACAAATAGATTGTTTACTTTATTGTTATGATAGTTTCCATGGTAACTTAGCATGAATATTACACATGGGTAAATTTTTTCCGGATGAGCCAAAAGAGAGCTTCGACCTGATTACATTGAGTGTAAAATCACATCTGTATCTTCTATAGTAACGGAGATATGCGAGTTTGAAATTTTATATAATGTTTTTGTTAAACGTGATTCCAAGGATGTATTACATTGTTTCAACAATGAAAGTGGTTATTTCAAATCTCCACGACAACGACTACAATCATGCACAAATAGATTGTTTACTTTATTGTTATGATAGTTTCCATGGTAACTAAGCATGAATATTACAAATGGGTAAAATTTTTCCGGATGAGCCAAAAGAGAGCTTCGACCTGATTACATTGAGTGTAAAATCACATCTATATGTTCTATAGTAATGGAGATATGCGAGTTTGAAATTTTATATAATGTTTTTGTAAAACGTGATACCAAGGACGTATTACATTGTTTCAACAATGAAAGTGGTTATTTCAAATCTCCACGACAACGACTACAATCATGCACAAATAGATTGTTTACTTTATTGTTATGATAGTTTCCATGGTAACTAAGCATAAATATTACACATGGGTAAAATTCTTTCGGATGAGCCAATAGAGAGCTTCGACATGATTACATTGAGTGTAAAATCACTTCTGTCTCTTCTATAGTAACGGAGATATGCGAGTTTGAAATTTTATATAATGTTTTTGTCAAACGTGATTCCAAGGATGTATTACATTGTTTCAACAATGAAAGTTGTTATTTCAAATCTCCACGACAACGACTACAATCATGCAAAAATAGATTGTTTACTTTATTGTTATGATAGTTTCCATGGTAACTTAGCATGAATATTACACATGGGTAAAATTTTTCCGGATGAGCCAAAAGAGAGCTTCGACCTGATTACATTGAGTGTAAAATCACATCAGTATCTTCTATAGTAACGGAGATATGCTAGTTTGAAATTTTATATAATGTTTTTGTTAAACGTGATTCCAAGGATGTATTACATTGTTTCAACAATGAAAGTGGTTATTTCAAATCTCCACGACAACGACTACAATCATGCACAAATAGATTGTTTACTTTATTGTTATGATAGTTTCCATGGTAACTAAGCTTGAATATTACACATGGGTAAAATTTTTTCGGATGAGCCAATAGAGAGCTTCGACCTGATTACATTGAGTGTAAAATCGCTACTGTATCTTCTATAGTAACGGATATATGCGAGTTTGAAATTTTATATAATGTTTTTGTTAAACGTGATACCAAGGATGTATTACATTGTTTCAACAATGAAAGTGGTTATTTCAAATCTCCACGACAACGACTACAATCATGCACAAATAGATTGTTTACTTTATTGTTATGATAGTTTCCATGGTAACTTAGCATGAATATTACACATGGGTAAAATTTTTCCGGATGAGCCAAAAGAGAGCTTCGACCTGATTACATTGAGTGTAAAATCACATCTATATGTTCTATAGTAATGGAGATATGCGAGTTTGAAATTTTTTATAATGTTCTTGTCAAACGTGATTCCAAGGATGTATTACATTGTTTCAACAATGAGAGTGGTTATTTCAAATCTCCACGACAACGACTACAATCATGCACAAATAGATTGTTTACTTTATTGTTATGATAGTTTCCATGGTAACTTAGCATGAATATTACACATGGGTAAATTTTTTCCGGATGAGCCAAAAGAGAGCTTCGACCTGATTACATTGAGTGTAAAATCACATCTGTATCTTCTATAGTAACGGAGATATGCGAGTTTGAAATTTTATATAATGTTTTTGTTAAACGTGATTCCAAGGATGTATTACATTGTTTCAACAATGAAAGTGGTTATTTCAAATCTCCACGACAACGACTACAATCATGCACAAATAGATTGTTTACTTTATTGTTATGATAGTTTCCATGGTAACTAAGCATGAATATTACAAATGGGTAAAATTTTTCCGGATGAGCCAAAAGAGAGCTTCGACCTGATTACATTGAGTGTAAAATCACATCTATATGTTCTATAGTAATGGAGATATGCGAGTTTGAAATTTTATATAATGTTTTTGTAAAACGTGATACCAAGGACGTATTACATTGTTTCAACAATGAAAGTGGTTATTTCAAATCTCCACGACAACGACTACAATCATGCACAAATAGATTGTTTACTTTATTGTTATGATAGTTTCCATGGTAACTAAGCATAAATATTACACATGGGTAAAATTCTTTCGGATGAGCCAATAGAGAGCTTCGACATGATTACATTGAGTGTAAAATCACTTCTGTCTCTTCTATAGTAACGGAGATATGCGAGTTTGAAATTTTATATAATGTTTTTGTCAAACGTGATTCCAAGGATGTATTACATTGTTTCAACAATGAAAGTTGTTATTTCAAATCTCCACGACAACGACTACAATCATGCAAAAATAGATTGTTTACTTTATTGTTATGATAGTTTCCATGGTAACTTAGCATGAATATTACACATGGGTAAAATTTTTCCGGATGAGCCAAAAGAGAGCTTCGACCTGATTACATTGAGTGTAAAATCACATCAGTATCTTCTATAGTAACGGAGATATGCTAGTTTGAAATTTTATATAATGTTTTTGTTAAACGTGATTCCAAGGATGTATTACATTGTTTCAACAATGAAAGTGGTTATTTCAAATCTCCACGACAACGACTACAATCATGCACAAATAGATTGTTTACTTTATTGTTATGATAGTTTCCATGGTAACTAAGCTTGAATATTACACATGGGTAAAATTTTTTCGGATGAGCCAATAGAGAGCTTCGACCTGATTACATTGAGTGTAAAATCGCTACTGTATCTTCTATAGTAACGGATATATGCGAGTTTGAAATTTTATATAATGTTTTTGTTAAACGTGATACCAAGGATGTATTACATTGTTTCAACAATGAAAGTGGTTATTTCAAATCTCCACGACAACGACTACAATCATGCACAAATAGATTGTTTACTTTATTGTTATGATAGTTTCCATGGTAACTTAGCATGAATATTACACATGGGTAAAATTTTGCCGGATGAGCCAAAAGAGAGCTTCGACCTGATTACATTGAGTGTAAAATCACATCAGTATCTTCTATAGTAATGGAGATATGCGAGTGTGAAATTTTTTATAATGTTCTTGTCAAACGTGATTCCAAGGATGTATTACATTGTTTCAACAATGAAAGTGGTTATTTCAAATCTCCACGACAACGACTACAATCATGCACAAATAGATTGTTTACTTTATTGTTATGATAGTTTCCATGGTAACTAAGCATGAATATTACACATGGGTAAACTTTTTTCCGGATGGGCCAAAAGAGAGCTTCGACCTGATTACATTGAGTGTAAAATCACATCTATATGTTCTATAGTAATGGAGATATGCGAGTTTGAAATTTTTTATAATGTTCTTGTCAAACGTGATTCCAAGGATGTATTACATTGTTTCAACGATGAAAGTGGTTATTTCAAATCTCCACGACAACGACTACAATCATGCACAAATAGATTGTTTACTTTATTGTTATGATAGTTTCCATGGTAACTTAGCATGAATATTACACATGGGTAAAATTTTTCCGGATGAGCCAAAAGAGAGCTTCGACCTGATTACATTGAGTGTAAAATCACATCTATATGTTCTATAGTAATGGAGATATGCGAGTGTGAAATTTTTTATAATGTTCTTGTCAAACGTGATTCCAAGGATGTATTACATTGTTTCAACAATGAAAGTGGTTATTTCAAATCTCCACGACAACGACTACAATCATGCACAAATAGATTGTTTACTTTATTGTTATGATAGTTTCCATGGTAACTTAGCATGAATATTACACATGGGTAAAATTTTTCCGGATGAGCCAAAAGAGAGCTTCGACCTGATTACATTGAGTGTAAAATCACATCTATATGTTCTATAGTAATGGAGATATGCGATTTTGAAATTTTATATAATGTTTTTGTTAAACGTGATTCCAAGGATGTATTACATTGTTTCAACAATGAAAGTGGTTATTTCAAATCTCCAGGACAACGACTACAATCATGCACAAATAGATTGTTTACTTTATTGTTATGATAGTTTCCATGGTAACTAAGCATGAATATTACACATGGGTAAAATTTTTTCGGATGAGCCAATAGAGAGCTTCGACCTGATTACATTGAGTGTAAAATCGCTACTGTATCTTCTATAGTAACGGAGATATGCGAGTTTGAAATTTTATATAATGTTTTTGTAAAACGTGATTCCAAGGATGTATTAGATTGTTTCAACAATGAAAGTGGTTATTTCAAATCTCCACGACAACGACTACAATCATGCACAAGTAGATTGTTTATTTATTGTTATGATAGTTTCCATGGTAACTAAGCATGAATATTACAAATGGGTAATTTTTTCCGGATGAGCCAATAGAGAGCTTCGACATGATTACATTGAGTGTAAAATCACTTCTGTCTCTTCTATAGTAACGGAGATATGCGAGTTTGAAATTTTATATAATGTTTTTGTCAAACGTGATTCCAAGGATGTATTACATTGTTTCAACAATGAAAGTGGTTATTTCAAATCTCCACTTCAACGACTACAATCATGCACATGTAGATTGTTTACTTTATTGTTATGATAGTTTCCATGGTAACTTAGCATGAATATTACACATGGGAAAAATTTTTCCGGATGAGCCAAAAGAGAGCTTCGACCTGATTACATTGAGTGTAAAATCACATCTATATGTTCTATAGTAATGGAGATATGCGAGTTTGAAATTTTTTATAATGTTCTTGTCAAACGTGATTCCAAGGATGTATTACATTGTTTCAACAATGAGAGTGGTTATTTCAAATCTCCACGACAACGACTACAATCATGCACAAATAGATTGTTTACTTTATTGTTATGATAGTTTCCATGGTAACTTAGCATGAATATTACACATGGGTAAATTTTTTCCGGATGAGCCAAAAGAGAGCTTCGACCTGATTACATTGAGTGTAAAATCACATCTGTATCTTCTATAGTAACGGAGATATGCGAGTTTGAAATTTTATATAATGTTTTTGTTAAACGTGATTCCAAGGATGTATTACATTGTTTCAACAATGAAAGTGGTTATTTCAAATCTCCACGACAACGACTACAATCATGCACAAATAGATTGTTTACTTTATTGTTATGATAGTTTCCATGGTAACTAAGCATGAATATTACAAATGGGTAAAATTTTTCCGGATGAGCCAAAAGAGAGCTTCGACCTGATTACATTGAGTGTAAAATCACATCTATATGTTCTATAGTAATGGAGATATGCGAGTTTGAAATTTTATATAATGTTTTTGTAAAACGTGATACCAAGGACGTATTACATTGTTTCAACAATGAAAGTGGTTATTTCAAATCTCCACGACAACGACTACAATCATGCACAAATAGATTGTTTACTTTATTGTTATGATAGTTTCCATGGTAACTAAGCATAAATATTACACATGGGTAAAATTCTTTCGGATGAGCCAATAGAGAGCTTCGACATGATTACATTGAGTGTAAAATCACTTCTGTCTCTTCTATAGTAACGGAGATATGCGAGTTTGAAATTTTATATAATGTTTTTGTCAAACGTGATTCCAAGGATGTATTACATTGTTTCAACAATGAAAGTTGTTATTTCAAATCTCCACGACAACGACTACAATCATGCAAAAATAGATTGTTTACTTTATTGTTATGATAGTTTCCATGGTAACTTAGCATGAATATTACACATGGGTAAAATTTTTCCGGATGAGCCAAAAGAGAGCTTCGACCTGATTACATTGAGTGTAAAATCACATCAGTATCTTCTATAGTAACGGAGATATGCTAGTTTGAAATTTTATATAATGTTTTTGTTAAACGTGATTCCAAGGATGTATTACATTGTTTCAACAATGAAAGTGGTTATTTCAAATCTCCACGACAACGACTACAATCATGCACAAATAGATTGTTTACTTTATTGTTATGATAGTTTCCATGGTAACTAAGCTTGAATATTACACATGGGTAAAATTTTTTCGGATGAGCCAATAGAGAGCTTCGACCTGATTACATTGAGTGTAAAATCGCTACTGTATCTTCTATAGTAACGGATATATGCGAGTTTGAAATTTTATATAATGTTTTTGTTAAACGTGATACCAAGGATGTATTACATTGTTTCAACAATGAAAGTGGTTATTTCAAATCTCCACGACAACGACTACAATCATGCACAAATAGATTGTTTACTTTATTGTTATGATAGTTTCCATGGTAACTTAGCATGAATATTACACATGGGTAAAATTTTGCCGGATGAGCCAAAAGAGAGCTTCGACCTGATTACATTGAGTGTAAAATCACATCAGTATCTTCTATAGTAATGGAGATATGCGAGTGTGAAATTTTTTATAATGTTCTTGTCAAACGTGATTCCAAGGATGTATTACATTGTTTCAACAATGAAAGTGGTTATTTCAAATCTCCACGACAACGACTACAATCATGCACAAATAGATTGTTTACTTTATTGTTATGATAGTTTCCATGGTAACTAAGCATGAATATTACACATGGGTAAAATTTTTTCCGGATGGGCCAAAAGAGAGCTTCGACCTGATTACATTGAGTGTAAAATCACATCTATATGTTCTATAGTAATGGAGATATGCGAGTTTGAAATTTTTTATAATGTTCTTGTCAAACGTGATTCCAAGGATGTATTACATTGTTTCAACGATGAAAGTGGTTATTTCAAATCTCCACGACAACGACTACAATCATGCACAAGTAGATTGTTTACTTTATTGTTATGATAGTTTCCATGGTAACTAAGCATGAATATTACAAATGGGTAATTTTTTTCCGGATGAGCCAATAGAGAGCTTCGACATGATTACATTGAGTGTAAAATCACTTCTGTCTCTTCTATAGTAACGGAGATATGCGAGTTTGAAATTTTATATAATGTTTTTGTCAAACGTGATTCCAAGGATGTATTACATTGTTTCAACAATGAAAGTGGTTATTTCAAATCTCCACGACAACGACTACAATCATGCACAAATAGATTGTTTACTTTATTGTTATGATAGTTTCCATGGTAACTTAGCATGAATATTACACATGGGTAAAATTTTTCCGGATGAGCCAAAAGAGAGCTTCGACCTGATTACATTGAGTGTAAAATCACATCTGTATCTTCTATAGTAACGGAGATATGCGAGTTTGAAATTTTATATAATGTTTTTGTTAAACGTGATTCCAAGGATGTATTACATCGTTTCAACAATGAAAGTGGTTATTTCAAATCTCCACGACAACGACTACAATCATGCACAAATAGATTGTTTACTTTATTGTTATGATAGTTTCCATGGTAACTAAGCATGAATATTACAAATGGGTAAATTTTTTCCGGATGAGCCAATAGAGAGCTTCGACATGATTACATTGAGTGTAAAATCACTTCTGTCTCTTCTATAGTAACGGAGATATGCGAGTTTGAAATTTTATATAATGTTTTTGTTAAACGTGATACCAAGGATGTATTACATTGTTTCAACAATGAAAGTGGTTATTTCAAATCTCCACGACAACGACTACAATCATGCACAAATAGATTGTTTACTTTATTGTTATGATAGTTTCCATGGTAACTTAGCATGAATATTACACATGGGTAAAATTTTTCCGGATGAGCCAAAAGAGAGCTTCGACCTGATTACATTGAGTGTAAAATCACATCTATATGTTCTATAGTAATGGAGATATGCGATTTTGAAATTTTATATAATGTTTTTGTTAAACGTGATACCAAGGATGTATTACATTGTTCCAACAATGAAAGTGGTTATTTCAAATCTCCACGACAACGACTACAATCATGCACAAATAGATTGTTTACTTTATTGTTATGATAGTTTCCAAGGTAACTAAGCATGAATATTACACATGGGTAAATTTTTTCCGCATGAGCCAAAAGAGAGCTTCGACCTGATTACATTGAGTGTAAAATCGCTACTGTATCTTCTATAGTAACGGAGATATGCGAGTTTGAAATTTTATATAATGTTTTTGTAAAACGTGATTCCAAGGACGTATTAGATTGTTTCAACAATGAAAGTGGTTATTTCAAATCTCCACGACAACGACTACAATCATGCACAAGTAGATTGTTTATTTATTGTTATGATAGTTTCCATGGTAACTAAGCATGAATATTACAAATGGGTAATTTTTTCCGGATGAGCCAATAGAGAGCTTCGACATGATTACATTGAGTGTAAAATCACTTCTGTCTCTTCTATAGTAACGGAGATATGCGAGTTTGAAATTTTATATAATGTTTTTGTCAAACGTGATTCCAAGGATGTATTACATTGTTTCAACAATGAAAGTGGTTATTTCAAATCTCCACGACAACGACTACAATCATGCACAAGTAGATTGTTTACTTTATTGTTATGATAGTTTCCATGGTAACTTAGCATGAATATTACACATGGGTAAAATTTTTCCGGATGAGCCAAAAGAGAGCTTCGACCTGATTACATTGAGTGTAAAATCACATCTATATGTTCTATAGTAATGGAGATATGCGAGTTTGAAATTTTTTATAATGTTCTTGTCAAACGTGATTCCAAGGATGTATTACATTGTTTCAACAATGAAAGTGGTTATTTCAAATCTCCACGACAACGACTACAATCATGCACAAATAGATTGTTTACTTTATTGTTATGATAGTTTCCATGGTAACAGCATGAATATTACACATGGGTAAATTTTTTCCGGATGAGCCAAAAGAGAGCTTCGACCTGATTACATTGAGTGTAAAATCACATCTGTATCTTCTATAGTAACGGAGATATGCGAGTTTGAAATTTTATATAATGTTTTTGTTAAACGTGATTCCAAGGATGTATTACATTGTTTCAACAATGAAAGTGGTTATTTCAAATCTCCACGACAACGACTACAATCATGCACAAATAGATTGTTTACTTTATTGTTATGATAGTTTCCATGGTAACTAAGCATGAATATTACAAATGGGTAAAATTTTTCCGGATGAGCCAAAAGAGAGCTTCGACCTGATTACATTGAGTGTAAAATCACATCTATATGTTCTATAGTAATGGAGATATGCGAGTTTGAAATTTTATATAATGTTTTTGTAAAACGTGATACCAAGGACGTATTACATTGTTTCAACAATGAAAGTGGTTATTTCAAATCTCCACGACAACGACTACAATCATGCACAAATAGATTGTTTACTTTATTGTTATGATAGTTTCCATGGTAACTAAGCATAAATATTACACATGGGTAAAATTCTTTCGGATGAGCCAATAGAGAGCTTCGACATGATTACATTGAGTGTAAAATCACTTCTGTCTCTTCTATAGTAACGGAGATATGCGAGTTTGAAATTTTATATAATGTTTTTGTCAAACGTGATTCCAAGGATGTATTACATTGTTTCAACAATGAAAGTTGTTATTTCAAATCTCCACGACAACGACTACAATCATGCAAAAATAGATTGTTTACTTTATTGTTATGATAGTTTCCATGGTAACTTAGCATGAATATTACACATGGGTAAAATTTTTCCGGATGAGCCAAAAGAGAGCTTCGACCTGATTACATTGAGTGTAAAATCACATCAGTATCTTCTATAGTAACGGAGATATGCTAGTTTGAAATTTTATATAATGTTTTTGTTAAACGTGATTCCAAGGATGTATTACATTGTTTCAACAATGAAAGTGGTTATTTCAAATCTCCACGACAACGACTACAATCATGCACAAATAGATTGTTTACTTTATTGTTATGATAGTTTCCATGGTAACTAAGCTTGAATATTACACATGGGTAAAATTTTTTCGGATGAGCCAATAGAGAGCTTCGACCTGATTACATTGAGTGTAAAATCGCTACTGTATCTTCTATAGTAACGGATATATGCGAGTTTGAAATTTTATATAATGTTTTTGTTAAACGTGATACCAAGGATGTATTACATTGTTTCAACAATGAAAGTGGTTATTTCAAATCTCCACGACAACGACTACAATCATGCACAAATAGATTGTTTACTTTATTGTTATGATAGTTTCCATGGTAACTTAGCATGAATATTACACATGGGTAAAATTTTTCCGGATGAGCCAATAGAGAGCTTCGACCTGATTACATTGAGTGTAAAATCACATCTGTATCTTCTATAGTAACGGAGATATGCTAGTTTGAAATTTTATATAATGTTTTTGTTAAACGTGATTCCAAGGATGTATTACATTGTTTCAACAATGAAAGTGGTTATTTCAAATCTCCAGGACAACGACTACAATCATGCACAAATAGATTGTTAATTTATTGTTATGATAGTTTCCATGGTAACTAAGCATGAATATTACACATGGGTAAAATTTTTTCGGATGAGCCAATAGAGAGCTTCGACCTGATTACATTGAGTGTAAAATCGCTACTGTATCTTCTATAGTAACGGAGATATGCGAGTTTGAAATTTTATATAATGTTTTTGTAAAACGTGATTCCAAGGATGTATTAGATTGTTTCAACAATGAAAGTGGTTATTTCAAATCTCCACGACAACGACTACAATCATGCACAAGTAGATTGTTTATTTATTGTTATGATAGTTTCCATGGTAACTTAGCATGAATATTACACATGGGTAAAATTTTTCCGGATGAGCCAAAAGAGAGCTTCGACCTGATTACATTGAGTGTAAAATCACATCTATATGTTCTATAGTAATGGAGATATGCGAGTTTGAAATTTTTTATAATGTTCTTGTCAAACGTGATTCCAAGGATGTATTACATTGTTTCAACAATGAAAGTGGTTATTTCAAATCTCCACGACAACGACTACAATCATGCACAAATAGATTGTTTACTTTATTGTTATGATAGTTTCCATGGTAACTTAGCATGAATATTACACATGGGTAAATTTTTTCCGGATGAGCCAAAAGAGAGCTTCGACCTGATTACATTGAGTGTAAAATCACATCTGTATCTTCTATAGTAACGGAGATATGCGAGTTTGAAATTTTATATAATGTTTTTGTTAAACGTGATTCCAAGGATGTATTACATTGTTTCAACAATGAAAGTGGTTATTTCAAATCTCCACGACAACGACTACAATCATGCACAAATAGATTGTTTACTTTATTGTTATGATAGTTTCCATGGTAACTAAGCATGAATATTACAAATGGGTAAAATTTTTCCGGATGAGCCAAAAGAGAGCTTCGACCTGATTACATTGAGTGTAAAATCACATCTATATATTCTATAGTAATGGAGATATGCGAGTTTGAAATTTTATATAATGTTTTTGTAAAACGTGATACCAAGGACGTATTACATTGTTTCAACAATGAAAGTGGTTATTTCAAATCTCCACGACAACGACTACAATCATGCACAAATAGATTGTTTACTTTATTGTTATGATAGTTTCCATGGTAACTAAGCATAAATATTACACATGGGTAAAATTCTTTCGGATGAGCCAATAGAGAGCTTCGACATGATTACATTGAGTGTAAAATCACTTCTGTCTCTTCTATAGTAACGGAGATATGCGAGTTTGAAATTTTATATAATGTTTTTGTCAAACGTGATTCCAAGGATGTATTACATTGTTTCAACAATGAAAGTTGTTATTTCAAATCTCCACGACAACGACTACAATCATGCAAAAATAGATTGTTTACTTTATTGTTATGATAGTTTCCATGGTAACTTAGCATGAATATTACACATGGGTAAAATTTTTCCGGATGAGCCAAAAGAGAGCTTCGACCTGATTACATTGAGTGTAAAATCACATCTGTATCTTCTATAGTAACGGAGATATGCTAGTTTGAAATTTTATATAATGTTTTTGTTAAACGTGATTCCAAGGATGTATTACATTGTTTCAACAATGAAAGTGGTTATTTCAAATCTCCAGGACAACGACTACAATCATGCACAAATAGATTGTTAATTTATTGTTATGATAGTTTCCATGGTAACTAAGCATGAATATTACACATGGGTAAAATTTTTTCGGATGAGCCAATAGAGAGCTTCGACCTGATTACATTGAGTGTAAAATCGCTACTGTATCTTCTATAGTAACGGATATATGCGAGTTTGAAATTTTATATAATGTTTTTGTTAAACGTGATACCAAGGATGTATTACATTGTTTCAACAATGAAAGTGGTTATTTCAAATCTCCACGACAACGACTACAATCATGCACAAATAGATTGTTTACTTTATTGTTATGATAGTTTCCATGGTAACTAAGCATGAATATTACAAATGGGTAAAATTTTTCCGGATGAGCCAAAAGAGAGCTTCGACCTGATTACATTGAGTGTAAAATCACATCTATATATTCTATAGTAATGGAGATATGCGAGTTTGAAATTTTATATAATGTTTTTGTAAAACGTGATACCAAGGACGTATTACATTGTTTCAACAATGAAAGTGGTTATTTCAAATCTCCACGACAACGACTACAATCATGCACAAATAGATTGTTTACTTTATTGTTATGATAGTTTCCATGGTAACTAAGCATAAATATTACACATGGGTAAAATTCTTTCGGATGAGCCAATAGAGAGCTTCGACATGATTACATTGAGTGTAAAATCACTTCTGTCTCTTCTATAGTAACGGAGATATGCGAGTTTGAAATTTTATATAATGTTTTTGTCAAACGTGATTCCAAGGATGTATTACATTGTTTCAACAATGAAAGTTGTTATTTCAAATCTCCACGACAACGACTACAATCATGCAAAAATAGATTGTTTACTTTATTGTTATGATAGTTTCCATGGTAACTTAGCATGAATATTACACATGGGTAAAATTTTTCCGGATGAGCCAAAAGAGAGCTTCGACCTGATTACATTGAGTGTAAAATCACATCAGTATCTTCTATAGTAACGGAGATATGCTAGTTTGAAATTTTATATAATGTTTTTGTTAAACGTGATTCCAAGGATGTATTACATTGTTTCAACAATGAAAGTGGTTATTTCAAATCTCCACGACAACGACTACAATCATGCACAAATAGATTGTTTACTTTATTGTTATGATAGTTTCCATGGTAACTAAGCTTGAATATTACACATGGGTAAAATTTTTTCGGATGAGCCAATAGAGAGCTTCGACCTGATTACATTGAGTGTAAAATCGCTACTGTATCTTCTATAGTAACGGATATATGCGAGTTTGAAATTTTATATAATGTTTTTGTTAAACGTGATACCAAGGATGTATTACATTGTTTCAACAATGAAAGTGGTTATTTCAAATCTCCACGACAACGACTACAATCATGCACAAATAGATTGTTTACTTTATTGTTATGATAGTTTCCATGGTAACTTAGCATGAATATTACACATGGGTAAAATTTTGCCGGATGAGCCAAAAGAGAGCTTCGACCTGATTACATTGAGTGTAAAATCACATCAGTATCTTCTATAGTAATGGAGATATGCGAGTGTGAAATTTTTTATAATGTTCTTGTCAAACGTGATTCCAAGGATGTATTACATTGTTTCAACAATGAAAGTGGTTATTTCAAATCTCCACGACAACGACTACAATCATGCACAAATAGATTGTTTACTTTATTGTTATGATAGTTTCCATGGTAACTAAGCATGAATATTACACATGGGTAAAATTTTTTCCGGATGGGCCAAAAGAGAGCTTCGACCTGATTACATTGAGTGTAAAATCACATCTATATGTTCTATAGTAATGGAGATATGCGAGTTTGAAATTTTTTATAATGTTCTTGTCAAACGTGATTCCAAGGATGTATTACATTGTTTCAACGATGAAAGTGGTTATTTCAAATCTCCACGACAACGACTACAATCATGCACAAATAGATTGTTTACTTTATTGTTATGATAGTTTCCATGGTAACTTAGCATGAATATTACACATGGGTAAAATTTTTCCGGATGAGCCAAAAGAGAGCTTCGACCTGATTACATTGAGTGTAAAATCACATCTATATGTTCTATAGTAATGGAGATATGCGAGTTTGAAATTTTATATAATGTTTTTGTTAAACGTGATACCAAGGATGTATTACATTGTTCCAACAATGAAAGTGGTTATTTCAAATCTCCACGACAACGACTACAATCATGCACAAATAGATTGTTTACTTTATTGTTATGATAGTTTCCATGGTAACTAAGCATGAATATTACACATGGGTTAATTTTTTTCGGATGAGCCAATAGAGAGCTTCGACCTGATTACATTGAGTGTAAAATCGCTACTGTATCTTCTATAGTAACGGAGATATGCGAGTTTGAAATTTTATATAATGTTTTTGTAAAACGTGATTCCAAGGATGTATTAGATTGTTTCAACAATGAAAGTGGTTATTTCAAATCTCCACGACAACGACTACAATCATGCACAAGTAGATTGTTTATTTATTGTTATGATAGTTTCCATGGTAACTAAGCATGAATATTACAAATGGGTAATTTTTTCCGGATGAGCCAATAGAGAGCTTCGACATGATTACATTGAGTGTAAAATCACTTCTGTCTCTTCTATAGTAACGGAGATATGCGAGTTTGAAATTTTATATAATGTTTTTGTCAAACGTGATTCCAAGGATGTATTACATTGTTTCAACAATGAAAGTGGTTATTTCAAATCTCCACGACAACGACTACAATCATGCACAAGTAGATTGTTTACTTTATTGTTATGATAGTTTCCATGGTAACTTAGCATGAATATTACACATGGGTAAAATTTTTCCGGATGAGCCAAAAGAGAGCTTCGACCTGATTACATTGAGTGTAAAATCACATCTATATGTTCTATAGTAATGGAGATATGCGAGTTTGAAATTTTTTATAATGTTCTTGTCAAACGTGATTCCAAGGATGTATTACATTGTTTCAACAATGAAAGTGGTTATTTCAAATCTCCACGACAACGACTACAATCATGCACAAATAGATTGTTTACTTTATTGTTATGATAGTTTCCATGGTAACTTAGCATGAATATTACACATGGGTAAATTTTTTCCGGATGAGCCAAAAGAGAGCTTCGACCTGATTACATTGAGTGTAAAATCACATCTGTATCTTCTATAGTAACGGAGATATGCGAGTCTGAAATTTTATATAATGTTTTTGTTAAACGTGATTCCAAGGATGTATTACATTGTTTCAACAATGAAAGTGGTTATTTCAAATCTCCACGACAACGACTACAATCATGCACAAATAGATTGTTTACTTTATTGTTATGATAGTTTCCATGGTAACTAAGCATGAATATTACAAATGGGTAAAATTTTTCCGGATGAGCCAAAAGAGAGCTTCGACCTGATTACATTGAGTGTAAAATCACATCTATATGTTCTATAGTAATGGAGATATGCGAGTTTGAAATTTTATATAATGTTTTTGTAAAACGTGATACCAAGGACGTATTACATTGTTTCAACAATGAAAGTGGTTATTTCAAATCTCCACGACAACGACTACAATCATGCACAAATAGATTGTTTACTTTATTGTTATGATAGTTTCCATGGTAACTAAGCATAAATATTACACATGGGTAAAATTCTTTCGGATGAGCCAATAGAGAGCTTCGACATGATTACATTGAGTGTAAAATCACTTCTGTCTCTTCTATAGTAACGGAGATATGCGAGTTTGAAATTTTATATAATGTTTTTGTCAAACGTGATTCCAAGGATGTATTACATTGTTTCAACAATGAAAGTGGTTATTTCAAATCTCCACGACAACGACTACAATCATGCACAAATAGATTGTTTACTTTATTGTTATGATAGTTTCCATGGTAACTAAGCATGAATATTACACATGGGTAAAGTTTTTCCGGATGAGCCAATAGAGAGCTTCGACCTGATTACATTGAGTGTAAAATCACTTCTGTATCTTCTAAAGTAACGGAGATATGCGAGTTTGAAATTTTATATAATGTTTTTGTTAGACGTGATTCCAAGGATGTATTACATTGTTTCAACAATGAGAGTGGTTATTTCAAATCTCCACGAAAACGACTACAATCATGCACAAATAGATTGTTTACTTTATTGTTATGACACTTTCCATGGTAAATAAGCATGAATATTACACATGGGTAAATTTTTTTCCTGATGAGCCAATAGAGAGCTTCGACATGATTACATTGAGTGTAAAATCACTTCTTTATCTTCTATAGTAACGGAGATATGCGAGTTTGAAATTTTATATAATGTTTTTGTAAAACGTGATTCCAAGGATGTATTACATTGTTTCAACAATGAGAGTGGTTATTTCAAATCTCCACGAAAACGACTACAATCATGCACAAATAGATTGTTTACTTTATTGTTATGATAGTTTCCATGGTAACTAAGCATGAATATTACACATGGGTAAAGTTTTTCCGGATGAGCCAATAGAGAGCTTCGACCTGATTACATTGAGTGTAAAATCACTTCTGTATCTTCTAAAGTAACGGAGATATGCGGGTTTGAAATTTTATATAATGTTTTTGTAAAACGTGATTCCAAGGATGTATTACATTGTTTCAACAATGAGAGTGGTTATTTCAAATCTCCACGAAAACGACTACAATCATGCACAAATAGATTGTTTACTTTATTGTTATGATAGTTTCCATGGTAACTAAGCATGAATATTACACATGGGTAATTTTTTTCCGGATGAGCCAATAGAGAGCTTCGACCTGATTACATTGAGTGTAAAATCACTTCTGTACCTTCTATAGTAACGGAGATATGCGAGTTTGAAATTTTATATAATGTTTTTGTAAAACGTGATTCCAAGGATGTATTACATTGTTTCAACAATGAAAGTGGTTATTTCAAATCTCCACGACAACGACTAAAATCATGCACAAATAGATTGTTTACTTTATTGTTATGATAGTTTCCATGGTAACTAAGCATGAATATTACACATGGGTAAAACTTTTCCGCATGAGTCAATAGAGAGCTTCGACCTGATTACATTAAGTGTAAAATCACATCTGTATCTTCTATAGTAACGGAGATATGCGAGTTTGAAATTTTATATAATGTTTTTGTAAAACGTGATTCCAAGGATGTATTACATTGTTTCAACAATGAAAGTGGTTATTTCAAATCTCCACGACAACGACTACAATCATGCACAAATAGATTGTTTACTTTATTGTTATGATAGTTTCCATGGTAACTAAGCATGAATATTACACATGGGTAAAGTTTTTCCGGATGAGCCAATAGAGAGCTTCGACCTGATTACATTGAGTGTAAAATCACTTCTGTATCTTCTAAAGTAACGGAGATTTGCGAGTTTGAAATTTTATATAATGTTTTTGTAAATCGTAATTCCAAGGATGTATTACATTGTTTCAACAATGAGAGTGGTTATTTCAAATCTCCACGAAAACGACTACAATCATGCACAAATAGATTGTTTACTTTATTGTTATGATAGTTTCCAAGGTAACTAAGCATGAATATTACACATGGGTAAATTTTTTCCGCATGAGCCAATAGAGAGCTTCGACCTGATTACATTGAGTGTAAAATCACATCTGTATCTTCTATAGTAACGGAGATATGCTAGTTTGAAATTTTATATAATGTTTTTGTTAAACGTGATTCCAAGGATGTATTACATTGTTTCAACAATGAAAGTGGTTATTTCAAATCTCCAGGACAACGACTACAATCATGCACAAATAGATTGTTTACTTTATTGTTATGATAGTTTCCATGGTAACTAAGCATGAATATTACACATGGGTTAAATTTTTTCGGATGAGCCAATAGAGAGCTTCGACCTGATTACATTGAGTGTAAAATCGCTACTGTATCTTCTATAGTAACGGAGATATGCGAGTTTGAAATTTTATATAATGTTTTTGTAAAACGTGATTCCAAGGATGTATTAGATTGTTTCAACAATGAAAGTGGTTATTTCAAATCTCCACGACAACGACTACAATCATGCACAAGTAGATTGTTTATTTATTGTTATGATAGTTTCCATGGTAACTAAGCATGAATATTACAAATGGGTAATTTTTTCCGGATGAGCCAATGGAGAGCTTCGACATGATTACATTGAGTGTAAAATCACTTCTGTCTCTTCTATAGTAACGGAGATATGCGAGTTTGAAATTTTATATAATGTTTTTGTCAAACGTGATTCCAAGGATGTATTACATTGTTTCAACAATGAAAGTGGTTATTTCAAATCTCCACGACAACGACTACAATCATGCACAAGTAGATTGTTTACTTTATTGTTATGATAGTTTCCATGGTAACTTAGCATGAATATTACACATGGGTAAAATTTTTCCGGATGAGCCAAAAGAGAGCTTCGACCTGATTACATTGAGTGTAAAATCACATCTATATGTTCTATAGTAATGGAGATATGCGAGTTTGAAATTTTTTATAATGTTCTTGTCAAACGTGATTCCAAGGATGTATTACATTGTTTCAACAATGAAAGTGGTTATTTCAAATCTCCACGACAACGACTACAATCATGCACAAATAGATTGTTTACTTTATTGTTATGATAGTTTCCATGGTAACTTAGCATGAATATTACACATGGGTAAATTTTTTCCGGATGAGCCAAAAGAGAGCTTCGACCTGATTACATTGAGTGTAAAATCACATCTGTATCTTCTATAGTAACGGAGATATGCGAGTCTGAAATTTTATATAATGTTTTTGTTAAACGTGATTCCAAGGATGTATTACATTGTTTCAACAATGAAAGTGGTTATTTCAAATCTCCACGACAACGACTACAATCATGCACAAATAGATTGTTTACTTTATTGTTATGATAGTTTCCATGGTAACTAAGCATGAATATTACAAATGGGTAAAATTTTTCCGGATGAGCCAAAAGAGAGCTTCGACCTGATTACATTGAGTGTAAAATCACATCTATATGTTCTATAGTAATGGAGATATGCGAGTTTGAAATTTTATATAATGTTTTTGTAAAACGTGATACCAAGGACGTATTACATTGTTTCAACAATGAAAGTGGTTATTTCAAATCTCCACGACAACGACTACAATCATGCACAAATAGATTGTTTACTTTATTGTTATGATAGTTTCCATGGTAACTAAGCATAAATATTACACATGGGTAAAATTCTTTCGGATGAGCCAATAGAGAGCTTCGACATGATTACATTGAGTGTAAAATCACTTCTGTCTCTTCTATAGTAACGGAGATATGCGAGTTTGAAATTTTATATAATGTTTTTGTCAAACGTGATTCCAAGGATGTGTTACATTGTTTCAACAATGAAAGTGGTTATTTCAAATCTCCACGACAACGACTACAATCATGCACAAATAGATTGTTTACTTTATTGTTATGATAGTTTCCATGGTAACTAAGCATGAATATTACACATGGGTAAAGTTTTTCCGGATGAGCCAATAGAGAGCTTCGACCTGATTACATTGAGTGTAAAATCACTTCTGTATCTTCTAAAGTAACGGAGATATGCGAGTTTGAAATTTTATATAATGTTTTTGTTAGACGTGATTCCAAGGATGTATTACATTGTTTCAACAATGAGAGTGGTTATTTCAAATCTCCACGAAAACGACTACAATCATGCACAAATAGATTGTTTACTTTATTGTTATGATAGTTTCCATGGTAACTAAGCATGAATATTACACATGGGTAAAGTTTTTCCGGATGAGCCAATAGAGAGCTTCGACCTGATTACATTGAGTGTAAAATCACTTCTGTATCTTCTAAAGTAACGGAGATATGCGAGTTTGAAATTTTATATAATGTTTTTGTAAAACGTGATTCCAAGGATGTATTACATTGTTTCAACAATGAGAGTGGTTATTTCAAATCTCCACGAAAACGACTACAATCATGCACAAATAGATTGTTTACTTTATTGTTATGATAGTTTCCATGGTAACTAAGCATGAATATTACACATGGGTAATTTTTTTCCGGATGAGCCAATAGAGAGCTTCGACCTGATTACATTGAGTGTAAAATCACTTCTGTACCTTCTATAGTAACGGAGATATGCGAGTTTGAAATTTTATATAATGTTTTTGTAAAACGTGATTCCAAGGATGTATTACATTGTTTCAACAATGAAAGTGGTTATTTCAAATCTCCACGACAACGACTAAAATCATGCACAAATAGATTGTTTACTTTATTGTTATGATAGTTTCCATGGTAACTAAGCATGAATATTACACATGGGTAAAACTTTTCCGCATGAGTCAATAGAGAGCTTCGACCTGATTACATTAAGTGTAAAATCACATCTGTATCTTCTATAGTAACGGAGATATGCGAGTTTGAAATTTTATATAATGTTTTTGTAAAACGTGATTCCAAGGATGTATTACATTGTTTCAACAATGAAAGTGGTTATTTCAAATCTCCACGACAACGACTACAATCATGCACAAATAGATTGTTTACTTTATTGTTATGATAGTTTCCATGGTAACTAAGCATGAATATTACACATGGGTAAAGTTTTTCCGGATGAGCCAATAGAGAGCTTCGACCTGATTACATTGAGTGTAAAATCACTTCTGTATCTTCTAAAGTAACGGAGATATGCGAGTTTGAAATTTTATATAATGTTTTTGTAAATCGTAATTCCAAGGATGTATTACATTGTTTCAACAATGAGAGTGGTTATTTCAAATCTCCACGAAAACGACTACAATCATGCACAAATAGATTGTTTACTTTATTGTTATGATAGTTTCCATGGTAACTAAGCATGAATATTACACATGGGTAAAGTTTTTCCGGATGAGCCAATAGAGAGCTTCGACCTGATTACATTGAGTGTAAAATCACTTCTGTATCTTCTAAAGTAACGGAGATATGCGAGTTTGAAATTTTATATAATGTTTTTGTAAAACGTGATTCCAAGGATGTATTACATTGTTTCAACAATGAGAGTGGTTATTTCAAATCTCCACGAAAACGACTACAATCATGCACAAATAGATTGTTTACTTTATTGTTATGACACTTTCCATGGTAAATAAGCATGAATATTACACATGGGTAAATTTTTTCCGGATGAGCCAATAGAGAGCTTCGACCTGATTACATTGAGTGTAAAATCACTTCTGTATCTTCTAAAGTAACGGAGATATGCGAGTTTGAAATTTTATATAATGTTTTTGTAAAACGTGATACCAAGGACGTATTACATTGTTTCAACAATGAAAGTGGTTATTTCAAATCTCCACGACAACGACTACAATCATGCACAAATAGATTGTTTACTTTATTGTTATGATAGTTTCCATGGTAACTAAGCATAAATATTACACATGGGTAAAATTCTTTCGGATGAGCCAATAGAGAGCTTCGACATGATTACATTGAGTGTAAAATCACTTCTGTCTCTTCTATAGTAACGGAGATATGCGAGTTTGAAATTTTATATAATGTTTTTGTCAAACGTGATTCCAAGGATGTGTTACATTGTTTCAACAATGAAAGTGGTTATTTCAAATCTCCACGACAACGACTACAATCATGCACAAATAGATTGTTTACTTTATTGTTATGATAGTTTCCATGGTAACTAAGCATGAATATTACAAATGGGTAAATTTTTTCCGGATGAGCCAATAGAGAGCTTCGACATGATTACATTGAGTGTAAAATCACTTCTGTCTCTTCTATAGTAACGGAGATATGCGAGTTTGAAATTTTATATAATGTTTTTGTTAGACGTGATACCAAGGATGTGTTACATTGTTTCAACAATGAAAGTGGTTATTTCAAATCTCCACGACAACGACTACAATCATGCACAAATAGATTGTTTACTTTATTGTTATGATAGTTTCCATGGTAACTAAGCATGAATATTACACATGGGTAATTTTTTTCCGGATGAGCCAATAGAGAGCTTCGACCTGATTACATTGAGTGTAAAATCACTTCTGTACCTTCTATAGTAACGGAGATATGCGAGTTTGAAATTTTATATAATGTTTTTGTAAAACGTGATTCCAAGGATGTATTACATTGTTTCAACAATGAAAGTGGTTATTTCAAATCTCCACGACAACGACTAAAATCATGCACAAATAGATTGTTTACTTTATTGTTATGATAGTTTCCATGGTAACTAAGCATGAATATTACACATGGGTAAAACTTTTCCGCATGAGTCAATAGAGAGCTTCGACCTGATTACATTAAGTGTAAAATCACATCTGTATCTTCTATAGTAACGGAGATATGCGAGTTTGAAATTTTATATAATGTTTTTGTAAAACGTGATTCCAAGGATGTATTACATTGTTTCAACAATGAAAGTGGTTATTTCAAATCTCCACGACAACGACTACAATCATGCACAAATAGATTGTTTACTTTATTGTTATGATAGTTTCCATGGTAACTAAGCATGAATATTACACATGGGTAAAGTTTTTCCGGATGAGCCAATAGAGAGCTTCGACCTGATTACATTGAGTGTAAAATCACTTCTGTATCTTCTAAAGTAACGGAGATATGCGAGTTTGAAATTTTATATAATGTTTTTGTAAATCGTAATTCCAAGGATGTATTACATTGTTTCAACAATGAGAGTGGTTATTTCAAATCTCCACGAAAACGACTACAATCATGCACAAATAGATTGTTTACTTTATTGTTATGATAGTTTCCATGGTAACTAAGCATGAATATTACACATGGGTAAAGTTTTTCCGGATGAGCCAATAGAGAGCTTCGACCTGATTACATTGAGTGTAAAATCACTTCTGTATCTTCTAAAGTAACGGAGATATGCGAGTTTGAAATTTTATATAATGTTTTTGTAAAACGTGATTCCAAGGATGTATTACATTGTTTCAACAATGAGAGTGGTTATTTCAAATCTCCACGAAAACGACTACAATCATGCACAAATAGATTGTTTACTTTATTGTTATGACACTTTCCATGGTAAATAAGCATGAATATTACACATGGGTAAATTTTTTCCGGATGAGCCAATAGAGAGCTTCGACCTGATTACATTGAGTGTAAAATCACTTCTGTATCTTCTAAAGTAACGGAGATATGCGAGTTTGAAATTTTATATAATGTTTTTGTAAAACGTGATACCAAGGACGTATTACATTGTTTCAACAATGAAAGTGGTTATTTCAAATCTCCACGACAACGACTACAATCATGCACAAATAGATTGTTTACTTTATTGTTATGATAGTTTCCATGGTAACTAAGCATGAATATTACAAATGGGTAAAATTTTTCCGGATGAGCCAAAAGAGAGCTTCGACCTGATTACATTGAGTGTAAAATCACATCTATATGTTCTATAGTAATGGAGATATGCGAGTTTGAAATTTTATATAATGTTTTTGTAAAACGTGATACCAAGGACGTATTACATTGTTTCAACAATGAAAGTGGTTATTTCAAATCTCCACGACAACGACTACAATCATGCACAAATAGATTGTTTACTTTATTGTTATGATAGTTTCCATGGTAACTAAGCATAAATATTACACATGGGTAAAATTCTTTCGGATGAGCCAATAGAGAGCTTCGACATGATTACATTGAGTGTAAAATCACTTCTGTCTCTTCTATAGTAACGGAGATATGCGAGTTTGAAATTTTATATAATGTTTTTGTCAAACGTGATTCCAAGGATGTGTTACATTGTTTCAACAATGAAAGTGGTTATTTCAAATCTCCACGACAACGACTACAATCATGCACAAATAGATTGTTTACTTTATTGTTATGATAGTTTCCATGGTAACTAAGCATGAATATTACACATGGGTAAAGTTTTTCCGGATGAGCCAATAGAGAGCTTCGACCTGATTACATTGAGTGTAAAATCACTTCTGTATCTTCTAAAGTAACGGAGATATGCGAGTTTGAAATTTTATATAATGTTTTTGTTAGACGTGATTCCAAGGATGTATTACATTGTTTCAACAATGAGAGTGGTTATTTCAAATCTCCACGAAAACGACTACAATCATGCACAAATAGATTGTTTACTTTATTGTTATGATAGTTTCCATGGTAACTAAGCATGAATATTACACATGGGTAAAGTTTTTCCGGATGAGCCAATAGAGAGCTTCGACCTGATTACATTGAGTGTAAAATCACTTCTGTATCTTCTAAAGTAACGGAGATATGCGAGTTTGAAATTTTATATAATGTTTTTGTAAAACGTGATTCCAAGGATGTATTACATTGTTTCAACAATGAGAGTGGTTATTTCAAATCTCCACGAAAACGACTACAATCATGCACAAATAGATTGTTTACTTTATTGTTATGATAGTTTCCATGGTAACTAAGCATGAATATTACACATGGGTAATTTTTTTCCGGATGAGCCAATAGAGAGCTTCGACCTGATTACATTGAGTGTAAAATCACTTCTGTACCTTCTATAGTAACGGAGATATGCGAGTTTGAAATTTTATATAATGTTTTTGTAAAACGTGATTCCAAGGATGTATTACATTGTTTCAACAATGAAAGTGGTTATTTCAAATCTCCACGACAACGACTAAAATCATGCACAAATAGATTGTTTACTTTATTGTTATGATAGTTTCCATGGTAACTAAGCATGAATATTACACATGGGTAAAACTTTTCCGCATGAGTCAATAGAGAGCTTCGACCTGATTACATTAAGTGTAAAATCACATCTGTATCTTCTATAGTAACGGAGATATGCGAGTTTGAAATTTTATATAATGTTTTTGTAAAACGTGATTCCAAGGATGTATTACATTGTTTCAACAATGAAAGTGGTTATTTCAAATCTCCACGACAACGACTACAATCATGCACAAATAGATTGTTTACTTTATTGTTATGATAGTTTCCATGGTAACTAAGCATGAATATTACACATGGGTAAAGTTTTTCCGGATGAGCCAATAGAGAGCTTCGACCTGATTACATTGAGTGTAAAATCACTTCTGTATCTTCTAAAGTAACGGAGATATGCGAGTTTGAAATTTTATATAATGTTTTTGTAAATCGTAATTCCAAGGATGTATTACATTGTTTCAACAATGAGAGTGGTTATTTCAAATCTCCACGAAAACGACTACAATCATGCACAAATAGATTGTTTACTTTATTGTTATGATAGTTTCCATGGTAACTAAGCATGAATATTACACATGGGTAAAGTTTTTCCGGATGAGCCAATAGAGAGCTTCGACCTGATTACATTGAGTGTAAAATCACTTCTGTATCTTCTAAAGTAACGGAGATATGCGAGTTTGAAATTTTATATAATGTTTTTGTAAAACGTGATTCCAAGGATGTATTACATTGTTTCAACAATGAGAGTGGTTATTTCAAATCTCCACGAAAACGACTACAATCATGCACAAATAGATTGTTTACTTTATTGTTATGACACTTTCCATGGTAAATAAGCATGAATATTACACATGGGTAAATTTTTTTCCTGATGAGCCAATAGAGAGCTTCGACATGATTACATTGAGTGTAAAATCACTTCTTTATCTTCTATAGTAACGGAGATATGCGAGTTTGAAATTTTATATAATGTTTTTGTAAAACGTGATTCCAAGGATGTATTACATTGTTTCAACAATGAGAGTGGTTATTTCAAATCTCCACGAAAACGACTACAATCATGCACAAATAGATTGTTTACTTTATTGTTATGATAGTTTCCATGGTAACTAAGCATGAATATTACACATGGGTAAAGTTTTTCCGGATGAGCCAATAGAGAGCTTCGACCTGATTACATTGAGTGTAAAATCACTTCTGTATCTTCTATAGTAACGGAGATATGCGAGTTTGAAATTTTATATAATGTTTTTGTAAAACGTGATTCCAAGGATGTATTACATTGTTTCAACAATGAAAGTGGTTATTTCAAATCTCCACGACAACGACTACAATCATGCACAAATAGATTGTTTACTTTATTGTTATGATAGTTTCCATGGTAACTAAGCATGAATATTACACATGGGTAAATTTTTTCGGATGAGCCAATAGAGAGCTTCGACCTGATTACATTGAGTGTAAAATCACTTCTGTACCTTCTATAGTAACGGAGATATGCGAGTTTGAAATTTTATATAATGTTTTTGTAAAACGTGATTCCAAGGATGTATTACATTGTTTCAACAATGAAAGTGGTTATTTCAAATCTCCACGACAACGACTAAAATCATGCACAAATAGATTGTTTACTTTATTGTTATGATAGTTTCCATGGTAACTAAGCATGAATATTACACATGGGTAAAACTTTTCCGCATGAGTCAATAGAGAGCTTCGACCTGATTACATTAAGTGTAAAATCACATCTGTATCTTCTATAGTAACGGAGATATGCGAGTTTGAAATTTTATATAATGTTTTTGTAAAACGTGATTCCAAGGATGTATTACATTGTTTCAACAATGGAAGTGGTTATTTCAAATCTCCACGACAACGACTACAATCATGCACAAATAGATTGTTTACTTTATTGTTATGATAGTTTCCATGGTAACTAAGCATGAATATTACACATGGGTAAAGTTTTTCCGGATGAGCCAATAGAGAGCTTCGACCTGATTACATTGAGTGTAAAATCACTTCTGTATCTTCTAAAGTAACGGAGATATGCGAGTTTGAAATTTTATATAATGTTTTTGTAAATCGTAATTCCAAGGATGTATTACATTGTTTCAACAATGAGAGTGGTTATTTCAAATCTCCACGAAAACGACTACAATCATGCACAAATAGATTGTTTACTTTATTGTTATGATAGTTTCCATGGTAACTAAGCATGAATATTACACATGGGTAAAGTTTTTCCGGATGAGCCAATAGAGAGCTTCGACCTGATTACATTGAGTGTAAAATCACTTCTGTATCTTCTAAAGTAACGGAGATATGCGAGTTTGAAATTTTATATAATGTTTTTGTAAAACGTGATTCGAAGGATGTATTACATTGTTTCAACAATGAGAGTGGTTATTTCAAATCTCCACGAAAACGACTACAATCATGCACAAATAGATTGTTTACTTTATTGTTATGATAGTTTCCATGGTAACTAAGCATGAATATTACACATGGGTAAAGTTTTTCCGGATGAGCCAATAGAGAGCTTCGACCTGATTACATTGAGTGTAAAATCACTTCTGTATCTTCTAAAGTAACGGAGATATGCGAGTTTGAAATTTTATATAATGTTTTTGTTAGACGTGATTCCAAGGATGTATTACATTGTTTCAACAATGAGAGTGGTTATTTCAAATCTCCACGAAAACGACTACAATCATGCACAAATAGATTGTTTACTTTATTGTTATGACACTTTCCATGGTAAATAAGCATGAATATTACACATGGGTAATTTTTTTTCCTGATGAGCCAATAGAGAGCTTCGACATGATTACATTGAGTGTAAAATCACTTCTTTATCTTCTATAGTAACGGAGATATGCGAGTTTGAAATTTTATATAATGTTTTTGTAAAACGTGATTCCAAGGATGTATTACATTGTTTCAACAATGAGAGTGGTTATTTCAAATCTCCACGAAAACGACTACAATCATGCACAAATAGATTGTTTACTTTATTGTTATGATAGTTTCCATGGTAACTAAGCATGAATATTACACATGGGTAAAGTTTTTCCGGATGAGCCAATAGAGAGCTTCGACCTGATTACATTGAGTGTAAAATCACTTCTGTATCTTCTAAAGTAACGGAGATATGCGAGTTTGAAATTTTATATAATGTTTTTGTAAAACGTGATTCCAAGGATGTATTACATTGTTTCAACAATGAGAGTGGTTATTTCAAATCTCCACGAAAACGACTACAATCATGCACAAATAGATTGTTTACTTTATTGTTATGATAGTTTCCATGGTAACTAAGCATGAATATTACACATGGGTAATTTTTTTCCGGATGCGCCAATAGAGAGCTTCGACCTGATTACATTGAGTGTAAAATCACTTCTGTATCTTCTATAGTAACGGAGATATGCGAGTTTGAAATTTTATATAATGTTTTTGTAAAACGTGATTCCAAGGATGTATTACATTGTTTCAACAATGAAAGTGGTTATTTCAAATCTCCACGACAACGACTACAATCATGCACAAATAGATTGTTTACTTTATTGTTATGATAGTTTCCATGGTAACTAAGCATGAATATTACACATGGGTAAAGTTTTTCCGGATGAGCCAATAGAGAGCTTCGACCTGATTACATTGAGTGTAAAATCACTTCTGTAACTTCTATAGTAACGGAGATATGCGAGTTTGAAATTTTATATAATGTTTTTGTAAAACGTGATTCCAAGGATGTATTACATTGTTTCAACAATGAAAGTGGTTATTTCAAATCTCCACGACAACGACTAAAATCATGCACAAATAGATTGTTTACTTTATTGTTATGATAGTTTCCATGGTAACTAAGCATGAATATTACACATGGGTAAAATTTTTCCGCATGAGTCAATAGAGAGCTTCGACCTGATTACATTAAGTGTAAAATCACATCTGTATCTTCTATAGTAACGGAGATATGCGAGTTTGAAATTTTATATAATGTTTTTGTAAAACGTGATTCCAAGGATGTATTACATTGTTTCAACAATGAAAGTGGTTATTTCAAATCTCCACGACAACGACTACAATCATGCACAAATAGATTGTTTAATTTATTGTTATGATAGTTTCCATGGTAACTAAGCATGAATATTACACATGGGTAAAAATTTTCCGGATGAGCCAATAGAGAGCTTCGACATGATTACATTGAGTGTAAAATCACTTCTGTATCTTCTATAGTAACGGAGATATGCGAGTTTGAAATTTTATATAATGTTTTTGTAAAACGTGATTCCAAGGATGTATTACATTGTTTCAACAATGAAAGTGGTTATTTCAAATCTCCACGACAACGACTACAATCATGCACAAATAGATTGTTTACTTTATTGTTATGATAGTTTCCATGGTAACTAAGCATGAATATTACACATGGGTAAAGTTTTTCCGGATGAGCCAATAGAGAGCTTCGACCTGATTACATTGAGTGTAAAATCACTTCTGTATCTTCTAAACTAACGGAGATATGCGAGTTTGAAATTTTATATAATGTTTTTGTTAGACGTGATTCCAAGGATGTATTACATTGTTTCAACAATGAGAGTGGTTATTTCAAATCTCCACGAAAACGACTACAATCATGCACAAATAGATTGTTTACTTTATTGTTATGACACTTTCCATGGTAAATAAGCATGAATATTACACATGGGTAAATTTTTTTCCTGATGAGCCAATAGAGAGCTTCGACATGATTACATTGAGTGTAAAATCACTTCTTTATCTTCTATAGTAACGGAGATATGCGAGTTTGAAATTTTATATAATGTTTTTGTAAAACGTGATTCCAAGGATGTATTACATTGTTTCAACAATGAGAGTGGTTATTTCAAATCTCCACGAAAACGACTACAATCATGCACAAATAGATTGTTTACTTTATTGTTATGATAGTTTCCATGGTAACTAAGCATGAATATTACACATGGGTAAAGTTTTTCCGGATGAGCCAATAGAGAGCTTCGACCTGATTACATTGAGTGTAAAATCACTTCTGTATCTTCTAAAGTAACGGAGATATGCGAGTTTGAAATTTTATATAATGTTTTTGTAAAACGTGATTCCAAGGATGTATTACATTGTTTCAACAATGAGAGTGGTTATTTCAAATCTCCACGAAAACGACTACAATCTTGCACAAATAGATTGTTTACTTTATTGTTATGACACTTTCCATGGTAAATAAGCATGAATATTACACATGGGTAAATTTTTTTTCCTGATGAGCCAATAGAGAGCTTCGACATGATTACATTGAGTGTAAAATCACTTCTTTATCTTCTATAGTAACGGAGATATGCGAGTTTGAAATTTTATATAATGTTTTTGTAAAACGTGATTCCAAGGATGTATTACATTGTTTCAACAATGAGAGTGGTTATTTCAAATCTCCACGAAAACGACTACAATCATGCACAAATAGATTGTTTACTTTATTGTTATGATAGTTTCCATGGTAACTAAGCATGAATATTACACATGGGTAAAGTTTTTCCGGATGAGCCAATAGAGAGCTTCGACCTGATTACATTGAGTGTAAAATCACTTCTGTATCTTCTAAAGTAACGGAGATATGCGAGTTTGAAATTTTATATAATGTTTTTGTAAAACGTGATTCCAAGGATGTATTACATTGTTTCAACAATGAGAGTGGTTATTTCAAATCTCCACGAAAACGACTACAATCATGCACAAATAGATTGTTTACTTTATTGTTATGATAGTTTCCATGGTAACTAAGCATGAATATTACACATGGGTAATTTTTTTCCGGATGCGCCAATAGAGAGCTTCGACCTGATTACATTGAGTGTAAAATCACTTCTGTATCTTCTATAGTAACGGAGATATGCGAGTTTGAAATTTTATATAATGTTTTTGTAAAACGTGATTCCAAGGATGTATTACATTGTTTCAACAATGAAAGTGGTTATTTCAAATCTCCACGACAACGACTACAATCATGCACAAATAGATTGTTTACTTTATTGTTATGATAGTTTCCATGGTAACTAAGCATGAATATTACACATGGGTAAAGTTTTTCCGGATGAGCCAATAGAGAGCTTCGACCTGATTACATTGAGTGTAAAATCACTTCTGTACCTTCTATAGTAACGGAGATATGCGAGTTTGAAATTTTATATAATGTTTTTGTAAAACGTGATTCCAAGGATGTATTACATTGTTTCAACAATGAAAGTGGTTATTTCAAATCTCCACGACAACGACTAAAATCATGCACAAATAGATTGTTTACTTTATTGTTATGATAGTTTCCATGGTAACTAAGCATGAATATTACACATGGGTAAAATTTTTCCGCATGAGTCAATAGAGAGCTTCGACCTGATTACATTAAGTGTAAAATCACATCTGTATCTTCTATAGTAACGGAGATATGCGAGTTTGAAATTTTATATAATGTTTTTGTAAAACGTGATTCCAAGGATGTATTACATTGTTTCAACAATGAAAGTGGTTATTTCAAATCTCCACGACAACGACTACAATCATGCACAAATAGATTGTTTAATTTATTGTTATGATAGTTTCCATGGTAACTAAGCATGAATATTACACATGGGTAAAAATTTTCCGGATGAGCCAATAGAGAGCTTCGACATGATTACATTGAGTGTAAAATCACTTCTGTATCTTCTATAGTAACGGAGATATGCGAGTTTGAAATTTTATATAATGTTTTTGTAAAACGTGATTCCAAGGATGTATTACATTGTTTCAACAATGAAAGTGGTTATTTCAAATCTCCACGACAACGACTACAATCATGCACAAATAGATTGTTTACTTTATTGTTATGATAGTTTCCATGGTAACTAAGCATGAATATTACACATGGGTAAAGTTTTTCCGGATGAGCCAATAGAGAGCTTCGACCTGATTACATTGAGTGTAAAATCACTTCTGTATCTTCTAAACTAACGGAGATATGCGAGTTTGAAATTTTATATAATGTTTTTGTTAGACGTGATTCCAAGGATGTATTACATTGTTTCAACAATGAGAGTGGTTATTTCAAATCTCCACGAAAACGACTACAATCATGCACAAATAGATTGTTTACTTTATTGTTATGACACTTTCCATGGTAAATAAGCATGAATATTACACATGGGTAAATTTTTTTCCTGATGAGCCAATAGAGAGCTTCGACATGATTACATTGAGTGTAAAATCACTTCTTTATCTTCTATAGTAACGGAGATATGCGAGTTTGAAATTTTATATAATGTTTTTGTAAAACGTGATTCCAAGGATGTATTACATTGTTTCAACAATGAGAGTGGTTATTTCAAATCTCCACGAAAACGACTACAATCATGCACAAATAGATTGTTTACTTTATTGTTATGATAGTTTCCATGGTAACTAAGCATGAATATTACACATGGGTAAAGTTTTTCCGGATGAGCCAATAGAGAGCTTCGACCTGATTACATTGAGTGTAAAATCACTTCTGTATCTTCTAAAGTAACGGAGATATGCGAGTTTGAAATTTTATATAATGTTTTTGTAAAACGTGATTCCAAGGATGTATTACATTGTTTCAACAATGAGAGTGGTTATTTCAAATCTCCACGAAAACGACTACAATCATGCACAAATAGATTGTTTACTTTATTGTTATGACACTTTCCATGGTAAATAAGCATGAATATTACACATGGGTAAATTTTTTTCCTGATGAGCCAATAGAGAGCTTCGACATGATTACATTGAGTGTAAAATCACTTCTTTATCTTCTATAGTAACGGAGATATGAGAGTTTGAAATTTTATATAATGTTTTTGTAAAACGTGATTCCAAGGATGTATTACATTGTTTCAACAATGAGAGTGGTTATTTCAAATCTCCACGAAAACGACTACAATCATGCACAAATAGATTGTTTACTTTATTGTTATGATAGTTTCCATGGTAACTAAGCATGAATATTACACATGGGTAAAGTTTTTCCGGATGAGCCAATAGAGAGCTTCGACCTGATTACATTGTGTGTAAAATCACTTCTGTATCTTCTAAAGTAACGGAGATATGCGAGTTTGAAATTTTATATAATGTTTTTGTTAGACGTGATTCCAAGGATGTATTACATTGTTTCAACAATGAGAGTGGTTATTTCAAATCTCCACGAAAACGACTACAATCATGCACAAATAGATTGTTTACTTTATTGTTATGACACTTTCCATGGTAAATAAGCATGAATATTACACATGGGTAAAGTTTTTTCCTGATGAGCCAATAGAGAGCTTCGACATGATTACATTGAGTGTAAAATCACTTCTTTATCTTCTATAGTAACGGAGATATGCGAGTTTGAAATTTTATATAATGTTTTTGTAAAACGTGATTCCAAGGATGTATTACATTGTTTCAACAATGAGAGTGGTTATTTCAAATCTCCACGAAAACGACTACAATCATGCACAAATAGATTGTTTACTTTATTGTTATGATAGTTTCCATGGTAACTAAGCATGAATATTACACATGGGTAAAAATTTTCCGGATGAGCCAATAGAGAGCTTCGACATGATTACATTGAGTGTAAAATCACTTCTGTATCTTCTATAGTAACGGAGATATGCGAGTTTGAAATTTTATATAATGTTTTTGTAAAACGTGATTCCAAGGATGTATTACATTGTTTCAACAATGAAAGTGGTTATTTCAAATCTCCACGACAACGACTACAATCATGCACAAATAGATTGTTTACTTTATTGTTATGATAGTTTCCATGGTAACTAAGCATGAATATTACACATGGGTAAAAATTTTCCGGATGAGCCAATAGAGAGCTTCAACATGATTACATTGAGTGTAAAATCACTTCTTTATCTTCTATAGTAACGGAGATATGCGAGTTTGAAATTTTATATAATGTTTTTGTAAAACGTGATTCCAAGGATGTATTACATTGTTTCAACAATGAGAGTGGTTATTTCAAATCTCCACGAAAACGACTACAATCATGCACAAATAGATTGTTTACTTTATTGTTATGATAGTTTCCATGGTAACTAAGCATGAATATTACACATGGGTAAAGTTTTTCCGGATGAGCCAATAGAGAGCTTCGACCTGATTACATTGAGTGTAAAATCACTTCTGTATCTTCTAAAGTAACGGAGATATGCGAGTTTGAAATTTTATATAATGTTTTTGTAAAACGTGATTCCAAGGATGTATTACATTGTTTCAACAATGAGAGTGGTTATTTCAAATCTCCACGACAACGACTACAATCATGCACAAATAGATGGTTTACTTTATTGTTATGATAGTTTCCATGGTAACTAAGCATGAATATTACACATGGGTAAAGTTTTTCCGGATGAGCCAATAGAGAGCTTCGACCTGATTACATTGAGTGTAAAATCACTTCTGTATCTTCTAAAGTAACGGAGATATGCGAGTTTGAAATTTTATATAATGTTTTTGTTAGACGTGATTCCAAGGATGTATTACATTGTTTCAACAATGAGAGTGGTTATTTCAAATCTCCACGAAAACGACTACAATCATGCACAAATAGATTGTTTACTTTATTGTTATGACACTTTCCATGGTAAATAAGCATGAATATTACACATGGGTAAATTTTTCCGCATGAGCCAATAGAGAGCTTCGACCTGATTACATTAAGTGTAAAATCACATCTGTATCTTCTATAGTAACGGAGATATGCGAGTTTGAAATTTTATATAATGTTTTTGTAAAACGTGATTCCAAGGATGTATTACATTGTTTCAACAATGAAAGTGGTTATTTCAAATCTCCACGACAACGACTACAATCATGCACAAATAGATTGTTTACTTTATTGTTATGATAGTTTCCATGGTAACTAAGCATGAATATTACACATGGGTAAAAATTTTCCGGATGAGCCAATAGGGAGCTTCGACATGATTACATTGAGTGTAAAATCACTTCTGTATCTTCTATAGTAACGGAGATATGCGAGTTTGAAATTTTATATAATGTTTTTGTAAAACGTGATTCCAAGGATGTATTACATTGTTTCAACAATGAAAGTGGTTATTTCAAATCTCCACGACAACGACTACAATCATGCACAAATAGATTGTTTACTTTATTGTTATGATAGTTTCCATGGTAACTAAGCATGAATATTACACATGGGTAAAGTTTTTCCGGATGAGCCAATAGAGAGCTTCGACCTGATTACATTGAGTGTAAAATCACTTCTGTATCTTCTAAAGTAACGGAGATATGCGAGTTTGAAATTTTATATAATGTTTTTGTAAATCGTAATTCCAAGGATGTATTACATTGTTTCAACAATGAGAGTGGTTATTTCAAATCTCCACGACAACGACTACAATCATGCACAAATAGATTGTTTAATTTATTGTTATGATAGTTTCCATGGTAACTAAGCATGAATATTACACATGGGTAAAAATTTTCCGGATGAGCCAATAGAGAGCTTCGACATGATTACATTGAGTGTAAAATCACTTCTGTATCTTCTATAGTAACGGAGATATGCGAGTTTGAAATTTTATATAATGTTTTTGTAAAACGTGATTCCAAGGATGTATTACATTGTTTCAACAATGAAAGTGGTTATTTCAAATCTCCACGACAACGACTACAATCATGCACAAATAGATTGTTTACTTTATTGTTATGATAGTTTCCATGGTAACTAAGCATGAATATTACACATGGGTAAAGTTTTTCCGGATGAGCCAATAGAGAGCTTCGACCTGATTACATTGAGTGTAAAATCACTTCTGTATCTTCTAAACTAACGGAGATATGCGAGTTTGAAATTTTATATAATGTTTTTGTTAGACGTGATTCCAAGGATGTATTACATTGTTTCAACAATGAGAGTGGTTATTTCAAATCTCCACGAAAACGACTACAATCATGCACAAATAGATTGTTTACTTTATTGTTATGACACTTTCCATGGTAAATAAGCATGAATATTACACATGGGTAAATTTTTTTCCTGATGAGCCAATAGAGAGCTTCGACATGATTACATTGAGTGTAAAATCACTTCTTTATCTTCTATAGTAACGGAGATATGCGAGTTTGAAATTTTATATAATGTTTTTGTAAAACGTGATTCCAAGGATGTATTACATTGTTTCAACAATGAGAGTGGTTATTTCAAATCTCCACGAAAACGACTACAATCATGCACAAATAGATTGTTTACTTTATTGTTATGATAGTTTCCATGGTAACTAAGCATGAATATTACACATGGGTAAAAATTTTCCGGATGAGCCAATAGAGAGCTTCAACATGATTACATTGAGTGTAAAATCACTTCTTTATCTTCTATAGTAACGGAGATATGCGAGTTTGAAATTTTATATAATGTTTTTGTAAAACGTGATTCCAAGGATGTATTACATTGTTTCAACAATGAGAGTGGTTATTTCAAATCTCCACGAAAACGACTACAATCATGCACAAATAGATTGTTTACTTTATTGTTATGATAGTTTCCATGGTAACTAAGCATGAATATTACACATGGGTAAAGTTTTTCCGGATGAGCCAATAGAGAGCTTCGACCTGATTACATTGAGTGTAAAATCACTTCTGTATCTTCTAAAGTAACGGAGATATGCGAGTTTGAAATTTTATATAATGTTTTTGTTAGACGTGATTCCAAGGATGTATTACATTGTTTCAACAATGAGAGTGGTTATTTCAAATCTCCACGAAAACGACTACAATCATGCACAAATAGATTGTTTACTTTATTGTTATGACACTTTCCATGGTAAATAAGCATGAATATTACACATGGGTAAATTTTTCCGCATGAGCCAATAGAGAGCTTCGACCTGATTACATTAAGTGTAAAATCACATCTGTATCTTCTATAGTAACGGAGATATGCGAGTTTGAAATTTTATATAATGTTTTTGTAAAACGTGATTCCAAGGATGTATTACATTGTTTCAACAATGAAAGTGGTTATTTCAAATCTCCACGACAACGACTACAATCATGCACAAATAGATTGTTTACTTTATTGTTATGATAGTTTCCATGGTAACTAAGCATGAATATTACACATGGGTAAAAATTTTCCGGATGAGCCAATAGGGAGCTTCGACATGATTACATTGAGTGTAAAATCACTTCTGTTTCTTCTATAGTAACGGAGATATGCGAGTTTGAAATTTTATATAATGTTTTTGTAAAACGTGATTCCAAGGATGTATTACATTGTTTCAACAATGAAAGTGGTTATTTCAAATCTCCACGACAACGACTACAATCATGCACAAATAGATTGTTTACTTTATTGTTATGATAGTTTCCATGGTAACTAAGCATGAATATTACACATGGGTAAAGTTTTTCCGGATGAGCCAATAGAGAGCTTCGACCTGATTACATTGAGTGTAAAATCACTTCTGTATCTTCTAAAGTAACGGAGATATGCGAGTTTGAAATTTTATATAATGTTTTTGTAAATCGTAATTCCAAGGATGTATTACATTGTTTCAACAATGAGAGTGGTTATTTCAAATCTCCACGACAACGACTACAATCATGCACAAATAGATTGTTTAATTTATTGTTATGATAGTTTCCATGGTAACTAAGCATGAATATTACACATGGGTAAAGTTTTTCCGGATGAGCCAATAGAGAGCTTCGACCTGATTACATTGAGTGTAAAATCACTTCTGTATCTTCTAAAGTAACGGAGATATGCGAGTTTGAAATTTTATATAATGTTTTTGTAAATCGTAATTCCAAGGATGTATTACATTGTTTCAACAATGAGAGTGGTTATTTCAAATCTCCACGACAACGACTACAATCATGCACAAATAGATTGTTTAATTTATTGTTATGATAGTTTCCATGGTAACTAAGCATGAATATTACACATGGGTAAAAATTTTCCGGATGAGCCAATAGAGAGCTTCGACATGATTACATTGAGTGTAAAATCACTTCTGTATCTTCTATAGTAACGGAGATATGCGAGTTTGAAATTTTATATAATGTTTTTGTAAAACGTGATTCCAAGGATGTATTACATTGTTTCAACAATGAAAGTGGTTATTTCAAATCTCCACGACAACGACTACAATCATGCACAAATAGATTGTTTACTTTATTGTTATGATAGTTTCCATGGTAACTAAGCATGAATATTACACATGGGTAAAGTTTTTCCGGATGAGCCAATAGAGAGCTTCGACCTGATTACATTGAGTGTAAAATCACTTCTGTATCTTCTAAACTAACGGAGATATGCGAGTTTGAAATTTTATATAATGTTTTTGTTAGACGTGATTCCAAGGATGTATTACATTGTTTCAACAATGAGAGTGGTTATTTCAAATCTCCACGAAAACGACTACAATCATGCACAAATAGATTGTTTACTTTATTGTTATGACACTTTCCATGGTAAATAAGCATGAATATTACACATGGGTAAATTTTTTTCCTGATGAGCCAATAGAGAGCTTCGACATGATTACATTGAGTGTAAAATCACTTCTTTATCTTCTATAGTAACGGAGATATGCGAGTTTGAAATTTTATATAATGTTTTTGTAAAACGTGATTCCAAGGATGTATTACATTGTTTCAACAATGAGAGTGGTTATTTCAAATCTCCACGAAAACGACTACAATCATGCACAAATAGATTGTTTACTTTATTGTTATGATAGTTTCCATGGTAACTAAGCATGAATATTACACATGGGTAAAGTTTTTCCGGATGAGCCAATAGAGAGCTTCGACCTGATTACATTGAGTGTAAAATCACTTCTGTATCTTCTAAAGTAACGGAGATATGCGAGTTTGAAATTTTATATAATGTTTTTGTAAAACGTGATTCCAAGGATGTATTACATTGTTTCAACAATGAGAGTGGTTATTTCAAATCTCCACGAAAACGACTACAATCATGCACAAATAGATTGTTTACTTTATTGTTATGACACTTTCCATGGTAAATAAGCATGAATATTACACATGGGTAAATTTTTTTCCTGATGAGCCAATAGAGAGCTTCGACATGATTACATTGAGTGTAAAATCACTTCTTTATCTTCTATAGTAACGGAGATATGAGAGTTTGAAATTTTATATAATGTTTTTGTAAAACGTGATTCCAAGGATGTATTACATTGTTTCAACAATGAGAGTGGTTATTTCAAATCTCCACGAAAACGACTACAATCATGCACAAATAGATTGTTTACTTTATTGTTATGATAGTTTCCATGGTAACTAAGCATGAATATTACACATGGGTAAAGTTTTTCCGGATGAGCCAATAGAGAGCTTCGACCTGATTACATTGTGTGTAAAATCACTTCTGTATCTTCTAAAGTAACGGAGATATGCGAGTTTGAAATTTTATATAATGTTTTTGTTAGACGTGATTCCAAGGATGTATTACATTGTTTCAACAATGAGAGTGGTTATTTCAAATCTCCACGAAAACGACTACAATCATGCACAAATAGATTGTTTACTTTATTGTTATGACACTTTCCATGGTAAATAAGCATGAATATTACACATGGGTAAAGTTTTTTCCTGATGAGCCAATAGAGAGCTTCGACATGATTACATTGAGTGTAAAATCACTTCTTTATCTTCTATAGTAACGGAGATATGCGAGTTTGAAATTTTATATAATGTTTTTGTAAAACGTGATTCCAAGGATGTATTACATTGTTTCAACAATGAGAGTGGTTATTTCAAATCTCCACGAAAACGACTACAATCATGCACAAATAGATTGTTTACTTTATTGTTATGATAGTTTCCATGGTAACTAAGCATGAAAATTACACATGGGTAAAAATTTTCCGGATGAGCCAATAGAGAGCTTCGACATGATTACATTGAGTGCAAAATCACTTCTGTATCTTCTATAGTAACGGAGATATGCGAGTTTGAAATTTTATATAATGTTTTTGTAAAACGTGATTCCAAGGATGTATTACATTGTTTCAACAATGAAAGTGGTTATTTCAAATCTCCACGACAACGACTACAATCATGCACAAATAGATTGTTTACTTTATTGTTATGATAGTTTCCATGGTAACTAAGCATGAATATTACACATGGGTAAAAATTTTCCGGATGAGCCAATAGAGAGCTTCAACATGATTACATTGAGTGTAAAATCACTTCTTTATCTTCTATAGTAACGGAGATATGCGAGTTTGAAATTTTATATAATGTTTTTGTAAAACGTGATTCCAAGGATGTATTACATTGTTTCAACAATGAGAGTGGTTATTTCAAATCTCCACGACAACGACTACAATCATGCACAAATAGATGGTTTAATTTATTGTTATGATAGTTTCCATGGTAACTAAGCATGAATATTACACATGGGTAAAGTTTTTCCGGATGAGCCAATAGAGAGCTTCGACCTGATTACATTGAGTGTAAAATCACTTCTGTATCTTCTAAAGTAACGGAGATATGCGAGTTTGAAATTTTATATAATGTTTTTGTTAGACGTGATTCCAAGGATGTATTACATTGTTTCAACAATGAGAGTGGTTATTTCAAATCTCCACGAAAACGACTACAATCATGCACAAATAGATTGTTTACTTTATTGTTATGACACTTTCCATGGTAAATAAGCATGAATATTACACATGGGTAAATTTTTCCGCATGAGCCAATAGAGAGCTTCGACCTGATTACATTAAGTGTAAAATCACATCTGTATCTTCTATAGTAACGGAGATATGCGAGTTTGAAATTTTATATAATGTTTTTGTAAAACGTGATTCCAAGGATGTATTACATTGTTTCAACAATGAAAGTGGTTATTTCAAATCTCCACGACAACGACTACAATCATGCACAAATAGATTGTTTACTTTATTGTTATGATAGTTTCCATGGTAACTAAGCATGAATATTACACATGGGTAAAAATTTTCCGGATGAGCCAATAGGGAGCTTCGACATGATTACATTGAGTGTAAAATCACTTCTGTATCTTCTATAGTAACGGAGATATGCGAGTTTGAAATTTTATATAATGTTTTTGTAAATCGTAATTCCAAGGATGTATTACATTGTTTCAACAATGAGAGTGGTTATTTCAAATCTCCACGAAAACGACTACAATCATGCACAAATAGATTGTTTACTTTATTGTTATGATAGTTTCCATGGTAACTAAGCATGAATATTACACATGGGTAATTTTTTTCCGGATGAGCCAATAGAGAGCTTCGACCTGATTACATTGAGTGTAAAATCACTTCTGTATCTTCTATAGTAACGGAGATATGCGAGTTTGAAATTTTATATAATGTTTTTGTAAAACGTGATTCCAAGGATGTATTACATTGTTTCAACAATGAAAGTGGTTATTTCAAATCTCCACGACAACGACTACAATCATGCACAAATAGATTGTTTACTTTATTGTTATGATAGTTTCCATGGTAACTAAGCATGAATATTACACATGGGTAAAGTTTTTCCGGATGAGCCAATAGAGAGCTTCGACCTGATTACATTGAGTGTAAAATCACTTCTGTACCTTCTATAGTAACGGAGATATGCGAGTTTGAAATTTTATATAATGTTTTTGTAAAACGTGATTCCAAGGATGTATTACATTGTTTCAACAATGAAAGTGGTTATTTCAAATCTCCACGACAACGACTAAAATCATGCACAAATAGATTGTTTACTTTATTGTTATGATAGTTTCCATGGTAACTAAGCATGAATATTACACATGGGTAAAATTTTTCCGCATGAGTCAATAGAGAGCTTCGACCTGATTACATTAAGTGTAAAATCACATCTGTATCTTCTATAGTAACGGAGATATGCGAGTTTGAAATTTTATATAATGTTTTTGTAAAACGTGATTCCAAGGATGTATTACATTGTTTCAACAATGAAAGTGGTTATTTCAAATCTCCACGACAACGACTACAATCATGCACAAATAGATTGTTTACTTTATTGTTATGATAGTTTCCATGGTAACTAAGCATGAATATTACACATGGGTAAAGTTTTTCCGGATGAGCCAATAGAGAGCTTCGACCTGATTACATTGAGTGTAAAATCACTTCTGTACCTTCTATAGTAACGGAGATATGCGAGTTTGAAATTTTATATAATGTTTTTGTAAAACGTGATTCCAAGGATGTATTACATTGTTTCAACAATGAAAGTGGTTATTTCAAATCTCCACGACAACGACTAAAATCATGCACAAATAGATTGTTTACTTTATTGTTATGATAGTTTCCATGGTAACTAAGCATGAATATTACACATGGGTAAAGTTTTTCCGGATGAGCCAATAGAGAGCTTCGACCTGATTACATTGAGTGTAAAATCACTTCTGTATCTTCTATAGTAACGGAGATATGCGAGTTTGAAATTTTATATAATGTTTTTGTAAAACGTGATTCCAAGGATGTATTACATTGTTTCAACAATGAGAGTGGTTATTTCAAATCTCCACGAAAACGACTACAATCATGCACAAATAGATTGTTTACTTTATTGTTATGATAGTTTCCATGGTAACTAAGCATGAATATTACACATGGGTAAAGTTTTTCCGGATGAGCCAATAGAGAGCTTCGACCTGATTACATTGAGTGTAAAATCACTTCTGTATCTTCTAAAGTAACGGAGATATGCGAGTTTGAAATTTTATATAATGTTTTTGTTAGACGTGATTCCAAGGATGTATTACATTGTTTCAACAATGAGAGTGGTTATTTCAAATCTCCACGAAAACGACTACAATCATGCACAAATAGATTGTTTACTTTATTTTTATGACACTTTCCATGGTAAATAAGCATGAATATTACACATGGGTAAATTTTTCCGCATGAGCCAATAGAGAGCTTCGACCTGATTACATTAAGTGTAAAATCACATCTGTATCTTCTATAGTAACGGAGATATGCGAGTTTGAAATTTTATATAATGTTTTTGTAAAACGTGATTCCAAGGATGTATTACATTGTTTCAACAATGAAAGTGGTTATTTCAAATCTCCACGACAACGACTACAATCATGCACAAATAGATTGTTTACTTTATTGTTATGATAGTTTCCATGGTAACTAAGCATGAATATTACACATGGGTAAAAATTTTCCGGATGAGCCAATAGGGAGCTTCGACATGATTACATTGAGTGTAAAATCACTTCTGTATCTTCTATAGTAACGGAGATATGCGAGTTTGAAATTTTATATAATGTTTTTGTAAAACGTGATTCCAAGGATGTATTACATTGTTTCAACAATGAAAGTGGTTATTTCAAATCTCCACGACAACGACTACAATCATGCACAAATAGATTGTTTACTTTATTGTTATGATAGTTTCCATGGTAACTAAGCATGAATATTACACATGGGTAAAAATTTTCCGGATGAGCCAATAGGGAGCTTCGACATGATTACATTGAGTGTAAAATCACTTCTGTATCTTCTATAGTAACGGAGATATGCGAGTTTGAAATTTTATATAATGTTTTTGTAAATCGTAATTCCAAGGATGTATTACATTGTTTCAACAATGAGAGTGGTTATTTCAAATCTCCACGAAAACGACTACAATCATGCACAAATAGATTGTTTACTTTATTGTTATGATAGTTTCCATGGTAACTAAGCATGAATATTACACATGGGTAATTTTTTTCCGGATGAGCCAATAGAGAGCTTCGACCTGATTACATTGAGTGTAAAATCACTTCTGTATCTTCTATAGTAACGGAGATATGCGAGTTTGAAATTTTATATAATGTTTTTGTAAAACGTGATTCCAAGGATGTATTACATTGTTTCAACAATGAAAGTGGTTATTTCAAATCTCCACGACAACGACTACAATCATGCACAAATAGATTGTTTACTTTATTGTTATGATAGTTTCCATGGTAACTAAGCATGAATATTACACATGGGTAAAGTTTTTCCGGATGAGCCAATAGAGAGCTTCGACCTGATTACATTGAGTGTAAAATCACTTCTGTACCTTCTATAGTAACGGAGATATGCGAGTTTGAAATTTTATATAATGTTTTTGTAAAACGTGATTCCAAGGATGTATTACATTGTTTCAACAATGAAAGTGGTTATTTCAAATCTCCACGACAACGACTACAATCATGCACAAATAGATTGTTTACTTTATTGTTATGATAGTTTCCATGGTAACTAAGCATGAATATTACACATGGGTAAAGTTTTTCCGGATGAGCCAATAGAGAGCTTCGACCTGATTACATTGAGTGTAAAATCACTTCTGTACCTTCTATAGTAACGGAGATATGCGAGTTTGAAATTTTATATAATGTTTTTGTAAAACGTGATTCCAAGGATGTATTACATTGTTTCAACAATGAAAGTGGTTATTTCAAATCTCCACGACAACGACTAAAATCATGCACAAATAGATTGTTTACTTTATTGTTATGATAGTTTCCATGGTAACTAAGCATGAATATTACACATGGGTAAAGTTTTTCCGGATGAGCCAATAGAGAGCTTCGACCTGATTACATTGAGTGTAAAATCACTTCTGTATCTTCTATAGTAACGGAGATATGCGAGTTTGAAATTTTATATAATGTTTTTGTAAAACGTGATTCCAAGGATGTATTACATTGTTTCAACAATGAGAGTGGTTATTTCAAATCTCCACGAAAACGACTACAATCATGCACAAATAGATTGTTTACTTTATTGTTATGATAGTTTCCATGGTAACTAAGCATGAATATTACACATGGGTAAAGTTTTTCCGGATGAGCCAATAGAGAGCTTCGACCTGATTACATTGAGTGTAAAATCACTTCTGTATCTTCTAAAGTAACGGAGATATGCGAGTTTGAAATTTTATATAATGTTTTTGTTAGACGTGATTCCAAGGATGTATTACATTGTTTCAACAATGAGAGTGGTTATTTCAAATCTCCACGAAAACGACTACAATCATGCACAAATAGATTGTTTACTTTATTGTTATGACACTTTCCATGGTAAATAAGCATGAATATTACACATGGGTAAATTTTTCCGCATGAGCCAATAGAGAGCTTCGACCTGATTACATTAAGTGTAAAATCACATCTGTATCTTCTATAGTAACGGAGATATGCGAGTTTGAAATTTTATATAATGTTTTTGTAAAACGTGATTCCAAGGATGTATTACATTGTTTCAACAATGAAAGTGGTTATTTCAAATCTCCACGACAACGACTACAATCATGCACAAATAGATTGTTTACTTTATTGTTATGATAGTTTCCATGGTAACTAAGCATGAATATTACACATGGGTAAAAATTTTCCGGATGAGCCAATAGGGAGCTTCGACATGATTACATTGAGTGTAAAATCACTTCTGTATCTTCTATAGTAACGGAGATATGCGAGTTTGAAATTTTATATAATGTTTTTGTAAAACGTGATTCCAAGGATGTATTACATTGTTTCAACAATGAAAGTGGTTATTTCAAATCTCCACGACAACGACTACAATCATGCACAAATAGATTGTTTACTTTATTGTTATGATAGTTTCCATGGTAACTAAGCATGAATATTACACATGGGTAAAGTTTTTCCGGATGAGCCAATAGAGAGCTTCGACCTGATTACATTGAGTGTAAAATCACTTCTGTATCTTCTAAAGTAACGGAGATATGCGAGTTTGAAATTTTATATAATGTTTTTGTAAATCGTAATTCCAAGGATGTATTACATTGTTTCAACAATGAGAGTGGTTATTTCAAATCTCCACGACAACGACTACAATCATGCACAAATAGATTGTTTAATTTATTGTTATGATAGTTTCCATGGTAACTAAGCATGAATATTACACATGGGTAAAGTTTTTCCGGATGAGCCAATAGAGAGCTTCGACCTGATTACATTGAGTGTAAAATCACTTCTGTATCTTCTAAAGTAACGGAGATATGCGAGTTTGAAATTTTATATAATGTTTTTGTAAATCGTAATTCCAAGGATGTATTACATTGTTTCAACAATGAGAGTGGTTATTTCAAATCTCCACGACAACGACTACAATCATGCACAAATAGATTGTTTAATTTATTGTTATGATAGTTTCCATGGTAACTAAGCATGAATATTACACATGGGTAAAAATTTTCCGGATGAGCCAATAGAGAGCTTCGACATGATTACATTGAGTGTAAAATCACTTCTGTATCTTCTATAGTAACGGAGATATGCGAGTTTGAAATTTTATATAATGTTTTTGTAAAACGTGATTCCAAGGATGTATTACATTGTTTCAACAATGAAAGTGGTTATTTCAAATCTCCACGACAACGACTACAATCATGCACAAATAGATTGTTTACTTTATTGTTATGATAGTTTCCATGGTAACTAAGCATGAATATTACACATGGGTAAAGTTTTTCCGGATGAGCCAATAGAGAGCTTCGACCTGATTACATTGAGTGTAAAATCACTTCTGTATCTTCTAAACTAACGGAGATATGCGAGTTTGAAATTTTATATAATGTTTTTGTTAGACGTGATTCCAAGGATGTATTACATTGTTTCAACAATGAGAGTGGTTATTTCAAATCTCCACGAAAACGACTACAATCATGCACAAATAGATTGTTTACTTTATTGTTATGACACTTTCCATGGTAAATAAGCATGAATATTACACATGGGTAAATTTTTTTCCTGATGAGCCAATAGAGAGCTTCGACATGATTACATTGAGTGTAAAATCACTTCTTTATCTTCTATAGTAACGGAGATATGCGAGTTTGAAATTTTATATAATGTTTTTGTAAAACGTGATTCCAAGGATGTATTACATTGTTTCAACAATGAGAGTGGTTATTTCAAATCTCCACGAAAACGACTACAATCATGCACAAATAGATTGTTTACTTTATTGTTATGATAGTTTCCATGGTAACTAAGCATGAATATTACACATGGGTAAAGTTTTTCCGGATGAGCCAATAGAGAGCTTCGACCTGATTACATTGAGTGTAAAATCACTTCTGTATCTTCTAAAGTAACGGAGATATGCGAGTTTGAAATTTTATATAATGTTTTTGTAAAACGTGATTCCAAGGATGTATTACATTGTTTCAACAATGAGAGTGGTTATTTCAAATCTCCACGAAAACGACTACAATCATGCACAAATAGATTGTTTACTTTATTGTTATGACACTTTCCATGGTAAATAAGCATGAATATTACACATGGGTAAATTTTTTTCCTGATGAGCCAATAGAGAGCTTCGACATGATTACATTGAGTGTAAAATCACTTCTTTATCTTCTATAGTAACGGAGATATGAGAGTTTGAAATTTTATATAATGTTTTTGTAAAACGTGATTCCAAGGATGTATTACATTGTTTCAACAATGAGAGTGGTTATTTCAAATCTCCACGAAAACGACTACAATCATGCACAAATAGATTGTTTACTTTATTGTTATGATAGTTTCCATGGTAACTAAGCATGAATATTACACATGGGTAAAGTTTTTCCGGATGAGCCAATAGAGAGCTTCGACCTGATTACATTGTGTGTAAAATCACTTCTGTATCTTCTAAAGTAACGGAGATATGCGAGTTTGAAATTTTATATAATGTTTTTGTTAGACGTGATTCCAAGGATGTATTACATTGTTTCAACAATGAGAGTGGTTATTTCAAATCTCCACGAAAACGACTACAATCATGCACAAATAGATTGTTTACTTTATTGTTATGACACTTTCCATGGTAAATAAGCATGAATATTACACATGGGTAAAGTTTTTTCCTGATGAGCCAATAGAGAGCTTCGACATGATTACATTGAGTGTAAAATCACTTCTTTATCTTCTATAGTAACGGAGATATGCGAGTTTGAAATTTTATATAATGTTTTTGTAAAACGTGATTCCAAGGATGTATTACATTGTTTCAACAATGAGAGTGGTTATTTCAAATCTCCACGAAAACGACTACAATCATGCACAAATAGATTGTTTACTTTATTGTTATGATAGTTTCCATGGTAACTAAGCATGAATATTACACATGGGTAAAAATTTTCCGGATGAGCCAATAGAGAGCTTCGACATGATTACATTGAGTGTAAAATCACTTCTGTATCTTCTATAGTAACGGAGATATGCGAGTTTGAAATTTTATATAATGTTTTTGTAAAACGTGATTCCAAGGATGTATTACATTGTTTCAACAATGAAAGTGGTTATTTCAAATCTCCACGACAACGACTACAATCATGCACAAATAGATTGTTTACTTTATTGTTATGATAGTTTCCATGGTAACTAAGCATGAATATTACACATGGGTAAAAATTTTCCGGATGAGCCAATAGAGAGCTTCAACATGATTACATTGAGTGTAAAATCACTTCTTTATCTTCTATAGTAACGGAGATATGCGAGTTTGAAATTTTATATAATGTTTTTGTAAAACGTGATTCCAAGGATGTATTACATTGTTTCAACAATGAGAGTGGTTATTTCAAATCTCCACGAAAACGACTACAATCATGCACAAATAGATTGTTTACTTTATTGTTATGATAGTTTCCATGGTAACTAAGCATGAATATTACACATGGGTAAAGTTTTTCCGGATGAGCCAATAGAGAGCTTCGACCTGATTACATTGAGTGTAAAATCACTTCTGTATCTTCTAAAGTAACGGAGATATGCGAGTTTGAAATTTTATATAATGTTTTTGTAAAACGTGATTCCAAGGATGTATTACATTGTTTCAACAATGAGAGTGGTTATTTCAAATCTCCACGACAACGACTACAATCATGCACAAATAGATGGTTTAATTTATTGTTATGATAGTTTCCATGGTAACTAAGCATGAATATTACACATGGGTAAAGTTTTTCCGGATGAGCCAATAGAGAGCTTCGACCTGATTACATTGAGTGTAAAATCACTTCTGTATCTTCTAAAGTAACGGAGATATGCGAGTTTGAAATTTTATATAATGTTTTTGTTAGACGTGATTCCAAGGATGTATTACATTGTTTCAACAATGAGAGTGGTTATTTCAAATCTCCACGAAAACGACTACAATCATGCACAAATAGATTGTTTACTTTATTGTTATGACACTTTCCATGGTAAATAAGCATGAATATTACACATGGGTAAATTTTTCCGCATGAGCCAATAGAGAGCTTCGACCTGATTACATTAAGTGTAAAATCACATCTGTATCTTCTATAGTAACGGAGATATGCGAGTTTGAAATTTTATATAATGTTTTTGTAAAACGTGATTCCAAGGATGTATTACATTGTTTCAACAATGAAAGTGGTTATTTCAAATCTCCACGACAACGACTACAATCATGCACAAATAGATTGTTTACTTTATTGTTATGATAGTTTCCATGGTAACTAAGCATGAATATTACACATGGGTAAAAATTTTCCGGATGAGCCAATAGGGAGCTTCGACATGATTACATTGAGTGTAAAATCACTTCTGTATCTTCTATAGTAACGGAGATATGCGAGTTTGAAATTTTATATAATGTTTTTGTAAATCGTAATTCCAAGGATGTATTACATTGTTTCAACAATGAGAGTGGTTATTTCAAATCTCCACGAAAACGACTACAATCATGCACAAATAGATTGTTTACTTTATTGTTATGATAGTTTCCATGGTAACTAAGCATGAATATTACACATGGGTAATTTTTTTCCGGATGAGCCAATAGAGAGCTTCGACCTGATTACATTGAGTGTAAAATCACTTCTGTATCTTCTATAGTAACGGAGATATGCGAGTTTGAAATTTTATATAATGTTTTTGTAAAACGTGATTCCAAGGATGTATTACATTGTTTCAACAATGAAAGTGGTTATTTCAAATCTCCACGACAACGACTACAATCATGCACAAATAGATTGTTTACTTTATTGTTATGATAGTTTCCATGGTAACTAAGCATGAATATTACACATGGGTAAAGTTTTTCCGGATGAGCCAATAGAGAGCTTCGACCTGATTACATTGAGTGTAAAATCACTTCTGTACCTTCTATAGTAACGGAGATATGCGAGTTTGAAATTTTATATAATGTTTTTGTAAAACGTGATTCCAAGGATGTATTACATTGTTTCAACAATGAAAGTGGTTATTTCAAATCTCCACGACAACGACTAAAATCATGCACAAATAGATTGTTTACTTTATTGTTATGATAGTTTCCATGGTAACTAAGCATGAATATTACACATGGGTAAAGTTTTTCCGGATGAGCCAATAGAGAGCTTCGACCTGATTACATTGAGTGTAAAATCACTTCTGTATCTTCTATAGTAACGGAGATATGCGAGTTTGAAATTTTATATAATGTTTTTGTAAAACGTGATTCCAAGGATGTATTACATTGTTTCAACAATGAGAGTGGTTATTTCAAATCTCCACGAAAACGACTGCAATCATGCACAAATAGATTGTTTACTTTATTGTTATGATAGTTTCCATGGTAACTAAGCATGAATATTACACATGGGTAAAGTTTTTCCGGATGAGCCAATAGAGAGCTTCGACCTGATTACATTGAGTGTAAAATCACTTCTGTATCTTCTAAAGTAACGGAGATATGCGAGTTTGAAATTTTATATAATGTTTTTGTTAGACGTGATTCCAAGGATGTATTACATTGTTTCAACAATGAGAGTGGTTATTTCAAATCTCCACGAAAACGACTACAATCATGCACAAATAGATTGTTTACTTTATTGTTATGATAGTTTCCATGGTAACTAAGCATGAATATTACACATGGGTAAAGTTTTTCCGGATGAGCCAATAGAGAGCTTCGACCTGATTACATTGAGTGTAAAATCACTTCTGTATCTTCTAAAGTAACGGAGATATGCGAGTTTGAAATTTTATATAATGTTTTTGTAAAACGTGATTCCAAGGATGTATTACATTGTTTCAACAATGAGAGTGGTTATTTCAAATCTCCACGAAAACGACTACAATCATGCACAAATAGATTGTTTACTTTATTGTTATGATAGTTTCCATGGTAACTAAGCATGAATATTACACATGGGTAATTTTTTTCCGGATGAGCCAATAGAGAGCTTCGACCTGATTACATTGAGAGTAAAATCACTTCTGTATCTTCTATAGTAACGGAGATATGCGAGTTTGAAATTTTATATAATGTTTTTGTAAAACGTGATTCCAAGGATGTATTACATTGTTTCAACAATGAAAGTGGTTATTTCAAATCTCCACGACAACGACTACAATCATGCTCAAATAGATTGTTTACTTTATTGTTATGATAGTTTCCATGGTAACTAAGCATGAATATTACACATGGGTAATTTTTTTCCGGATGAGCCAATAGAGAGCTTCGACCTGATTACATTGAGTGTAAAATCACTTCTGTATCTTCTATAGTAACGGAGATATGAAAGTTTGAAATTTTATATAATGTTTTTGTAAAACGTGATTCCAAAGATGTATTACATTGTTTCAACAATGAAAGTGGTTATTTCAAATCTCCACGACAACGACTACAATCATGCACAAATAGATTGTTTACTTTATTGTTATGATAGTTTCCATGGTAACTAAGCATGAATATTACACATGGGTAAAGTTTTTCCGGATGAGCCAATAGAGAGCTTCGACCTGATTACATTGAGTGTAAAATCACTTCTGTATCTTCTATAGTAACGGAGATATGCGAGTTTGAAATTTTATATAATGTTTTTGTAAAACGTGATTCCAAGGATGTATTACATTGTTTCAACAATGAAAGTGGTTATTTCAAATCTCCACGACAACGACTACAATCATGCACAAATAGATTGTTTACTTTGTTGTTATGATAGTTTCCATGGTAACTAAGCATGAATATTACACATGGGTAAAAATTTTCCGGATGATCCAATAGAGAGCTTCAACATGATTACATTGAGTGTAAAATCACTTCTTTATCTTCTAAAGTAACGGAGATATGCGAGTTTGAAATTTTATATAATGTTTTTGTTAGACGTGATTCCAAGGATGTATTACATTGTTTCAACAATGAGAGTGGTTATTTCAAATCTCCACGAAAACGACTACAATCATGCACAAATAGATTGTTTACTTTATTGTTATGATAGTTTCCATGGTAACTAAGCATGAATATTACACATGGGTAAAGTTTTTCCGGATGAGCCAATAGAGAGCTTCGACCTGATTACATTGAGTGTAAAATCACTTCTGTATCTTCTAAAGTAACGGAGATATGCGAGTTTGAAATTTTATATAATGTTTTTGTAAAACGTGATTCCAAGGATGTATTACATTGTTTCAACAATGAGAGTGGTTATTTCAAATCTCCACGAAAACGACTACAATCATGCACAAATAGATTGTTTACTTTATTGTTATGATAGTTTCCATGGTAACTAAGCATGAATATTACACATGGGTAATTTTTTTCCGGATGAGCCAATAGAGAGCTTCGACCTGATTACATTGAGAGTAAAATCACTTCTGTATCTTCTATAGTAACGGAGATATGCGAGTTTGAAATTTTATATAATGTTTTTGTAAAACGTGATTCCAAGGATGTATTACATTGTTTCAACAATGAAAGTGGTTATTTCAAATCTCCACGACAACGACTACAATCATGCACAAATAGATTGTTTACTTTATTGTTATGATAGTTTCCATGGTAACTAAGCATGAATATTACACATGGGTAAAGTTTTTCCGAATGAGCCAATAGAGAGCTTCGACCTGATTACATTGAGTGTAAAATCACTTCTGTATCTTCTAAAGTAACGGAGATATGCGAGTTTGAAATTTTATATAATGTTTTTGTAAAACTTGATTCCAAGGATGTATTACATTGTTTCAACAATGAGAGTGGTTATTTCAAATCTCCACGAAAACGACTACAATCATGCACAAATAGATTGTTTACTTTATTGTTATGATAGTTTCCATGGTAACTAAGCATGAATATTACACATGGGTAATTTTTTTCCGGATGAGCCAATAGAGAGCTTCGACCTGATTACATTGAGTGTAAAATCACTTCTGTATCTTCTATAGTAACGGAGATATGCGAGTTTGAAATTTTATATAATGTTTTTGTAAAACGTGATTCCAAGGATGTATTACATTGTTTCAACAATGAAAGTGGTTATTTCAAATCTCCACGACAACGACTACAATCATGCACAAATAGATTGTTTACTTTATTGTTATGATAGTTTCCATGGTAACTAAGCATGAATATTACACATGGGTAAAGTTTTTCCGGATGAGCCAATAGAGAGCTTCGACCTGATTACATTGAGTGTAAAATCACTTCTGTATCTTCTATAGTAACGGAGATATGCGAGTTTGAAATTTTATATAATGTTTTTGTAAAACGTGATTCCAAGGATGTATTACATTGTTTCAACAATGAAAGTGGTTATTTCAAATCTCCACGAAAACGACTACAATCATGCACAAATAGATTGTTTACTTTGTTGTTATGATAGTTTCCATGGTAACTAAGCATGAATATTACACATGGGTAAAAATTTTCCGGATGAGCCAATAGAGAGCTTCAACATGATTACATTGAGTGTAAAATCACTTCTGTATCTTCTAAAGTAACGGAGATATGCGAGTTTGAAATTTTATATAATGTTTTTGTAAATCGTAATTCCAAGGATGTATTACATTGTTTCAACAATGAAAGTGGTTATTTAAATCTCCACGACAACGACTACAATCATGCACAAATAGATTGTTTACTTTATTGTTATGATAGTTTCCATGGTAACTAAGCATGAATATTACACATGGGTAAAAATTTTTCCGGATGAGCCAATAGAGAGCTTCGACATGATTACATTGAGTGTAAAATCACTTCTTTATCTTCTATAGTAACGGAGATATGCGAGTTTGAAATTTTATATAATGTTTTTGTAAAACGTGATTCCAAGGATGTATTACATTGTTTCAACAATGAGAGTGGTTATTTCAAATCTCCACGAAAACGACTACAATCATGCACAAATAGATTGTTTACTTTATTGTTATGATAGTTTCCATGGTAACTAAGCATGAATATTACACATGGGTAAAGTTTTTCCGGATGAGCCAATAGAGAGCTTCGACCTGATTACATTGAGTGTAAAATCACTTCTGTATCTTCTAAAGTAACGGAGATATGCGAGTTTGAAATTTTATATAATGTTTTTGTTAGACGTGATTCCAAGGATGTATTACATTGTTTCAACAATGAGAGTGGTTATTTCAAATCTCCACGAAAACGACTACAATCATGCACAAATAGATTGTTTACTTTATTGTTATGACACTTTCCATGGTAAATAAGCATGAATATTACACATGGGTAAATTTTTCCGCATGAGCCAATAGAGAGCTTCGACCTGATTACATTAAGTGTAAAATCACATCTGTATCTTCTATAGTAACGGAGATATGCGAGTTTGAAATTTTATATAATGTTTTTGTAAAACGTGATTCCAAGGATGTATTACATTGTTTCAACAATGAAAGTGGTTATTTCAAATCTCCACGACAACGACTACAATCATGCACAAATAGATTGTTTACTTTATTGTTATGATAGTTTCCATGGTAACTAAGCATGAATATTACACATGGGTAAAGTTTTTCCGGATGAGCCAATAGAGAGCTTCGACCTGATTACATTGAGTGTAAAATCACTTCTGTATCTTCTAAAGTAACGGAGATATGCGAGTTTGAAATTTTATATAATGTTTTTGTAAAACTTGATTCCAAGGATGTATTACATTGTTTCAACAATGAGAGTGGTTATTTCAAATCTCCACGAAAACGACTACAATCATGCACAAATAGATTGTTTACTTTATTGTTATGATAGTTTCCATGGTAACTAAGCATGAATATTACACATGGGTAATTTTTTTCCGGATGAGCCAATAGAGAGCTTCGACCTGATTACATTGAGTGTAAAATCACTTCCGTATCTTCTATAGTAACGGAGATATGCGAGTTTGAAATTTTATATAATGTTTTTGTAAAACGTGATTCCAAGGATGTATTACATTGTTTCAACAATGAAAGTGGTTATTTCAAATCTCCACGACAACGACTACAATCATGCACAAATAGATTGTTTACTTTATTGTTATGATAGTTTCCATGGTAACTAAGCATGAATATTACACATGGGTAAAGTTTTTCCGGATGAGCCAATAGAGAGCTTCGACCTGATTACATTGAGTGTAAAATCACTTCTGTATCTTCTATAGTAACGGAGATATGCGAGTTTGAAATTTTATATAATGTTTTTGTAAAACGTGATTCCAAGGATGTATTACATTGTTTCAACAATGAAAGTGGTTATTTCAAATCTCCACGACAACGACTACAATCATGCACAAATAGATTGTTTACTTTGTTGTTATGATAGTTTCCATGGTAACTAAGCATGAATATTACACATGGGTAAAAATTTTCCGGATGAGCCAATAGAGAGCTTCAACATGATTACATTGAGTGTAAAATCACTTCTGTATCTTCTAAAGTAACGGAGATATGCGAGTTTGAAATTTTATATAATGTTTTTGTAAATCGTAATTCCAAGGATGTATTACATTGTTTCAACAATGAAAGTGGTTATTTAAATCTCCACGACAACGACTACAATCATGCACAAATAGATTGTTTACTTTATTGTTATGATAGTTTCCATGGTAACTAAGCATGAATATTACACATGGGTAAAAATTTTTCCGGATGAGCCAATAGAGAGCTTCGACATGATTACATTGAGTGTAAAATCACTTCTTTATCTTCTATAGTAACGGAGATATGCGAGTTTGAAATTTTATATAATGTTTTTGTAAAACGTGATTCCAAGGATGTATTACATTGTTTCAACAATGAGAGTGGTTATTTCAAATCTCCACGAAAACGACTACAATCATGCACAAATAGATTGTTTACTTTATTGTTATGATAGTTTCCATGGTAACTAAGCATGAATATTACACATGGGTAAAGTTTTTCCGGATGAGCCAATAGAGAGCTTCGACCTGATTACATTGAGTGTAAAATCACTTCTGTATCTTCTAAAGTAACGGAGATATGCGAGTTTGAAATTTTATATAATGTTTTTGTTAGACGTGATTCCAAGGATGTATTACATTGTTTCAACAATGAGAGTGGTTATTTCAAATCTCCACGAAAACGACTACAATCATGCACAAATAGATTGTTTACTTTATTGTTATGACACTTTCCATGGTAAATAAGCATGAATATTACACATGGGTAAATTTTTCCGCATGAGCCAATAGAGAGCTTCGACCTGATTACATTAAGTGTAAAATCACATCTGTATCTTCTATAGTAACGGAGATATGCGAGTTTGAAATTTTATATAATGTTTTTGTAAAACGTGATTCCAAGGATGTATTACATTGTTTCAACAATGAAAGTGGTTATTTCAAATCTCCACGACAACGACTACAATCATGCACAAATAGATTGTTTACTTTATTGTTATGATAGTTTCCATGGTAACTAAGCATGAATATTACACATGGGTAAAGTTTTTCCGGATGAGCCAATAGAGAGCTTCGACCTGATTACATTGAGTGTAAAATCACTTCTGTATCTTCTAAAGTAACGGAGATATGCGAGTTTGAAATTTTATATAATGTTTTTGTAAATCGTAATTCCAAGGATGTATTACATTGTTTCAACAATGAAAGTGGTTATTTAAATCTCCACGACAACGACTACAATCATGCACCAATAGATTGTTTACTTTATTGTTATGATAGTTTCCATGGTAACTAAGCATGAATATTACACATGGGTAAAAATTTTTCCCGATGAGCCAATAGAGAGCTTCGACATGATTACATTGAGTGTAAAATCATTTCTTTATCTTCTATAGTAACGGAGATATGCGAGTTTGAAATTTTATATAATGTTTTTGTAAAACGTGATTCCAAGGATGTATTACATTGTTTCAACAATGAGAGTGGTTATTTCAAATCTCCACGAAAACGACTACAATCATGCACAAATAGATTGTTTACTTTATTGTTATGATAGTTTCCATGGTAACTAAGCATGAATATTACACATGGGTAAAGTTTTTCCGGATGAGCCAATAGAGAGCTTCGACCTGATTACATTGAGTGTAAAATCACTTCTGTATCTTCTAAAGTAACGGAGATATGCGAGTTTGAAATTTTATATAATGTTTTTGTTAGACGTGATTCCAAGGATGTATTACATTGTTTCAACAATGAGAGTGGTTATTTCAAATCTCCACGAAAACGACTACAATCATGCACAAATAGATTGTTTACTTTATTGTTATGATAGTTTCCATGGTAACTAAGCATGAATATTACACATGGGTAAAGTTTATCCGGATGAGCCAATAGAGAGCTTCGACCTGATTACATTGAGTGTAAAATCACTTCTGTATCTTCTAAAGTAACGGAGATATGCGAGTTTGAAATTTTATATAATGTTTTTGTAAAACGTGATTCCAAGGATGTATTACATTGTTTCAACAATGAGAGTGGTTATTTCAAATCTCCACGAAAACGACTACAATCATGCACAAATAGATTGTTTACTTTATTGTTATGATAGTTTCCATGGTAACTAAGCATGAATATTACACATGGGTAATTTTTTTCCGGATGAGCCAATAGAGAGCTTCGACCTGATTACATTGAGTGTAAAATCACTTCTGTATCTTCTATAGTAACGGAGATATGCGAGTTTGAAATTTTATATAATGTTTTTGTAAAACGTGATTCCAAGGATGTATTACATTGTTTCAACAATGAAAGTGGTTATTTCAAATCTCCACGACAACGACTACAATCATGCACAAATAGATTGTTTACTTTATTGTTATGATAGTTTCCATGGTAACTAAGCATGAATATTACACATGGGTAAAGTTTTTCCGGATGAGCCAATAGAGAGCTTCGACCTGATTACATTGAGTGTAAAATCACTTCTGTATCTTCTATAGTAACGGAGATATGCGAGTTTGAAATTTTATATAATGTTTTTGTAAAACGTGATTCCAAGGATGTATTACATTGTTTCAACAATGAAAGTGGTTATTTCAAATCTCCACGACAACGACTAAAATCATGCACAAATAGATTGTTTACTTTATTGTTATGATAGTTTCCATGGTAACTAAGCATGAATATTACACATGGGTAAAATTTTTCCGCATGAGCCAATAGAGAGCTTCGACCTGATTACATTAAGTGTAAAATCACATCTGTATCTTCTATAGTAACGGAGATATGCGAGTTTGAAATTTTATATAATGTTTTTGTAAAACGTGATTCCAAGGATGTATTACATTGTTTCAACAATGAAAGTGGTTATTTAAATCTCCACGACAACGACTACAATCATGCACAAATAGATTGTTTACTTTATTGTTATGATAGTTTCCATGGTAACTAAGCATGAATATTACACATGGGTAAAGTTTTTCCGGATGAGCCAATAGAGAGCTTCGACCTGATTACATTGAGTGTAAAATCACTTCTGTATCTTCTAAAGTAACGGAGATATGCGAGTTTGAAATTTTATATAATGTTTTTGTTAGACGTGATTCCAAGGATGTATTACATTGTTTCAACAATGAGAGTGGTTATTTCAAATCTCCACGAAAACGACTACAATCATGCACAAATAGATTGTTTACTTTATTGTTATGACACTTTCCATGGTAAATAAGCATGAATATTACACATGGGTAAATTTTTCCGCATGAGCCAATAGAGAGCTTCGACCTGATTACATTAAGTGTAAAATCACATCTGTATCTTCTATAGTAACGGAGATATGCGAGTTTGAAATTTTATATAATGTTTTTGTAAAACGTGATTCCAAGGATGTATTACATTGTTTCAACAATGAAAGTGGTTATTTCAAATCTCCACGACAACGACTACAATCATGCACAAATAGATTGTTTACTTTATTGTTATGATAGTTTCCATGGTAACTAAGCATGAATATTACACATGGGTAAAGTTTTTCCGGATGAGCCAATAGAGAGCTTCGACCTGATTACATTGAGTGTAAAATCACTTCTGTATCTTCTAAAGTAACGGAGATATGCGAGTTTGAAATTTTATATAATGTTTTTGTAAAACGTGATTCCAAGGATGTATTACATTGTTTCAACAATGAAAGTGGTTATTTCAAATCTCCACGACAACGACTACAATCATGCACAAATAGATTGTTTACTTTATTGTTATGATAGTTTCCATGGTAACTAAGCATGAATATTACACATGGGTAAAGTTTTTCCGGATGAGCCAATAGAGAGCTTCGACCTGATTACATTGAGTGTAAAATCACTTCTGTATCTTCTAAAGTAACGGAGATATGCGAGTTTGAAATTTTATATAATGTTTTTGTAAATCGTAATTCCAAGGATGTATTACATTGTTTCAACAATGAAAGTGGTTATTTCAAATCTCCACGACAACGACTACAATCATGCACAAATAGATTGTTTACTTTATTGTTATGATAGTTTCCATGGTAACTAAGCATGAATATTACACATGGGTAAAGTTTTTCCGGATGAGCCAATAGAGAGCTTCGACCTGATTACATTGAGTGTAAAATCACTTCTGTATCTTCTATAGTAACGGAGATATGAAAGTTTGAAATTTTATATAATGTTTTTGTAAAACGTGATTCCAAAGATGTATTACATTGTTTCAACAATGAAAGTGGTTATTTCAAATCTCCACGACAACGACTACAATCATGCACAAATAGATTGTTTACTTTATTGTTATGATAGTTTCCATGGTAACTAAGCATGAATATTACACATGGGTAAAGTTTTTCCGGATGAGCCAATAGAGAGCTTCGACCTGATTACATTGAGTGTAAAATCACTTCTGTATCTTCTATAGTAACGGAGATATGCGAGTTTGAAATTTTATATAATGTTTTTGTAAAACGTGATTCCAAGGATGTATTACATTGTTTCAACAATGAAAGTGGTTATTTCAAATCTCCACGACAACGACTACAATCATGCACAAATAGATTGTTTACTTTGTTGTTATGATAGTTTCCATGGTAACTAAGCATGAATATTACACATGGGTAAAAATTTTCCGGATGAGCCAATAGAGAGCTTCAACATGATTACATTGAGTGTAAAATCACTTCTTTATCTTCTAAAGTAACGGAGATATGCGAGTTTGAAATTTTATATAATGTTTTTGTTAGACGTGATTCCAAGGATGTATTACATTGTTTCAACAATGAGAGTGGTTATTTCAAATCTCCACGAAAACGACTACAATCATGCACAAATAGATTGTTTACTTTATTGTTATGATAGTTTCCATGGTAACTAAGCATGAATATTACACATGGGTAAAGTTTTTCCGGATGAGCCAATAGAGAGCTTCGACCTGATTACATTGAGTGTAAAATCACTTCTGTATCTTCTAAAGTAACGGAGATATGCGAGTTTGAAATTTTATATAATGTTTTTGTAAAACGTGATTCCAAGGATGTATTACATTGTTTCAACAATGAGAGTGGTTATTTCAAATCTCCACGAAAACGACTACAATCATGCACAAATAGATTGTTTACTTTATTGTTATGATAGTTTCCATGGTAACTAAGCATGAATATTACACATGGGTAATTTTTTTCCGGATGAGCCAATAGAGAGCTTCGACCTGATTACATTGAGAGTAAAATCACTTCTGTATCTTCTATAGTAACGGAGATATGCGAGTTTGAAATTTTATATAATGTTTTTGTAAAACGTGATTCCAAGGATGTATTACATTGTTTCAACAATGAAAGTGGTTATTTCAAATCTCCACGACAACGACTACAATCATGCACAAATAGATTGTTTACTTTATTGTTATGATAGTTTCCATGGTAACTAAGCATGAATATTACACATGGGTAAAGTTTTTTCGAATGAGCCAATAGAGAGCTTCGACCTGATTACATTGAGTGTAAAATCACTTCTGTATCTTCTAAAGTAACGGAGATATGCGAGTTTGAAATTTTATATAATGTTTTTGTAAAACTTGATTCCAAGGATGTATTACATTGTTTCAACAATGAGAGTGGTTATTTCAAATCTCCACGAAAACGACTACAATCATGCACAAATAGATTGTTTACTTTATTGTTATGATAGTTTCCATGGTAACTAAGCATGAATATTACACATGGGTAATTTTTTTCCGGATGAGCCAATAGAGAGCTTCGACCTGATTACATTGAGTGTAAAATCACTTCTGTATCTTCTATAGTAACGGAGATATGCGAGTTTGAAATTTTATATAATGTTTTTGTAAAACGTGATTCCAAGGATGTATTACATTGTTTCAACAATGAAAGTGGTTATTTCAAATCTCCACGACAACGACTACAATCATGCACAAATAGATTGTTTACTTTATTGTTATGATAGTTTCCATGGTAACTAAGCATGAATATTACACATGGGTAAAGTTTTTCCGGATGAGCCAATAGAGAGCTTCGACCTGATTACATTGAGTGTAAAATCACTTCTGTATCTTCTATAGTAACGGAGATATGCGAGTTTGAAATTTTATATAATGTTTTTGTAAAACGTGATTCCAAGGATGTATTACATTGTTTCAACAATGAAAGTGGTTATTTCAAATCTCCACGACAACGACTACAATCATGCACAAATAGATTGTTTACTTTGTTGTTATGATAGTTTCCATGGTAACTAAGCATGAATATTACACATGGGTAAAAATTTTCCGGATGAGCCAATAGAGAGCTTCAACATGATTACATTGAGTGTAAAATCACTTCTGTATCTTCTAAAGTAACGGAGATATGCGAGTTTGAAATTTTATATAATGTTTTTGTAAATCGTAATTCCAAGGATGTATTACATTGTTTCAACAATGAAAGTGGTTATTTAAATCTCCACGACAACGACTACAATCATGCACAAATAGATTGTTTACTTTATTGTTATGATAGTTTCCATGGTAACTAAGCATGAATATTACACATGGGTAAAAATTTTTCCGGATGAGCCAATAGAGAGCTTCGACATGATTACATTGAGTGTAAAATCACTTCTTTATCTTCTATAGTAACGGAGATATGCGAGTTTGAAATTTTATATAATGTTTTTGTAAAACGTGATTCCAAGGATGTATTACATTGTTTCAACAATGAGAGTGGTTATTTCAAATCTCCACGAAAACGACTACAATCATGCACAAATAGATTGTTTACTTTATTGTTATGATAGTTTCCATGGTAACTAAGCATGAATATTACACATGGGTAAAGTTTTTCCGGATGAGCCAATAGAGAGCTTCGACCTGATTACATTGAGTGTAAAATCACTTCTGTATCTTCTAAAGTAACGGAGATATGCGAGTTTGAAATTTTATATAATGTTTTTGTTAGACGTGATTCCAAGGATGTATTACATTGTTTCAACAATGAGAGTGGTTATTTCAAATCTCCACGAAAACGACTACAATCATGCACAAATAGATTGTTTACTTTATTGTTATGACACTTTCCATGGTAAATAAGCATGAATATTACACATGGGTAAATTTTTCCGCATGAGCCAATAGAGAGCTTCGACCTGATTACATTAAGTGTAAAATCACATCTGTATCTTCTATAGTAACGGAGATATGCGAGTTTGAAATTTTATATAATGTTTTTGTAAAACGTGATTCCAAGGATGTATTACATTGTTTCAACAATGAAAGTGGTTATTTCAAATCTCCACGACAACGACTACAATCATGCACAAATAGATTGTTTACTTTATTGTTATGATAGTTTCCATGGTAACTAAGCATGAATATTACACATGGGTAAAGTTTTTCCGGATGAGCCAATAGAGAGCTTCGACCTGATTACATTGAGTGTAAAATCACTTCTGTATCTTCTAAAGTAACGGAGATATGCGAGTTTGAAATTTTATATAATGTTTTTGTAAATCGTAATTCCAAGGATGTATTACATTGTTTCAACAATGAAAGTGGTTATTTAAATCTCCACGACAACGACTACAATCATGCACCAATAGATTGTTTACTTTATTGTTATGATAGTTTCCATGGTAACTAAGCATGAATATTACACATGGGTAAAAATTTTTCCCGATGAGCCAATAGAGAGCTTCGACATGATTACATTGAGTGTAAAATCATTTCTTTATCTTCTATAGTAACGGAGATATGCGAGTTTGAAATTTTATATAATGTTTTTGTAAAACGTGATTCCAAGGATGTATTACATTGTTTCAACAATGAGAGTGGTTATTTCAAATCTCCACGAAAACGACTACAATCATGCACAAATAGATTGTTTACTTTATTGTTATGATAGTTTCCATGGTAACTAAGCATGAATATTACACATGGGTAAAGTTTTTCCGGATGAGCCAATAGAGAGCTTCGACCTGATTACATTGAGTGTAAAATCACTTCTGTATCTTCTAAAGTAACGGAGATATGCGAGTTTGAAATTTTATATAATGTTTTTGTTAGACGTGATTCCAAGGATGTATTACATTGTTTCAACAATGAGAGTGGTTATTTCAAATCTCCACGAAAACGACTACAATCATGCACAAATAGATTGTTTACTTTATTGTTATGATAGTTTCCATGGTAACTAAGCATGAATATTACACATGGGTAAAGTTTATCCGGATGAGCCAATAGAGAGCTTCGACCTGATTACATTGAGTGTAAAATCACTTCTGTATCTTCTAAAGTAACGGAGATATGCGAGTTTGAAATTTTATATAATGTTTTTGTAAAACGTGATTCCAAGGATGTATTACATTGTTTCAACAATGAGAGTGGTTATTTCAAATCTCCACGAAAACGACTACAATCATGCACAAATAGATTGTTTACTTTATTGTTATGATAGTTTCCATGGTAACTAAGCATGAATATTACACATGGGTAATTTTTTTCCGGATGAGCCAATAGAGAGCTTCGACCTGATTACATTGAGTGTAAAATCACTTCTGTATCTTCTATAGTAACGGAGATATGCGAGTTTGAAATTTTATATAATGTTTTTGTAAAACGTGATTCCAAGGATGTATTACATTGTTTCAACAATGAAAGTGGTTATTTCAAATCTCCACGACAACGACTACAATCATGCACAAATAGATTGTTTACTTTATTGTTATGATAGTTTCCATGGTAACTAAGCATGAATATTACACATGGGTAAAGTTTTTCCGGATGAGCCAATAGAGAGCTTCGACCTGATTACATTGAGTGTAAAATCACTTCTGTATCTTCTATAGTAACGGAGATATGCGAGTTTGAAATTTTATATAATGTTTTTGTAAAACGTGATTCCAAGGATGTATTACATTGTTTCAACAATGAAAGTGGTTATTTCAAATCTCCACGACAACGACTAAAATCATGCACAAATAGATTGTTTACTTTATTGTTATGATAGTTTCCATGGTAACTAAGCATGAATATTACACATGGGTAAAATTTTTCCGCATGAGCCAATAGAGAGCTTCGACCTGATTACATTAAGTGTAAAATCACATCTGTATCTTCTATAGTAACGGAGATATGCGAGTTTGAAATTTTATATAATGTTTTTGTAAAACGTGATCCAAGGATGTATTACATTGTTTCAACAATGAAAGTGGTTATTTAAATCTCCACGACAACGACTACAATCATGCACAAATAGATTGTTTACTTTATTGTTATGATAGTTTCCATGGTAACTAAGCATGAATATTACACATGGGTAAAGTTTTTCCGGATGAGCCAATAGAGAGCTTCGACCTGATTACATTGAGTGTAAAATCACTTCTGTATCTTCTAAAGTAACGGAGATATGCGAGTTTGAAATTTTATATAATGTTTTTGTTAGACGTGATTCCAAGGATGTATTACATTGTTTCAACAATGAGAGTGGTTATTTCAAATCTCCACGAAAACGACTACAATCATGCACAAATAGATTGTTTACTTTATTGTTATGACACTTTCCATGGTAAATAAGCATGAATATTACACATGGGTAAAGTTTTTCCGGATGAGCCAATAGAGAGCTTCGACCTGATTACATTGAGTGTAAAATCACTTCTGTATCTTCTATAGTAACGGAGATATGCGAGTTTGAAATTTTATATAATGTTTTTGTAAAACGTGATTCCAAGGATGTATTACATTGTTTCAACAATGAAAGTGGTTATTTCAAATCTCCACGACAACGACTAAAATCATGCACAAATAGATTGTTTACTTTATTGTTATGATAGTTTCCATGGTAACTAAGCATGAATATTACACATGGGTAAAATTTTTCCGCATGAGCCAATAGAGAGCTTCGACCTGATTACATTAAGTGTAAAATCACATCTGTATCTTCTATAGTAACGGAGATATGCGAGTTTGAAATTTTATATAATGTTTTTGTAAAACGTGATTCCAAGGATGTATTACATTGTTTCAACAATGAAAGTGGTTATTTAAATCTCCACGACAACGACTACAATCATGCACAAATAGATTGTTTACTTTATTGTTATGATAGTTTCCATGGTAACTAAGCATGAATATTACACATGGGTAAAGTTTTTCCGGATGAGCCAATAGAGAGCTTCGACCTGATTACATTGAGTGTAAAATCACTTCTGTATCTTCTAAAGTAACGGAGATATGCGAGTTTGAAATTTTATATAATGTTTTTGTTAGACGTGATTCCAAGGATGTATTACATTGTTTCAACAATGAGAGTGGTTATTTCAAATCTCCACGAAAACGACTACAATCATGCACAAATAGATTGTTTACTTTATTGTTATGACACTTTCCATGGTAAATAAGCATGAATATTACACATGGGTAAATTTTTCCGCATGAGCCAATAGAGAGCTTCGACCTGATTACATTAAGTGTAAAATCACATCTGTATCTTCTATAGTAACGGAGATATGCGAGTTTGAAATTTTATATAATGTTTTTGTAAAACGTGATTCCAAGGATGTATTACATTGTTTCAACAATGAAAGTGGTTATTTCAAATCTCCACGACAACGACTACAATCATGCACAAATAGATTGTTTACTTTATTGTTATGATAGTTTCCATGGTAACTAAGCATGAATATTACACATGGGTAAAGTTTTTCCGGATGAGCCAATAGAGAGCTTCGACCTGATTACATTGAGTGTAAAATCACTTCTGTATCTTCTAAAGTAACGGAGATATGCGAGTTTGAAATTTTATATAATGTTTTTGTAAAACGTGATTCCAAGGATGTATTACATTGTTTCAACAATGAAAGTGGTTATTTCAAATCTCCACGACAACGACTACAATCATGCACAAATAGATTGTTTACTTTATTGTTATGATAGTTTCCATGGTAACTAAGCATGAATATTACACATGGGTAAAGTTTTTCCGGATGAGCCAATAGAGAGCTTCGACCTGATTACATTGAGTGTAAAATCACTTCTGTATCTTCTAAAGTAACGGAGATATGCGAGTTTGAAATTTTATATAATGTTTTTGTAAATCGTAATTCCAAGGATGTATTACATTGTTTCAACAATGAAAGTGGTTATTTCAAATCTCCACGACAACGACTACAATCATGCACAAATAGATTGTTTACTTTATTGTTATGACACTTTCCATGGTAAATAAGCATGAATATTACACATGGGTAAAGTTTTCCGCATGAGCCAATAGAGAGCTTCGACCTGATTACATTAAGTGTAAAATCACATCTGTATCTTCTATAGTAACGGAGATATGCGAGTTTGAAATTTTATATAATGTTTTTGTAAAACGTGATTCCAAGGATGTATTACATTGTTTCAACAATGAAAGTGGTTATTTCAAATCTCCACGACAACGACTACAATCATGCACAAATAGATTGTTTACTTTATTGTTATGATAGTTTCCATGGTAACTAAGCATGAATATTACACATGGGTAAAGTTTTTCCGGATGAGCCAATAGAGAGCTTCGACCTGATTACATTGAGTGTAAAATCACTTCTGTATCTTCTAAAGTAACGGAGATATGCGAGTTTGAAATTTTATATAATGTTTTTGTAAAACGTGATTCCAAGGATGTATTACATTGTTTCAACAATGAAAGTGGTTATTTCAAATCTCCACGACAACGACTACAATCATGCACAAATAGATTGTTTACTTTGTTGTTATGATAGTTTCCATGGTAACTAAGCATGAATATTACACATGGGTAAAAATTTTCCGGATGAGCCAATAGAGAGCTTCAACATGATTACATTGAGTGTAAAATCACTTCTTTATCTTCTAAAGTAACGGAGATATGCGAGTTTGAAATTTTATATAATGTTTTTGTTAGACGTGATTCCAAGGATGTATTACATTGTTTCAACAATGAGAGTGGTTATTTCAAATCTCCACGAAAACGACTACAATCATGCACAAATAGATTGTTTACTTTATTGTTATGATAGTTTCCATGGTAACTAAGCATGAATATTACACATGGGTAAAGTTTTTCCGGATGAGCCAATAGAGAGCTTCGACCTGATTACATTGAGTGTAAAATCACTTCTGTATCTTCTAAAGTAACGGAGATATGCGAGTTTGAAATTTTATATAATGTTTTTGTAAAACGTGATTCCAAGGATGTATTACATTGTTTCAACAATGAGAGTGGTTATTTCAAATCTCCACGAAAACGACTACAATCATGCACAAATAGATTGTTTACTTTATTGTTATGATAGTTTCCATGGTAACTAAGCATGAATATTACACATGGGTAATTTTTTTCCGGATGAGCCAATAGAGAGCTTCGACCTGATTACATTGAGAGTAAAATCACTTCTGTATCTTCTATAGTAACGGAGATATGCGAGTTTGAAATTTTATATAATGTTTTTGTAAAACGTGATTCCAAGGATGTATTACATTGTTTCAACAATGAAAGTGGTTATTTCAAATCTCCACGACAACGACTACAATCATGCACAAATAGATTGTTTACTTTATTGTTATGATAGTTTCCATGGTAACTAAGCATGAATATTACACATGGGTAAAGTTTTTTCGAATGAGCCAATAGAGAGCTTCGACCTGATTACATTGAGTGTAAAATCACTTCTGTATCTTCTAAAGTAACGGAGATATGCGAGTTTGAAATTTTATATAATGTTTTTGTAAAACTTGATTCCAAGGATGTATTACATTGTTTCAACAATGAGAGTGGTTATTTCAAATCTCCACGAAAACGACTACAATCATGCACAAATAGATTGTTTACTTTATTGTTATGATAGTTTCCATGGTAACTAAGCATGAATATTACACATGGGTAATTTTTTTCCGGATGAGCCAATAGAGAGCTTCGACCTGATTACATTGAGTGTAAAATCACTTCTGTATCTTCTATAGTAACGGAGATATGCGAGTTTGAAATTTTATATAATGTTTTTGTAAAACGTGATTCCAAGGATGTATTACATTGTTTCAACAATGAAAGTGGTTATTTCAAATCTCCACGACAACGACTACAATCATGCACAAATAGATTGTTTACTTTATTGTTATGATAGTTTCCATGGTAACTAAGCATGAATATTACACATGGGTAAAGTTTTTCCGGATGAGCCAATAGAGAGCTTCGACCTGATTACATTGAGTGTAAAATCACTTCTGTATCTTCTATAGTAACGGAGATATGCGAGTTTGAAATTTTATATAATGTTTTTGTAAAACGTGATTCCAAGGATGTATTACATTGTTTCAACAATGAAAGTGGTTATTTCAAATCTCCACGACAACGACTACAATCATGCACAAATAGATTGTTTACTTTGTTGTTATGATAGTTTCCATGGTAACTAAGCATGAATATTACACATGGGTAAAAATTTTCCGGATGAGCCAATAGAGAGCTTCAACATGATTACATTGAGTGTAAAATCACTTCTGTATCTTCTAAAGTAACGGAGATATGCGAGTTTGAAATTTTATATAATGTTTTTGTAAATCGTAATTCCAAGGATGTATTACATTGTTTCAACAATGAAAGTGGTTATTTAAATCTCCACGACAACGACTACAATCATGCACAAATAGATTGTTTACTTTATTGTTATGATAGTTTCCATGGTAACTAAGCATGAATATTACACATGGGTAAAAATTTTTCCGGATGAGCCAATAGAGAGCTTCGACATGATTACATTGAGTGTAAAATCACTTCTTTATCTTCTATAGTAACGGAGATATGCGAGTTTGAAATTTTATATAATGTTTTTGTAAAACGTGATTCCAAGGATGTATTACATTGTTTCAACAATGAGAGTGGTTATTTCAAATCTCCACGAAAACGACTACAATCATGCACAAATAGATTGTTTACTTTATTGTTATGATAGTTTCCATGGTAACTAAGCATGAATATTACACATGGGTAAAGTTTTTCCGGATGAGCCAATAGAGAGCTTCGACCTGATTACATTGAGTGTAAAATCACTTCTGTATCTTCTAAAGTAACGGAGATATGCGAGTTTGAAATTTTATATAATGTTTTTGTTAGACGTGATTCCAAGGATGTATTACATTGTTTCAACAATGAGAGTGGTTATTTCAAATCTCCACGAAAACGACTACAATCATGCACAAATAGATTGTTTACTTTATTGTTATGACACTTTCCATGGTAAATAAGCATGAATATTACACATGGGTAAATTTTTCCGCATGAGCCAATAGAGAGCTTCGACATGATTACATTGAGTGTAAAATCATTTCTTTATCTTCTATAGTAACGGAGATATGCGAGTTTGAAATTTTATATAATGTTTTTGTAAAACGTGATTCCAAGGATGTATTACATTGTTTCAACAATGAGAGTGGTTATTTCAAATCTCCACGAAAACGACTACAATCATGCACAAATAGATTGTTTACTTTATTGTTATGATAGTTTCCATGGTAACTAAGCATGAATATTACACATGGGTAAAGTTTTTCCGGATGAGCCAATAGAGAGCTTCGACCTGATTACATTGAGTGTAAAATCACTTCTGTATCTTCTAAAGTAACGGAGATATGCGAGTTTGAAATTTTATATAATGTTTTTGTTAGACGTGATTCCAAGGATGTATTACATTGTTTCAACAATGAGAGTGGTTATTTCAAATCTCCACGAAAACGACTACAATCATGCACAAATAGATTGTTTACTTTATTGTTATGATAGTTTCCATGGTAACTAAGCATGAATATTACACATGGGTAAAGTTTATCCGGATGAGCCAATAGAGAGCTTCGACCTGATTACATTGAGTGTAAAATCACTTCTGTATCTTCTAAAGTAACGGAGATATGCGAGTTTGAAATTTTATATAATGTTTTTGTAAAACGTGATTCCAAGGATGTATTACATTGTTTCAACAATGAGAGTGGTTATTTCAAATCTCCACGAAAACGACTACAATCATGCACAAATAGATTGTTTACTTTATTGTTATGATAGTTTCCATGGTAACTAAGCATGAATATTACACATGGGTAATTTTTTTCCGGATGAGCCAATAGAGAGCTTCGACCTGATTACATTGAGTGTAAAATCACTTCTGTATCTTCTATAGTAACGGAGATATGCGAGTTTGAAATTTTATATAATGTTTTTGTAAAACGTGATTCCAAGGATGTATTACATTGTTTCAACAATGAAAGTGGTTATTTCAAATCTCCACGACAACGACTACAATCATGCACAAATAGATTGTTTACTTTATTGTTATGATAGTTTCCATGGTAACTAAGCATGAATATTACACATGGGTAAAGTTTTTCCGGATGAGCCAATAGAGAGCTTCGACCTGATTACATTGAGTGTAAAATCACTTCTGTATCTTCTATAGTAACGGAGATATGCGAGTTTGAAATTTTATATAATGTTTTTGTAAAACGTGATTCCAAGGATGTATTACATTGTTTCAACAATGAAAGTGGTTATTTCAAATCTCCACGACAACGACTAAAATCATGCACAAATAGATTGTTTACTTTATTGTTATGATAGTTTCCATGGTAACTAAGCATGAATATTACACATGGGTAAAATTTTTCCGCATGAGCCAATAGAGAGCTTCGACCTGATTACATTAAGTGTAAAATCACATCTGTATCTTCTATAGTAACGGAGATATGCGAGTTTGAAATTTTATATAATGTTTTTGTAAAACGTGATTCCAAGGATGTATTACATTGTTTCAACAATGAAAGTGGTTATTTAAATCTCCACGACAACGACTACAATCATGCACAAATAGATTGTTTACTTTATTGTTATGATAGTTTCCATGGTAACTAAGCATGAATATTACACATGGGTAAAGTTTTTCCGGATGAGCCAATAGAGAGCTTCGACCTGATTACATTGAGTGTAAAATCACTTCTGTATCTTCTAAAGTAACGGAGATATGCGAGTTTGAAATTTTATATAATGTTTTTGTTAGACGTGATTCCAAGGATGTATTACATTGTTTCAACAATGAGAGTGGTTATTTCAAATCTCCACGAAAACGACTACAATCATGCACAAATAGATTGTTTACTTTATTGTTATGACACTTTCCATGGTAAATAAGCATGAATATTACACATGGGTAAATTTTTCCGCATGAGCCAATAGAGAGCTTCGACCTGATTACATTAAGTGTAAAATCACATCTGTATCTTCTATAGTAACGGAGATATGCGAGTTTGAAATTTTATATAATGTTTTTGTAAAACGTGATTCCAAGGATGTATTACATTGTTTCAACAATGAAAGTGGTTATTTCAAATCTCCACGACAACGACTACAATCATGCACAAATAGATTGTTTACTTTATTGTTATGATAGTTTCCATGGTAACTAAGCATGAATATTACACATGGGTAAAGTTTTTCCGGATGAGCCAATAGAGAGCTTCGACCTGATTACATTGAGTGTAAAATCACTTCTGTATCTTCTAAAGTAACGGAGATATGCGAGTTTGAAATTTTATATAATGTTTTTGTAAAACGTGATTCCAAGGATGTATTACATTGTTTCAACAATGAAAGTGGTTATTTCAAATCTCCACGACAACGACTACAATCATGCACAAATAGATTGTTTACTTTATTGTTATGATAGTTTCCATGGTAACTAAGCATGAATATTACACATGGGTAAAGTTTTTCCGGATGAGCCAATAGAGAGCTTCGACCTGATTACATTGAGTGTAAAATCACTTCTGTATCTTCTAAAGTAACGGAGATATGCGAGTTTGAAATTTTATATAATGTTTTTGTAAATCGTAATTCCAAGGATGTATTACATTGTTTCAACAATGAAAGTGGTTATTTCAAATCTCCACGACAACGACTACAATCATGCACAAATAGATTGTTTACTTTATTGTTATGATAGTTTCCATGGTAACTAAGCATGAATATTACACATGGGTAAAGTTTTTCCGGATGAGCCAATAGAGAGCTTCGACCTGATTACATTGAGTGTAAAATCACTTCTGTATCTTCTATAGTAACGGAGATATGCGAGTTTGAAATTTTATATAATGTTTTTGTAAATCGTAATTCCAAGGATGTATTACATTGTTTCAACAATGAAAGTGGTTATTTAAATCTCCACGACAACGACTACAATCATGCACAAATAGATTGTTTACTTTATTGTTATGATAGTTTCCATGGTAACTAAGCATGAATATTACACATGGGTAAAAATTTTTCCGGATGAGCCAATAGAGAGCTTCGACATGATTACATTGAGTGTAAAATCACTTCTTTATCTTCTATAGTAACGGAGATATGCGAGTTTGAAATTTTATATAATGTTTTTGTAAAACGTGATTCCAAGGATGTATTACATTGTTTCAACAATGAGAGTGGTTATTTCAAATCTCCACGAAAACGACTACAATCATGCACAAATAGATTGTTTACTTTATTGTTATGATAGTTTCCATGGTAACTAAGCATGAATATTACACATGGGTAAAGTTTTTCCGGATGAGCCAATAGAGAGCTTCGACCTGATTACATTGAGTGTAAAATCACTTCTGTATCTTCTAAAGTAACGGAGATATGCGAGTTTGAAATTTTATATAATGTTTTTGTAAATCGTAATTCCAAGGATGTATTACATTGTTTCAACAATGAAAGTGGTTATTTAAATCTCCACGACAACGACTACAATCATGCACAAATAGATTGTTTACTTTATTGTTATGATAGTTTCCATGGTAACTAAGCATGAATATTACACATGGGTAAAAATTTTTCCGGATGAGCCAATAGAGAGCTTCGACATGATTACATTGAGTGTAAAATCACTTCTTTATCTTCTATAGTAACGGAGATATGCGAGTTTGAAATTTTATATAATGTTTTTGTAAAACGTGATTCCAAGGATGTATTACATTGTTTCAACAATGAGAGTGGTTATTTCAAATCTCCAAGAAAACGACTACAATCATGCACAAATAGATTGTTTACTTTATTGTTATGATAGTTTCCATGGTAACTAAGCATGAATATTACACATGGGTAAAGTTTTTCCGGATGAGCCAATAGAGAGCTTCGACATGATTACATTGAGTGTAAAATCACTTCTGTATCTTCTAAAGTAACGGAGATATGCGAGTTTGAAATTTTATATAATGTTTTTGTTAGACGTGATTCCAAGGATGTATTACATTGTTTCAACAATGAGAGTGGTTATTTCAAATCTCCACGAAAACGACTACAATCATGCACAAATAGATTGTTTACTTTATTGTTATGATAGTTTCCATGGTAACTAAGCATGAATATTACACATGGGTAAAGTTTTTCCGGATGAGCCAATAGAGAGCTTCGACCTGATTACATTGAGTGTAAAATCACTTCTGTATCTTCTAAAGTAACGGAGATATGCCAGTTTGAAATTTTATATAATGTTTTTGTAAAACGTGATTCCAAGGATGTATTACATTGTTTCAACAATGAAAGTGGTTATTTCAAATCTCCACGACAACGACTAAAATCATGCACAAATAGATTGTTTACTTTATTGTTATGATAGTTTCCATGGTAACTAAGCATGAATATTACACATGGGTAAAATTTTTCCGCATGAGCCAATAGAGAGCTTCGACCTGATTACATTAAGTGTAAAATCACATCTGTATCTTCTATAGTAACGGAGATATGCGAGTTTGAAATTTTATATAATGTTTTTGTAAAACGTGATTCCAAGGATGTATTACATTGTTTCAACAATGAAAGTGGTTATTTAAATCTCCACGACAACGACTACAATCATGCACAAATAGATTGTTTACTTTATTGTTATGATAGTTTCCATGGTAACTAAGCATGAATATTACACATGGGTAAAGTTTTTCCGGATGAGCCAATAGAGAGCTTCGACCTGATTACATTGAGTGTAAAATCACTTCTGTATCTTCTAAAGTAACGGAGATATGCGAGTTTGAAATTTTATATAATGTTTTTGTTAGACGTGATTCCAAGGATGTATTACATTGTTTCAACAATGAGAGTGGTTATTTCAAATCTCCACGAAAACGACTACAATCATGCACAAATAGATTGTTTACTTTATTGTTATGACACTTTCCATGGTAAATAAGCATGAATATTACACATGGGTAAATTTTTCCGCATGAGCCAATAGAGAGCTTCGACCTGATTACATTAAGTGTAAAATCACATCTGTATCTTCTATAGTAACGGAGATATGCGAGTTTGAAATTTTATATAATGTTTTTGTAAAACGTGATTCCAAGGATGTATTACATTGTTTCAACAATGAAAGTGGTTATTTCAAATCTCCACGACAACGACTACAATCATGCACAAATAGATTGTTTACTTTATTGTTATGATAGTTTCCATGGTAACTAAGCATGAATATTACACATGGGTAAAGTTTTTCCGGATGAGCCAATAGAGAGCTTCGACCTGATTACATTGAGTGTAAAATCACTTCTGTATCTTCTAAAGTAACGGAGATATGCGAGTTTGAAATTTTATATAATGTTTTTGTAAAACGTGATTCCAAGGATGTATTACATTGTTTCAACAATGAAAGTGGTTATTTCAAATCTCCACGACAACGACTACAATCATGCACAAATAGATTGTTTACTTTATTGTTATGATAGTTTCCATGGTAACTAAGCATGAATATTACACATGGGTAAAGTTTTTCCGGATGAGCCAATAGAGAGCTTCGACCTGATTACATTGAGTGTAAAATCACTTCTGTATCTTCTAAAGTAACGGAGATATGCGAGTTTGAAATTTTATATAATGTTTTTGTAAATCGTAATTCCAAGGATGTATTACATTGTTTCAACAATGAAAGTGGTTATTTAAATCTCCACGACAACGACTACAATCATGCACAAATAGATTGTTTACTTTATTGTTATGATAGTTTCCATGGTAACTAAGCATGAATATTACACATGGGTAAAAATTTTTCCGGATGAGCCAATAGAGAGCTTCGACATGATTACATTGAGTGTAAAATCACTTATTTATCTTCTATAGTAACGGAGATATGCGAGTTTGAAATTTTATATAATGTTTTTGTAAAACGTGATTCCAAGGATGTATTACATTGTTTCAACAATGAGAGTGGTTATTTCAAATCTCCACGAAAACGACTACAATCATGCACAAATAGATTGTTTACTTTATTGTTATGATAGTTTCCATGGTAACTAAGCATGAATATTACACATGGGTAAAGTTTTTCCGGATGAGCCAATAGAGAGCTTCGACCTGATTACATTGAGTGTAAAATCACTTCTGTATCTTCTAAAGTAACGGAGATATGCGAGTTTGAAATTTTATATAATGTTTTTGTAAATCGTAATTCCAAGGATGTATTACATTGTTTCAACAATGAAAGTGGTTATTTAAATCTCCACGACAACGACTACAATCATGCACAAATAGATTGTTTACTTTATTGTTATGATAGTTTCCATGGTAACTAAGCATGAATATTACACATGGGTAAAAATTTTTCCGGATGAGCCAATAGAGAGCTTCGACATGATTACATTGAGTGTAAAATCACTTCTTTATCTTCTATAGTAACGGAGATATGCGAGTTTGAAATTTTATATAATGTTTTTGTAAAACGTGATTCCAAGGATGTATTACATTGTTTCAACAATGAGAGTGGTTATTTCAAATCTCCACGAAAACGACTACAATCATGCACAAATAGATTGTTTACTTTATTGTTATGATAGTTTCCATGGTAACTAAGCATGAATATTACACATGGGTAAAGTTTTTCCGGATGAGCCAATAGAGAGCTTCGACATGATTACATTGAGTGTAAAATCACTTCTGTATCTTCTAAAGTAACGGAGATATGCGAGTTTGAAATTTTATATAATGTTTTTGTAAATCGTAATTCCAAGGATGTATTACATTGTTTCAACAATGAAAGTGGTTATTTAAATCTCCACGACAACGACTACAATCATGCACAAATAGATTGTTTACTTTATTGTTATGATAGTTTCCATGGTAACTAAGCATGAATATTACACATGGGTAAAGTTTTTCCGGATGAGCCAATAGAGAGCTTCGACATGATTACATTGAGTGTAAAATCACTTCTGTATCTTCTAAAGTAACGGAGATATGCGAGTTTGAAATTTTATATAATGTTTTTGTTAGACGTGATTCCAAGGATGTATTACATTGTTTCAACAATGAGAGTGGTTATTTCAAATCTCCACGAAAACGACTACAATCATGCACAAATAGATTGTTTACTTTATTGTTATGACACTTTCCATGGTAAATAAGCATGAATATTACACATGGGTAAATTTTTCCGCATGAGCCAATAGAGAGCTTCGACCTGATTACATTAAGTGTAAAATCACATCTGTATCTTCTATAGTAACGGAGATATGCGAGTTTGAAATTTTATATAATGTTTTTGTAAAACGTGATTCCAAGGATGTATTACATTGTTTCAACAATGAAAGTGGTTATTTCAAATCTCCACGACAACGACTACAATCATGCACAAATAGATTGTTTACTTTATTGTTATGATAGTTTCCATGGTAACTAAGCATGAATATTACACATGGGTAAAGTTTTTCCGGATGAGCCAATAGAGAGCTTCGACCTGATTACATTGAGTGTAAAATCACTTCTGTATCTTCTAAAGTAACGGAGATATGCGAGTTTGAAATTTTATATAATGTTTTTGTAAAACGTGATTCCAAGGATGTATTACATTGTTTCAACAATGAAAGTGGTTATTTCAAATCTCCACGACAACGACTACAATCATGCACAAATAGATTGTTTACTTTATTGTTATGATAGTTTCCATGGTAACTAAGCATGAATATTACACATGGGTAAAGTTTTTCCGGATGAGCCAATAGAGAGCTTCGACCTGATTACATTGAGTGTAAAATCACTTCTGTATCTTCTATAGTAACGGAGATATGCGAGTTTGAAATTTTATATAATGTTTTTGTAAATCGTAATTCCAAGGATGTATTACATTGTTTCAACAATGAAAGTGGTTATTTAAATCTCCACGACAACGACTACAATCATGCACAAATAGATTGTTTACTTTATTGTTATGATAGTTTCCATGGTAACTAAGCATGAATATTACACATGGGTAAAAATTTTTCCGGATGAGCCAATAGAGAGCTTCGACATGATTACATTGAGTGTAAAATCACTTCTTTATCTTCTATAGTAACGGAGATATGCGAGTTTGAAATTTTATATAATGTTTTTGTAAAACGTGATTCCAAGGATGTATTACATTGTTTCAACAATGAGAGTGGTTATTTCAAATCTCCACGAAAACGACTACAATCATGCACAAATAGATTGTTTACTTTATTGTTATGATAGTTTCCATGGTAACTAAGCATGAATATTACACATGGGTAAAGTTTTTCCGGATGAGCCAATAGAGAGCTTCGACCTGATTACATTGAGTGTAAAATCACTTCTGTATCTTCTAAAGTAACGGAGATATGCGAGTTTGAAATTTTATATAATGTTTTTGTAAATCGTAATTCCAAGGATGTATTACATTGTTTCAACAATGAAAGTGGTTATTTAAATCTCCACGACAACGACTACAATCATGCACAAATAGATTGTTTACTTTATTGTTATGATAGTTTCCATGGTAACTAAGCATGAATATTACACATGGGTAAAAATTTTTCCGGATGAGCCAATAGAGAGCTTCGACATGATTACATTGAGTGTAAAATCACTTCTTTATCTTCTATAGCAAGGGAGATATGCGAGTTTGAAATTTTATATAATGTTTTTGTAAAACGTGATTCCAAGGATGTATTACATTGTTTCAACAATGAGAGTGGTTATTTCAAATCTCCACGAAAACGACTACAATCATGCACAAATAGATTGTTTACTTTATTGTTATGATAGTTTCCATGGTAACTAAGCATGAATATTACACATGGGTAAAGTTTTTCCGGATGAGCCAATAGAGAGCTTCGACATGATTACATTGAGTGTAAAATCACTTCTGTATCTTCTAAAGTAACGGAGATATGCGAGTTTGAAATTTTATATAATGTTTTTGTTAGACGTGATTCCAAGGATGTATTACATTGTTTCAACAATGAGAGTGGTTATTTCAAATCTCCACGAAAACGACTACAATCATGCACAAATAGATTGTTTACTTTATTGTTATGATAGTTTCCATGGTAACTAAGCATGAATATTACACATGGGTAAAGTTTTTCCGGATGAGCCAATAGAGAGCTTCGACCTGATTACATTGAGTGTAAAATCACTTCTGTATCTTCTAAAGTAACGGAGATATGCCAGTTTGAAATTTTATATAATGTTTTTGTAAAACGTGATTCCAAGGATGTATTACATTGTTTCAACAATGAGAGTGGTTATTTCAAATCTCCACGAAAACGACTACAATCATGCACAAATAGATTGTTTACTTTATTGTTATGATAGTTTCCATGGTAACTAAGCATGAATATTACACATGGGTAATTTTTTTCCGGATGAGCCAATAGAGAGCTTCGACCTGATTACATTGAGTGTAAAATCACTTCTGTATCTTCTATAGTAACGGAGATATGCGAGTTTGAAATTTTATATAATGTTTTTGTAAAACGTGATTCCAAGGATGTATTACATTGTTTCAACAATGAAAGTGGTTATTTCAAATCTCCACGACAACGACTACAATCATGCACAAATAGATTGTTTACTTTATTGTTATGATAGTTTCCATGGTAACTAAGCATGAATATTACACATGGGTAAAGTTTTTCCGGATGAGCCAATAGAGAGCTTCGACCTGATTACATTGAGTGTAAAATCACTTCTGTATCTTCTATAGTAACGGAGATATGCGAGTTTGAAATTTTATATAATGTTTTTGTAAAACGTGATTCCAAGGATGTATTACATTGTTTCAACAATGAAAGTGGTTATTTCAAATCTCCACGACAACGATTACAATCATGCACAAATAGATTGTTTACTTTATTGTTATGATAGTTTCCATGGTAACTAAGCATGAATATTACACATGGGTAAAGTTTTTCCGGATGAGCCAATAGAGAGCTTCGACCTGATTACATTGAGTGTAAAATCACTTCTGTATCTTCTAAAGTAACGGAGATATGCGAGTTTGAAATTTTATATAATGTTTTTGTAAAACGTGATTCCAAGGATGTATTACATTGTTTCAACAATGAAAGTGGTTATTTCAAATCTCCACGACAACGACTACAATCATGCACAAATAGATTGTTTACTTTATTGTTATGATAGTTTCCATGGTAACTAAGCATGAATATTACACATGGGTAAAGTTTTTCCGGATGAGCCAATAGAGAGCTTCGACCTGATTACATTGAGTGTAAAATCACTTCTGTATCTTCTAAAGTAACGGAGATATGCGAGTTTGAAATTTTATATAATGTTTTTGTAAATCGTAATTCCAAGGATGTATTACATTGTTTCAACAATGAAAGTGGTTATTTAAATCTCCACGACAACGACTACAATCATGCACAAATAGATTGTTTACTTTATTGTTATGATAGTTTCCATGGTAACTAAGCATGAATATTACACATGGGTAAAAAGTTTTCCGGATGAGCCAATAGAGAGCTTCGACATGATTACATTGAGTGTAAAATCACTTCTGTATCTTCTAAAGTAACGGAGATATGCGAGTTTGAAATTTTATATAATGTTTTTGTAAATCGTAATTCCAAGGATGTATTACATTGTTTCAACAATGAAAGTGGTTATTTAAATCTCCACGACAACGACTACAATCATGCACAAATAGATTGTTTACTTTATTGTTATGATAGTTTCCATGGTAACTAAGCATGAATATTACACATGGGTAAAAATTTTTCCGGATGAGCCAATAGAGAGCTTCGACATGATTACATTGAGTGTAAAATCACTTCTTTATCTTCTATAGTAACGGAGATATGCGAGTTTGAAATTTTATATAATGTTTTTGTAAAACGTGATTCCAAGGATGTATTACATTGTTTCAACAATGAGAGTGGTTATTTCAAATCTCCACGAAAACGACTACAATCATGCACAAATAGATTGTTTACTTTATTGTTATGATAGTTTCCATGGTAACTAAGCATGAATATTACACATGGGTAAAGTTTTTCCGGATGAGCCAATAGAGAGCTTCGACCTGATTACATTGAGTGTAAAATCACTTCTGTATCTTCTAAAGTAACGGAGATATGCGAGTTTGAAATTTTATATAATGTTTTTGTTAGACGTGATTCCAAGGATGTATTACATTGTTTCAACAATGAGAGTGGTTATTTCAAATCTCCACGAAAACGACTACAATCATGCACAAATAGATTGTTTACTTTATTGTTATGATAGTTTCCATGGTAACTAAGCATGAATATTACACATGGGTAAAGTTTTTCCGGATGAGCCAATAGAGAGCTTCGACCTGATTACATTGAGTGTAAAATCACTTCTGTATCTTCTAAAGTAACGGAGATATGCGAGTTTGAAATTTTATATAATGTTTTTGTAAAACGTGATTCCAAGGATGTATTACATTGTTTCAACAATGAAAGTGGTTATTTCAAATCTCCACGACAACGACTACAATCATGCACAAATAGATTGTTTACTTTATTGTTATGATAGTTTCCATGGTAACTAAGCATGAATATTACACATGGGTAAAGTTTTTCCGGATGAGCCAATAGAGAGCTTCGACCTGATTACATTGAGTGTAAAATCACTTCTGTATCTTCTAAAGTAACGGAGATATGCGAGTTTGAAATTTTATATAATGTTTTTGTAAAACGTGATTCCAAGGATGTATTACATTGTTTCAACAATGAAAGTGGTTATTTCAAATCTCCACGACAACGACTACAATCATGCACAAATAGATTGTTTACTTTATTGTTATGATAGTTTCCATGGTAACTAAGCATGAATATTACACATGGGTAAAGTTTTTCCGGATGAGCCAATAGAGAGCTTCGACCTGATTACATTGAGTGTAAAATCACTTCTGTATCTTCTAAAGTAACGGAGATATGCGAGTTTGAAATTTTATATAATGTTTTTGTAAATCGTAATTCCAAGGATGTATTACATTGTTTCAACAATGAAAGTGGTTATTTAAATCTCCACGACAACGACTACAATCATGCACAAATAGATTGTTTACTTTATTGTTATGATAGTTTCCATGGTAACTAAGCATGAATATTACACATGGGTAAAAATTTTTCCGGATGAGCCAATAGAGAGCTTCGACATGATTACATTGAGTGTAAAATCACTTCTTTATCTTCTATAGTAACGGAGATATGCGAGTTTGAAATTTTATATAATGTTTTTGTAAAACGTGATTCCAAGGATGTATTACATTGTTTCAACAATGAGAGTGGTTATTTCAAATCTCCACGAAAACGACTACAATCATGCACAAATAGATTGTTTACTTTATTGTTATGATAGTTTCCATGGTAACTAAGCATGAATATTACACATGGGTAAAGTTTTTCCGGATGAGCCAATAGAGAGCTTCGACCTGATTACATTGAGTGTAAAATCACTTCTGTATCTTCTAAAGTAACGGAGATATGCGAGTTTGAAATTTTATATAATGTTTTTGTAAATCGTAATTCCAAGGATGTATTACATTGTTTCAACAATGAAAGTGGTTATTTAAATCTCCACGACAACGACTACAATCATGCACAAATAGATTGTTTACTTTATTGTTATGATAGTTTCCATGGTAACTAAGCATGAATATTACACATGGGTAAAAATTTTTCCGGATGAGCCAATAGAGAGCTTCGACATGATTACATTGAGTGTAAAATCACTTCTTTATCTTCTATAGTAACGGAGATATGCGAGTTTGAAATTTTATATAATGTTTTTGTAAAACGTGATTCCAAGGATGTATTACATTGTTTCAACAATGAGAGTGGTTATTTCAAATCTCCACGAAAACGACTACAATCATGCACAAATAGATTGTTTACTTTATTGTTATGATAGTTTCCATGGTAACTAAGCATGAATATTACACATGGGTAAAGTTTTTCCGGATGAGCCAATAGAGAGCTTCGACATGATTACATTGAGTGTAAAATCACTTCTGTATCTTCTAAAGTAACGGAGATATGCGAGTTTGAAATTTTATATAATGTTTTTGTAAATCGTAATTCCAAGGATGTATTACATTGTTTCAACAATGAAAGTGGTTATTTAAATCTCCACGACAACGACTACAATCATGCACAAATAGATTGTTTACTTTATTGTTATGATAGTTTCCATGGTAACTAAGCATGAATATTACACATGGGTAAAGTTTTTCCGGATGAGCCAATAGAGAGCTTCGACATGATTACATTGAGTGTAAAATCACTTCTGTATCTTCTAAAGTAACGGAGATATGCGAGTTTGAAATTTTATATAATGTTTTTGTTAGACGTGATTCCAAGGATGTATTACATTGTTTCAACAATGAGAGTGGTTATTTCAAATCTCCACGAAAACGACTACAATCATGCACAAATAGATTGTTTACTTTATTGTTATGACACTTTCCATGGTAAATAAGCATGAATATTACACATGGGTAAATTTTTCCGCATGAGCCAATAGAGAGCTTCGACCTGATTACATTAAGTGTAAAATCACATCTGTATCTTCTATAGTAACGGAGATATGCGAGTTTGAAATTTTATATAATGTTTTTGTAAAACGTGATTCCAAGGATGTATTACATTGTTTCAACAATGAAAGTGGTTATTTCAAATCTCCACGACAACGACTACAATCATGCACAAATAGATTGTTTACTTTATTGTTATGATAGTTTCCATGGTAACTAAGCATGAATATTACACATGGGTAAAGTTTTTCCGGATGAGCCAATAGAGAGCTTCGACCTGATTACATTGAGTGTAAAATCACTTCTGTATCTTCTAAAGTAACGGAGATATGCGAGTTTGAAATTTTATATAATGTTTTTGTAAAACGTGATTCCAAGGATGTATTACATTGTTTCAACAATGAAAGTGGTTATTTCAAATCTCCACGACAACGACTACAATCATGCACAAATAGATTGTTTACTTTATTGTTATGATAGTTTCCATGGTAACTAAGCATGAATATTACACATGGGTAAAGTTTTTCCGGATGAGCCAATAGAGAGCTTCGACCTGATTACATTGAGTGTAAAATCACTTCTGTATCTTCTATAGTAACGGAGATATGCGAGTTTGAAATTTTATATAATGTTTTTGTAAATCGTAATTCCAAGGATGTATTACATTGTTTCAACAATGAAAGTGGTTATTTAAATCTCCACGACAACGACTACAATCATGCACAAATAGATTGTTTACTTTATTGTTATGATAGTTTCCATGGTAACTAAGCATGAATATTACACATGGGTAAAAATTTTTCCGGATGAGCCAATAGAGAGCTTCGACATGATTACATTGAGTGTAAAATCACTTCTTTATCTTCTATAGTAACGGAGATATGCGAGTTTGAAATTTTATATAATGTTTTTGTAAAACGTGATTCCAAGGATGTATTACATTGTTTCAACAATGAGAGTGGTTATTTCAAATCTCCACGAAAACGACTACAATCATGCACAAATAGATTGTTTACTTTATTGTTATGATAGTTTCCATGGTAACTAAGCATGAATATTACACATGGGTAAAGTTTTTCCGGATGAGCCAATAGAGAGCTTCGACCTGATTACATTGAGTGTAAAATCACTTCTGTATCTTCTAAAGTAACGGAGATATGCGAGTTTGAAATTTTATATAATGTTTTTGTAAATCGTAATTCCAAGGATGTATTACATTGTTTCAACAATGAAAGTGGTTATTTAAATCTCCACGACAACGACTACAATCATGCACAAATAGATTGTTTACTTTATTGTTATGATAGTTTCCATGGTAACTAAGCATGAATATTACACATGGGTAAAAATTTTTCCGGATGAGCCAATAGAGAGCTTCGACATGATTACATTGAGTGTAAAATCACTTCTTTATCTTCTATAGCAAGGGAGATATGCGAGTTTGAAATTTTATATAATGTTTTTGTAAAACGTGATTCCAAGGATGTATTACATTGTTTCAACAATGAGAGTGGTTATTTCAAATCTCCACGAAAACGACTACAATCATGCACAAATAGATTGTTTACTTTATTGTTATGATAGTTTCCATGGTAACTAAGCATGAATATTACACATGGGTAAAGTTTTTCCGGATGAGCCAATAGAGAGCTTCGACATGATTACATTGAGTGTAAAATCACTTCTGTATCTTCTAAAGTAACGGAGATATGCGAGTTTGAAATTTTATATAATGTTTTTGTTAGACGTGATTCCAAGGATGTATTACATTGTTTCAACAATGAGAGTGGTTATTTCAAATCTCCACGAAAACGACTACAATCATGCACAAATAGATTGTTTACTTTATTGTTATGATAGTTTCCATGGTAACTAAGCATGAATATTACACATGGGTAAAGTTTTTCCGGATGAGCCAATAGAGAGCTTCGACCTGATTACATTGAGTGTAAAATCACTTCTGTATCTTCTAAAGTAACGGAGATATGCCAGTTTGAAATTTTATATAATGTTTTTGTAAAACGTGATTCCAAGGATGTATTACATTGTTTCAACAATGAGAGTGGTTATTTCAAATCTCCACGAAAACGACTACAATCATGCACAAATAGATTGTTTACTTTATTGTTATGATAGTTTCCATGGTAACTAAGCATGAATATTACACATGGGTAATTTTTTTCCGGATGAGCCAATAGAGAGCTTCGACCTGATTACATTGAGTGTAAAATCACTTCTGTATCTTCTATAGTAACGGAGATATGCGAGTTTGAAATTTTATATAATGTTTTTGTAAAACGTGATTCCAAGGATGTATTACATTGTTTCAACAATGAAAGTGGTTATTTCAAATCTCCACGACAACGACTACAATCATGCACAAATAGATTGTTTACTTTATTGTTATGATAGTTTCCATGGTAACTAAGCATGAATATTACACATGGGTAAAGTTTTTCCGGATGAGCCAATAGAGAGCTTCGACCTGATTACATTGAGTGTAAAATCACTTCTGTATCTTCTATAGTAACGGAGATATGCGAGTTTGAAATTTTATATAATGTTTTTGTAAAACGTGATTCCAAGGATGTATTACATTGTTTCAACAATGAAAGTGGTTATTTCAAATCTCCACGACAACGATTACAATCATGCACAAATAGATTGTTTACTTTATTGTTATGATAGTTTCCATGGTAACTAAGCATGAATATTACACATGGGTAAAGTTTTTCCGGATGAGCCAATAGAGAGCTTCGACCTGATTACATTGAGTGTAAAATCACTTCTGTATCTTCTAAAGTAACGGAGATATGCGAGTTTGAAATTTTATATAATGTTTTTGTAAAACGTGATTCCAAGGATGTATTACATTGTTTCAACAATGAAAGTGGTTATTTCAAATCTCCACGACAACGACTACAATCATGCACAAATAGATTGTTTACTTTATTGTTATGATAGTTTCCATGGTAACTAAGCATGAATATTACACATGGGTAAAGTTTTTCCGGATGAGCCAATAGAGAGCTTCGACCTGATTACATTGAGTGTAAAATCACTTCTGTATCTTCTAAAGTAACGGAGATATGCGAGTTTGAAATTTTATATAATGTTTTTGTAAATCGTAATTCCAAGGATGTATTACATTGTTTCAACAATGAAAGTGGTTATTTAAATCTCCACGACAACGACTACAATCATGCACAAATAGATTGTTTACTTTATTGTTATGATAGTTTCCATGGTAACTAAGCATGAATATTACACATGGGTAAAAAGTTTTCCGGATGAGCCAATAGAGAGCTTCGACATGATTACATTGAGTGTAAAATCACTTCTGTATCTTCTAAAGTAACGGAGATATGCGAGTTTGAAATTTTATATAATGTTTTTGTAAATCGTAATTCCAAGGATGTATTACATTGTTTCAACAATGAAAGTGGTTATTTAAATCTCCACGACAACGACTACAATCATGCACAAATAGATTGTTTACTTTATTGTTATGATAGTTTCCATGGTAACTAAGCATGAATATTACACATGGGTAAAAATTTTTCCGGATGAGCCAATAGAGAGCTTCGACATGATTACATTGAGTGTAAAATCACTTCTTTATCTTCTATAGTAACGGAGATATGCGAGTTTGAAATTTTATATAATGTTTTTGTAAAACGTGATTCCAAGGATGTATTACATTGTTTCAACAATGAGAGTGGTTATTTCAAATCTCCACGAAAACGACTACAATCATGCACAAATAGATTGTTTACTTTATTGTTATGATAGTTTCCATGGTAACTAAGCATGAATATTACACATGGGTAAAGTTTTTCCGGATGAGCCAATAGAGAGCTTCGACCTGATTACATTGAGTGTAAAATCACTTCTGTATCTTCTAAAGTAACGGAGATATGCGAGTTTGAAATTTTATATAATGTTTTTGTTAGACGTGATTCCAAGGATGTATTACATTGTTTCAACAATGAGAGTGGTTATTTCAAATCTCCACGAAAACGACTACAATCATGCACAAATAGATTGTTTACTTTATTGTTATGATAGTTTCCATGGTAACTAAGCATGAATATTACACATGGGTAAAGTTTTTCCGGATCAGCCAATAGAGAGCTTCGACCTGATTACATTGAGTGTAAAATCACTTCTGTATCTTCTAAAGTAACGGAGATATGCGAGTTTGAAATTTTATATAATGTTTTTGTAAAACGTGATTCCAAGGATGTATTACATTGTTTCAACAATGAGAGTGGTTATTTCAAATCTCCACGAAAACGACTACAATCATGCACAAATAGATTGTTTACTTTATTGTTATGATAGTTTCCATGGTAACTAAGCATGAATATTACACATGGGTAATTTTTTTCCGGATGAGCCAATAGAGAGCTTCGACCTGATTACATTGAGTGTAAAATCACTTCTGTATCTTCTATAGTAACGGAGATATGCGAGTTTGAAATTTTATATAATGTTTTTGTAAAACGTGATTCCAAGGATGTATTACATTGTTTCAACAATGAAAGTGGTTATTTAAATCTCCACGACAACGACTACAATCATGCACAAATAGATTGTTTACTTTATTGTTATGATAGTTTCCATGGTAACTAAGCATGAATATTACACATGGGTAAAGTTTTTCCGGATGAGCCAATAGAGAGCTTCGACCTGATTACATTGAGTGTAAAATCACTTCTGTATCTTCTAAAGTAACGGAGATATGCGAGTTTGAAATTTTATATAATGTTTTTGTTAGACGTGATTCCAAGGATGTATTACATTGTTTCAACAATGAGAGTGGTTATTTCAAATCTCCACGAAAACGACTACAATCATGCACAAATAGATTGTTTACTTTATTGTTATGACACTTTCCATGGTAAATAAGCATGAATATTACACATGGGTAAATTTTTCCGCATGAGCCAATAGAGAGCTTCGACCTGATTACATTAAGTGTAAAATCACATCTGTATCTTCTATAGTAACGGAGATATGCGAGTTTGAAATTTTATATAATGTTTTTGTAAAACGTGATTCCAAGGATGTATTACATTGTTTCAACAATGAAAGTGGTTATTTCAAATCTCCACGACAACGACTACAATCATGCACAAATAGATTGTTTACTTTATTGTTATGATAGTTTCCATGGTAACTAAGCATGAATATTACACATGGGTAAAGTTTTTCCGGATGAGCCAATAGAGAGCTTCGACCTGATTACATTGAGTGTAAAATCACTTCTGTATCTTCTAAAGTAACGGAGATATGCGAGTTTGAAATTTTATATAATGTTTTTGTAAAACGTGATTCCAAGGATGTATTACATTGTTTCAACAATGAAAGTGGTTATTTCAAATCTCCACGACAACGACTACAATCATGCACAAATAGATTGTTTACTTTATTGTTATGATAGTTTCCATGGTAACTAAGCATGAATATTACACATGGGTAAAGTTTTTCCGGATGAGCCAATAGAGAGCTTCGACCTGATTACATTGAGTGTAAAATCACTTCTGTATCTTCTAAAGTAACGGAGATATGCGAGTTTGAAATTTTATATAATGTTTTTGTAAATCGTAATTCCAAGGATGTATTACATTGTTTCAACAATGAAAGTGGTTATTTAAATCTCCACGACAACGACTACAATCATGCACAAATAGATTGTTTACTTTATTGTTATGATAGTTTCCATGGTAACTAAGCATGAATATTACACATGGGTAAAAATTTTTCCGGATGAGCCAATAGAGAGCTTCGACATGATTACATTGAGTGTAAAATCACTTCTTTATCTTCTATAGTAACGGAGATATGCGAGTTTGAAATTTTATATAATGTTTTTGTAAAACGTGATTCCAAGGATGTATTACATTGTTTCAACAATGAGAGTGGTTATTTCAAATCTCCACGAAAACGACTACAATCATGCACAAATAGATTGTTTACTTTATTGTTATGATAGTTTCCATGGTAACTAAGCATGAATATTACACATGGGTAAAGTTTTTCCGGATGAGCCAATAGAGAGCTTCGACCTGATTACATTGAGTGTAAAATCACTTCTGTATCTTCTAAAGTAACGGAGATATGCGAGTTTGAAATTTTATATAATGTTTTTGTAAATCGTAATTCCAAGGATGTATTACATTGTTTCAACAATGAAAGTGGTTATTTAAATCTCCACGACAACGACTACAATCATGCACAAATAGATTGTTTACTTTATTGTTATGATAGTTTCCATGGTAACTAAGCATGAATATTACACATGGGTAAAAATTTTTCCGGATGAGCCAATAGAGAGCTTCGACATGATTACATTGAGTGTAAAATCACTTCTTTATCTTCTATAGTAACGGAGATATGCGAGTTTGAAATTTTATATAATGTTTTTGTAAAACGTGATTCCAAGGATGTATTACATTGTTTCAACAATGAAAGTGGTTATTTCAAATCTCCACGAAAACGACTACAATCATGCACAAATAGATTGTTTACTTTATTGTTATGATAGTTTCCATGGTAACTAAGCATGAATATTACACATGGGTAAAGTTTTTCCGGATGAGCCAATAGAGAGCTTCGACATGATTACATTGAGTGTAAAATCACTTCTGTATCTTCTAAAGTAACGGAGATATGCGAGTTTGAAATTTTATATAATGTTTTTGTTAGACGTGATTCCAAGGATGTATTACATTGTTTCAACAATGAGAGTGGTTATTTCAAATCTCCACGAAAACGACTACAATCATGCACAAATAGATTGTTTACTTTATTGTTATGATAGTTTCCATGGTAACTAAGCATGAATATTACACATGGGTAAAGTTTTTCCGGATGAGCCAATAGAGAGCTTCGACCTGATTACATTGAGTGTAAAATCACTTCTGTATCTTCTAAAGTAACGGAGATATGCGAGTTTGAAATTTTATATAATGTTTTTGAAAAACGTGATTCCAAGGATGTATTACATTGTTTCAACAATGAGAGTGGTTATTTCAAATCTCCACGAAAACGACTACAATCATGCACAAATAGATTGTTTACTTTATTGTTATGATAGTTTCCATGGTAACTAAGCATGAATATTACACATGGGTAATTTTTTTCCGGATGAGCCAATAGAGAGCTTCGACCTGATTACATTGAGTGTAAAATCACTTCTGTATCTTCTATAGTAACGGAGATATGCGAGTTTGAAATTTTATATAATGTTTTTGTAAAACGTGATTCCAAGGATGTATTACATTGTTTCAACAATGAAAGTGGTTATTTCAAATCTCCACGACAACGACTACAATCATGCACAAATAGATTGTTTACTTTATTGTTATGATAGTTTCCATGGTAACTAAGCATGAATATTACACATGGGTAAAGTTTTTCCGGATGAGCCAATAGAGAGCTTCGACCTGATTACATTGAGTGTAAAATCACTTCTGTATCTTCTATAGTAACGGAGATATGCGAGTTTGAAATTTTATATAATGTTTTTGTAAAACGTGATTCCAAGGATGTATTACATTGTTTCAACAATGAAAGTGGTTATTTCAAATCTCCACGACAACGACTACAATCATGCACAAATAGATTGTTTACTTTATTGTTATGATAGTTTCCATGGTAACTAAGCATGAATATTACACATGGGTAAAGTTTTTCCGGATGAGCCAATAGAGAGCTTCGACCTGATTACATTGAGTGTAAAATCACTTCTGTATCTTCTAAAGTAACGGAGATATGCGAGTTTGAAATTTTATATAATGTTTTTGTAAAACGTGATTCCAAGGATGTATTACATTGTTTCAACAATGAAAGTGGTTATTTCAAATCTCCACGACAACGACTACAATCATGCACAAATAGATTGTTTACTTTATTGTTATGATAGTTTCCATGGTAACTAAGCATGAATATTACACATGGGTAAAGTTTTTCCGGATGAGCCAATAGAGAGCTTCGACCTGATTACATTGAGTGTAAAATCACTTCTGTATCTTCTAAAGTAACGGAGATATGCGAGTTTGAAATTTTATATAATGTTTTTGTAAATCGTAATTCCAAGGATGTATTACATTGTTTCAACAGTGAAAGTGGTTATTTAAATCTCCACGACAACGACTACAATCATGCACAAATAGATTGTTTACTTTATTGTTATGATAGTTTCCATGGTAACTAAGCATGAATATTACACATGGGTAAAAAGTTTTCCGGATGAGCCAATAGAGAGCTTCGACATGATTACATTGAGTGTAAAATCACTTCTTTATCTTCTATAGTAACGGAGATATGCGAGTTTGAAATTTTATATAATGTTTTTGTAAAACGTGATTCCAAGGATGTATTACATTGTTTCAACAATGAGAGTGGTTATTTCAAATCTCCACGAAAACGACTACAATCATGCACAAATAGATTGTTTACTTTATTGTTATGATAGTTTCCATGGTAACTAAGCATGAATATTACACATGGGTAAAGTTTTTCCGGATGAGCCAATAGAGAGCTTCGACATGATTACATTGAGTGTAAAATCACTTCTTTATCTTCTATAGTAACGGAGATATGCGAGTTTGAAATTTTATATAATGTTTTTGTAAAACGTGATTCCAAGGATGTATTACATTGTTTCAACAATGAGAGTGGTTATTTCAAATCTCCACGAAAACGACTACAATCATGCACAAATAGATTGTTTACTTTATTGTTATGATAGTTTCCATGGTAACTAAGCATGAATATTACACATGGGTAAAGTTTTTCCGGATGAGCCAATAGAGAGCTTCGACCTGATTACATTGAGTGTAAAATCACTTCTGTATCTTCTAAAGTAACGGAGATATGCGAGTTTGAAATTTTATATAATGTTTTTGTAAATCGTAATTCCAAGGATGTATTACATTGTTTCAACAATGAAAGTGGTTATTTAAATCTCCACGACAACGACTACAATCATGCACAAATAGATTGTTTACTTTATTGTTATGATAGTTTCCATGGTAACTAAGCATGAATATTACACATGGGTAAAAATTTTTCCGGATGAGCCAATAGAGAGCTTCGACATGATTACATTGAGTGTAAAATCACTTCTTTATCTTCTATAGTAACGGAGATATGCGAGTTTGAAATTTTATATAATGTTTTTGTAAAACGTGATTCCAAGGATGTATTACATTGTTTCAACAATGAAAGTGGTTATTTCAAATCTCCACGAAAACGACTACAATCATGCACAAATAGATTGTTTACTTTATTGTTATGATAGTTTCCATGGTAACTAAGCATGAATATTACACATGGGTAAAGTTTTTCCGGATGAGCCAATAGAGAGCTTCGACATGATTACATTGAGTGTAAAATCACTTCTGTATCTTCTAAAGTAACGGAGATATGCGAGTTTGAAATTTTATATAATGTTTTTGTTAGACGTGATTCCAAGGATGTATTACATTGTTTCAACAATGAGAGTGGTTATTTCAAATCTCCACGAAAACGACTACAATCATGCACAAATAGATTGTTTACTTTATTGTTATGATAGTTTCCATGGTAACTAAGCATGAATATTACACATGGGTAAAGTTTTTCCGGATGAGCCAATAGAGAGCTTCGACCTGATTACATTGAGTGTAAAATCACTTCTGTATCTTCTAAAGTAACGGAGATATGCGAGTTTGAAATTTTATATAATGTTTTTGTAAATCGTAATTCCAAGGATGTATTACATTGTTTCAACAGTGAAAGTGGTTATTTAAATCTCCACGACAACGACTACAATCATGCACAAATAGATTGTTTACTTTATTGTTATGATAGTTTCCATGGTAACTAAGCATGAATATTACACATGGGTAAAAAGTTTTCCGGATGAGCCAATAGAGAGCTTCGACATGATTACATTGAGTGTAAAATCACTTCTTTATCTTCTATAGTAACGGAGATATGCGAGTTTGAAATTTTATATAATGTTTTTGTAAAACGTGATTCCAAGGATGTATTACATTGTTTCAACAATGAGAGTGGTTATTTCAAATCTCCACGAAAACGACTACAATCATGCACAAATAGATTGTTTACTTTATTGTTATGATAGTTTCCATGGTAACTAAGCATGAATATTACACATGGGTAAAGTTTTTCCGGATGAGCCAATAGAGAGCTTCGACATGATTACATTGAGTGTAAAATCACTTCTTTATCTTCTATAGTAACGGAGATATGCGAGTTTGAAATTTTATATAATGTTTTTGTAAAACGTGATTCCAAGGATGTATTACATTGTTTCAACAATGAGAGTGGTTATTTCAAATCTCCACGAAAACGACTACAATCATGCACAAATAGATTGTTTACTTTATTGTTATGATAGTTTCCATGGTAACTAAGCATGAATATTACACATGGGTAAAGTTTTTCCGGATGAGCCAATAGAGAGCTTCGACCTGATTACATTGAGTGTAAAATCACTTCTGTATCTTCTAAAGTAACGGAGATATGCGAGTTTGAAATTTTATATAATGTTTTTGTAAATCGTAATTCCAAGGATGTATTACATTGTTTCAACAATGAAAGTGGTTATTTAAATCTCCACGACAACGACTACAATCATGCACAAATAGATTGTTTACTTTATTGTTATGATAGTTTCCATGGTAACTAAGCATGAATATTACACATGGGTAAAAATTTTTCCGGATGAGCCAATAGAGAGCTTCGACATGATTACATTGAGTGTAAAATCACTTCTTTATCTTCTATAGTAACGGAGATATGCGAGTTTGAAATTTTATATAATGTTTTTGTAAAACGTGATTCCAAGGATGTATTACATTGTTTCAACAATGAAAGTGGTTATTTCAAATCTCCACGAAAACGACTACAATCATGCACAAATAGATTGTTTACTTTATTGTTATGATAGTTTCCATGGTAACTAAGCATGAATATTACACATGGGTAAAGTTTTTCCGGATGAGCCAATAGAGAGCTTCGACATGATTACATTGAGTGTAAAATCACTTCTTTATCTTCTATAGTAACGGAGATATGCGAGTTTGAAATTTTATATAATGTTTTTGTAAAACGTGATTCCAAGGATGTATTACATTGTTTCAACAATGAGAGTGGTTATTTCAAATCTCCACGAAAACGACTACAATCATGCACAAATAGATTGTTTACTTTATTGTTATGATAGTTTCCATGGTAACTAAGCATGAATATTACACATGGGTAAAGTTTTTCCGGATGAGCCAATAGAGAGCTTCGACCTGATTACATTGAGTGTAAAATCACTTCTGTATCTTCTAAAGTAACGGAGATATGCGAGTTTGAAATTTTATATAATGTTTTTGTAAATCGTAATTCCAAGGATGTATTACATTGTTTCAACAATGAAAGTGGTTATTTAAATCTCCACGACAACGACTACAATCATGCACAAATAGATTGTTTACTTTATTGTTATGATAGTTTCCATGGTAACTAAGCATGAATATTACACATGGGTAAAAATTTTTCCGGATGAGCCAATAGAGAGCTTCGACATGATTACATTGAGTGTAAAATCACTTCTTTATCTTCTATAGTAACGGAGATATGCGAGTTTGAAATTTTATATAATGTTTTTGTAAAACGTGATTCCAAGGATGTATTACATTGTTTCAACAATGAAAGTGGTTATTTCAAATCTCCACGAAAACGACTACAATCATGCACAAATAGATTGTTTACTTTATTGTTATGATAGTTTCCATGGTAACTAAGCATGAATATTACACATGGGTAAAGTTTTTCCGGATGAGCCAATAGAGAGCTTCGACATGATTACATTGAGTGTAAAATCACTTCTGTATCTTCTAAAGTAACGGAGATATGCGAGTTTGAAATTTTATATAATGTTTTTGTTAGACGTGATTCCAAGGATGTATTACATTGTTTCAACAATGAGAGTGGTTATTTCAAATCTCCACGAAAACGACTACAATCATGCACAAATAGATTGTTTACTTTATTGTTATGATAGTTTCCATGGTAACTAAGCATGAATATTACACATGGGTAAAGTTTTTCCGGATGAGCCAATAGAGAGCTTCGACCTGATTACATTGAGTGTAAAATCACTTCTGTATCTTCTAAAGTAACGGAGATATGCGAGTTTGAAATTTTATATAATGTTTTTGTAAATCGTAATTCCAAGGATGTATTACATTGTTTCAACAGTGAAAGTGGTTATTTAAATCTCCACGACAACGACTACAATCATGCACAAATAGATTGTTTACTTTATTGTTATGATAGTTTCCATGGTAACTAAGCATGAATATTACACATGGGTAAAAAGTTTTCCGGATGAGCCAATAGAGAGCTTCGACATGATTACATTGAGTGTAAAATCACTTCTTTATCTTCTATAGTAACGGAGATATGCGAGTTTGAAATTTTATATAATGTTTTTGTAAAACGTGATTCCAAGGATGTATTACATTGTTTCAACAATGAGAGTGGTTATTTCAAATCTCCACGAAAACGACTACAATCATGCACAAATAGATTGTTTACTTTATTGTTATGATAGTTTCCATGGTAACTAAGCATGAATATTACACATGGGTAAAGTTTTTCCGGATGAGCCAATAGAGAGCTTCGACATGATTACATTGAGTGTAAAATCACTTCTTTATCTTCTATAGTAACGGAGATATGCGAGTTTGAAATTTTATATAATGTTTTTGTAAAACGTGATTCCAAGGATGTATTACATTGTTTCAACAATGAGAGTGGTTATTTCAAATCTCCACGAAAACGACTACAATCATGCACAAATAGATTGTTTACTTTATTGTTATGATAGTTTCCATGGTAACTAAGCATGAATATTACACATGGGTAAAGTTTTTCCGGATGAGCCAATAGAGAGCTTCGACCTGATTACATTGAGTGTAAAATCACTTCTGTATCTTCTAAAGTAACGGAGATATGCGAGTTTGAAATTTTATATAATGTTTTTGTAAATCGTAATTCCAAGGATGTATTACATTGTTTCAACAATGAAAGTGGTTATTTAAATCTCCACGACAACGACTACAATCATGCACAAATAGATTGTTTACTTTATTGTTATGATAGTTTCCATGGTAACTAAGCATGAATATTACACATGGGTAAAAATTTTTCCGGATGAGCCAATAGAGAGCTTCGACATGATTACATTGAGTGTAAAATCACTTCTTTATCTTCTATAGTAACGGAGATATGCGAGTTTGAAATTTTATATAATGTTTTTGTAAAACGTGATTCCAAGGATGTATTACATTGTTTCAACAATGAAAGTGGTTATTTCAAATCTCCACGAAAACGACTACAATCATGCACAAATAGATTGTTTACTTTATTGTTATGATAGTTTCCATGGTAACTAAGCATGAATATTACACATGGGTAAAGTTTTTCCGGATGAGCCAATAGAGAGCTTCGACATGATTACATTGAGTGTAAAATCACTTCTGTATCTTCTAAAGTAACGGAGATATGCGAGTTTGAAATTTTATATAATGTTTTTGTTAGACGTGATTCCAAGGATGTATTACATTGTTTCAACAATGAGAGTGGTTATTTCAAATCTCCACGAAAACGACTACAATCATGCACAAATAGATTGTTTACTTTATTGTTATGATAGTTTCCATGGTAACTAAGCATGAATATTACACATGGGTAAAGTTTTTCCGGATGAGCCAATAGAGAGCTTCGACCTGATTACATTGAGTGTAAAATCACTTCTGTATCTTCTAAAGTAACGGAGATATGCGAGTTTGAAATTTTATATAATGTTTTTGTAAAACGTGATTCCAAGGATGTATTACATTGTTTCAACAATGAGAGTGGTTATTTCAAATCTCCACGAAAACGACTACAATCATGCACAAATAGATTGTTTACTTTATTGTTATGATAGTTTCCATGGTAACTAAGCATGAATATTACACATGGGTATTTTTTTTCCGGATGAGCCAATAGAGAGCTTCGACATGATTACATTGAGTGTAAAATCACTTCTGTATCTTCTATAGTAACGGAGATATGCGAGTTTGAAATTTTATATAATGTTTTTGTAAAACGTGATTCCAAGGATGTATTACATTGTTTCAACAATGAAAGTGGTTATTTCAAATCTCCACGACAACGACTACAATCATGCACAAATAGATTGTTTACTTTATTGTTATGATAGTTTCCATGGTAACTAAGCATGAATATTACACATGGGTAAAGTTTTTCCGGATGAGCCAATAGAGAGCTTCGACCTGATTACATTGAGTGTAAAATCACTTCTGTATCTTCTATAGTAACGGAGATATGCGAGTTTGAAATTTTATATAATGTTTTTGTAAAACGTGATTCCAAGGATGTATTACATTGTTTCAACAATGAAAGTGGTTATTTCAAATCTCCACGACAACGACTACAATCATGCACAAATAGATTGTTTACTTTATTGTTATGATAGTTTCCATGGTAACTAAGCATGAATATTACACATGGGTAAAGTTTTTCCGGATGAGCCAATAGAGAGCTTCGACCTGATTACATTGAGTGTAAAATCACTTCTGTATCTTCTAAAGTAACGGAGATATGCGAGTTTGAAATTTTATATAATGTTTTTGTAAAACGTGATTCCAAGGATGTATTACATTGTTTCAACAATGAAAGTGGTTATTTCAAATCTCCACGACAACGACTACAATCATGCACAAATAGATTGTTTACTTTATTGTTATGATAGTTTCCATGGTAACTAAGCATGAATATTACACATGGGTAAAGTTTTTCCGGATGAGCCAATAGAGAGCTTCGACCTGATTACATTGAGTGTAAAATCACTTCTGTATCTTCTAAAGTAACGGAGATATGCGAGTTTGAAATTTTATATAATGTTTTTGTAAATCGTAATTCCAAGGATGTATTACATTGTTTCAACAGTGAAAGTGGTTATTTAAATCTCCACGACAACGACTACAATCATGCACAAATAGATTGTTTACTTTATTGTTATGATAGTTTCCATGGTAACTAAGCATGAATATTACACATGGGTAAAAAGTTTTCCGGATGAGCCAATAGAGAGCTTCGACATGATTACATTGAGTGTAAAATCACTTCTTTATCTTCTATAGTAACGGAGATATGCGAGTTTGAAATTTTATATAATGTTTTTGTAAAACGTGATTCCAAGGATGTATTACATTGTTTCAACAATGAGAGTGGTTATTTCAAATCTCCACGAAAACGACTACAATCATGCACAAATAGATTGTTTACTTTATTGTTATGATAGTTTCCATGGTAACTAAGCATGAATATTACACATGGGTAAAGTTTTTCCGGATGAGCCAATAGAGAGCTTCGACCTGATTACATTGAGTGTAAAATCACTTCTGTATCTTCTAAAGTAACGGAGATATGCGAGTTTGAAATTTTATATAATGTTTTTGTAAATCGTAATTCCAAGGATGTATTACATTGTTTCAACAATGAAAGTGGTTATTTAAATCTCCACGACAACGACTACAATCATGCACAAATAGATTGTTTACTTTATTGTTATGATAGTTTCCATGGTAACTAAGCATGAATATTACACATGGGTAAAAATTTTTCCGGATGAGCCAATAGAGAGCTTCGACATGATTACATTGAGTGTAAAATCACTTCTTTATCTTCTATAGTAACGGAGATATGCGAGTTTGAAATTTTATATAATGTTTTTGTAAAACGTGATTCCAAGGATGTATTACATTGTTTCAACAATGAGAGTGGTTATTTCAAATCTCCACGAAAACGACTACAATCATGCACAAATAGATTGTTTACTTTATTGTTATGATAGTTTCCATGGTAACTAAGCATGAATATTACACATGGGTAAAGTTTTTCCGGATGAGCCAATAGAGAGCTTCGACCTGATTACATTGAGTGTAAAATCACTTCTGTATCTTCTAAAGTAACGGAGATATGCGAGTTTGAAATTTTATATAATGTTTTTGTTAGACGTGATTCCAAGGATGTATTACATTGTTTCAACAATGAGAGTGGTTATTTCAATTCTCCACGAAAACGACTACAATCATGCACAAATAGATTGTTTACTTTATTGTTATGATAGTTTCCATGGTAACTAAGCATGAATATTACACATGGGTAAAGTTTTTCCGGATGAGCCAATAGAGAGCTTCGACCTGATTACATTGAGTGTAAAATCACTTCTGTATCTTCTAAAGTAACGGAGATATGCGAGTTTGAAATTTTATATAATGTTTTTGTAAAACGTGATTCCAAGGATGTATTACATTGTTTCAACAATGAGAGTGGTTATTTCAAATCTCCACGAAAACGACTACAATCATGCACAAATAGATTGTTTACTTTATTGTTATGATAGTTTCCATGGTAACTAAGCATGAATATTACACATGGGTAATTTTTTTCCGGATGAGCCAATAGAGAGCTTCGACCTGATTACATTGAGTGTAAAATCACTTCTGTATCTTCTATAGTAACGGAGATATGCGAGTTTGAAATTTTATATAATGTTTTTGTAAAACGTGATTCCAAGGATGTATTACATTGTTTCAACAATGAAAGTGGTTATTTCAAATCTCCACGACAACGACTAAAATCATGCACAAATAGATTGTTTACTTTATTGTTATGATAGTTTCCATGGTAACTAAGCATGAATATTACACATGGGTAAAGTTTTTCCGGATGAGCCAATAGAGAGCTTCGACCTGATTACATTGAGTGTAAAATCACTTCTGTATCTTCTAAAGTAACGGAGATATGCGAGTTTGAAATTTTATATAATGTTTTTGTAAAACGTGATTCCAAGGATGTATTACATTGTTTCAACAATGAGAGTGGTTATTTCAAATCTCCACGAAAACGACTACAATCATGCACAAATAGATTGTTTACTTTATTGTTATGATAGTTTCCATGGTAACTAAGCATGAATATTACACATGGGTAATTTTTTTCCGGATGAGCCAATAGAGAGCTTCGACCTGATTACATTGAGTGTAAAATCACTTCTGTATCTTCTATAGTAACGGAGATATGCGAGTTTGAAATTTTATATAATGTTTTTGTAAAACGTGATTCCAAGGATGTATTACATTGTTTCAACAATGAAAGTGGTTATTTCAAATCTCCACGACAACGACTACAATCATGCACAAATAGATTGTTTACTTTATTGTTATGATAGTTTCCATGGTAACTAAGCATGAATATTACACATGGGTAAAGTTTTTCCGGATGAGCCAATAGAGAGCTTCGACCTGATTACATTGAGTGTAAAATCACTTCTGTATCTTCTATAGTAACGGAGATATGCGAGTTTGAAATTTTATATAATGTTTTTGTAAAACGTGATTCCAAGGATGTATTACATTGTTTCAACAATGAAAGTGGTTATTTCAAATCTCCACGACAACGACTAAAATCATGCACAAATAGATTGTTTACTTTATTGTTATGATAGTTTCCATGGTAACTAAGCATGAATATTACACATGGGTAAAATTTTTCCGCATGAGCCAATAGAGAGCTTCGACCTGATTACATTAAGTGTAAAATCACATCTGTATCTTCTATAGTAACGGAGATATGCGAGTTTGAAATTTTATATAATGTTTTTGTAAAACGTGATTCCAAGGATGTATTACATTGTTTCAACAATGAAAGTGGTTATTTAAATCTCCACGACAACGACTACAATCATGCACAAATAGATTGTTTACTTTATTGTTATGATAGTTTCCATGGTAACTAAGCATGAATATTACACATGGGTAAAGTTTTTCCGGATGAGCCAATAGAGAGCTTCGACCTGATTACATTGAGTGTAAAATCACTTCTGTATCTTCTAAAGTAACGGAGATATGCGAGTTTGAAATTTTATATAATGTTTTTGTTAGACGTGATTCCAAGGATGTATTACATTGTTTCAACAATGAGAGTGGTTATTTCAAATCTCCACGAAAACGACTACAATCATGCACAAATAGATTGTTTACTTTATTGTTATGACACTTTCCATGGTAAATAAGCATGAATATTACACATGGGTAAATTTTTCCGCATGAGCCAATAGAGAGCTTCGACCTGATTACATTAAGTGTAAAATCACATCTGTATCTTCTATAGTAACGGAGATATGCGAGTTTGAAATTTTATATAATGTTTTTGTAAAACGTGATTCCAAGGATGTATTACATTGTTTCAACAATGAAAGTGGTTATTTCAAATCTCCACGACAACGACTACAATCATGCACAAATAGATTGTTTACTTTATTGTTATGATAGTTTCCATGGTAACTAAGCATGAATATTACACATGGGTAAAGTTTTTCCGGATGAGCCAATAGAGAGCTTCGACCTGATTACATTGAGTGTAAAATCACTTCTGTATCTTCTAAAGTAACGGAGATATGCGAGTTTGAAATTTTATATAATGTTTTTGTAAAACGTGATTCCAAGGATGTATTACATTGTTTCAACAATGAAAGTGGTTATTTCAAATCTCCACGACAACGACTACAATCATGCACAAATAGATTGTTTACTTTATTGTTATGATAGTTTCCATGGTAACTAAGCATGAATATTACACATGGGTAAAGTTTTTCCGGATGAGCCAATAGAGAGCTTCGACCTGATTACATTGAGTGTAAAATCACTTCTGTATCTTCTAAAGTAACGGAGATATGCGAGTTTGAAATTTTATATAATGTTTTTGTAAATCGTAATTCCAAGGATGTATTACATTGTTTCAACAATGAAAGTGGTTATTTAAATCTCCACGACAACGACTACAATCATGCACAAATAGATTGTTTACTTTATTGTTATGATAGTTTCCATGGTAACTAAGCATGAATATTACACATGGGTAAAGTTTTTCCGGATGAGCCAATAGAGAGCTTCGACCTGATTACATTGAGTGTAAAATCACTTCTGTATCTTCTAAAGTAACGGAGATATGCGAGTTTGAAATTTTATATAATGTTTTTGTAAATCGTAATTCCAAGGATGTATTACATTGTTTCAACAATGAAAGTGGTTATTTAAATCTCCACGACAACGACTACAATCATGCACAAATAGATTGTTTACTTTATTGTTATGATAGTTTCCATGGTAACTAAGCATGAATATTACACATGGGTAAAAATTTTTCCGGATGAGCCAATAGAGAGCTTCGACATGATTACATTGAGTGTAAAATCACTTCTTTATCTTCTATAGTAACGGAGATATGCGAGTTTGAAATTTTATATAATGTTTTTGTAAAACGTGATTCCAAGGATGTATTACATTGTTTCAACAATGAGAGTGGTTATTTCAAATCTCCACGAAAACGACTACAATCATGCACAAATAGATTGTTTACTTTATTGTTATGATAGTTTCCATGGTAACTAAGCATGAATATTACACATGGGTAAAGTTTTTCCGGATGAGCCAATAGAGAGCTTCGACCTGATTACATTGAGTGTAAAATCACTTCTGTATCTTCTAAAGTAACGGAGATATGCGAGTTTGAAATTTTATATAATGTTTTTGTTAGACGTGATTCCAAGGATGTATTACATTGTTTCAACAATGAGAGTGGTTATTTCAAATCTCCACGAAAACGACTACAATCATGCACAAATAGATTGTTTACTTTATTGTTATGATAGTTTCCATGGTAACTAAGCATGAATATTACACATGGGTAAAGTTTTTCCGGATGAGCCAATAGAGAGCTTCGACCTGATTACATTGAGTGTAAAATCACTTCTGTATCTTCTAAAGTAACGGAGATATGCGAGTTTGAAATTTTATATAATGTTTTTGTAAAACGTGATTCCAAGGATGTATTACATTGTTTCAACAATGAGAGTGGTTATTTCAAATCTCCACGAAAACGACTACAATCATGCACAAATAGATTGTTTACTTTATTGTTATGATAGTTTCCATGGTAACTAAGCATGAATATTACACATGGGTAATTTTTTTCCGGATGAGCCAATAGAGAGCTTCGACCTGATTACATTGAGTGTAAAATCACTTCTGTATCTTCTATAGTAACGGAGATATGCGAGTTTGAAATTTTATATAATGTTTTTGTAAAACGTGATTCCAAGGATGTATTACATTGTTTCAACAATGAAAGTGGTTATTTCAAATCTCCACGACAACGACTAAAATCATGCACAAATAGATTGTTTACTTTATTGTTATGATAGTTTCCATGGTAACTAAGCATGAATATTACACATGGGTAAAATTTTTCCGCATGAGCCAATAGAGAGCTTCGACCTGATTACATTAAGTGTAAAATCACATCTGTATCTTCTATAGTAACGGAGATATGCGAGTTTGAAATTTTATATAATGTTTTTGTAAAACGTGATTCCAAGGATGTATTACATTGTTTCAACAATGAAAGTGGTTATTTAAATCTCCACGACAACGACTACAATCATGCACAAATAGATTGTTTACTTTATTGTTATGATAGTTTCCATGGTAACTAAGCATGAATATTACACATGGGTAAAGTTTTTCCGGATGAGCCAATAGAGAGCTTCGACCTGATTACATTGAGTGTAAAATCACTTCTGTATCTTCTAAAGTAACGGAGATATGCGAGTTTGAAATTTTATATAATGTTTTTGTTAGACGTGATTCCAAGGATGTATTACATTGTTTCAACAATGAGAGTGGTTATTTCAAATCTCCACGAAAACGACTACAATCATGCACAAATAGATTGTTTACTTTATTGTTATGACACTTTCCATGGTAAATAAGCATGAATATTACACATGGGTAAATTTTTCCGCATGAGCCAATAGAGAGCTTCGACCTGATTACATTAAGTGTAAAATCACATCTGTATCTTCTATAGTAACGGAGATATGCGAGTTTGAAATTTTATATAATGTTTTTGTAAAACGTGATTCCAAGGATGTATTACATTGTTTCAACAATGAAAGTGGTTATTTCAAATCTCCACGACAACGACTACAATCATGCACAAATAGATTGTTTACTTTATTGTTATGATAGTTTCCATGGTAAATAAGCATGAATATTACACATGGGTAAAGTTTTTCCGGATGAGCCAATAGAGAGCTTCGACCTGATTACATTGAGTGTAAAATCACTTCTGTATCTTCTAAAGTAACGGAGATATGCGAGTTTGAAATTTTATATAATGTTTTTGTAAAACGTGATTCCAAGGATGTATTACATTGTTTCAACAATGAAAGTGGTTATTTCAAATCTCCACGACAACGACTACAATCATGCACAAATAGATTGTTTACTTTATTGTTATGATAGTTTCCATGGTAACTAAGCATGAATATTACACATGGGTAAAGTTTTTCCGGATGAGCCAATAGAGAGCTTCGACCTGATTACATTGAGTGTAAAATCACTTCTGTATCTTCTAAAGTAACGGAGATATGCGAGTTTGAAATTTTATATAATGTTTTTGTAAATCGTAATTCCAAGGATGTATTACATTGTTTCAACAATGAGAGTGGTTATTTCAAATCTCCACGAAAACGACTACAATCATGCACAAATAGATTGTTTACTTTATTGTTATGACACTTTCCATGGTAAATAAGCATGAATATTACACATGGGTAAATTTTTCCGCATGAGCCAATAGAGAGCTTCGACCTGATTACATTAAGTGTAAAATCACATCTGTATCTTCTATAGTAACGGAGATATGCGAGTTTGAAATTTTATATAATGTTTTTGTAAAACGTGATTCCAAGGATGTATTACATTGTTTCAACAATGAAAGTGGTTATTTCAAATCTCCACGACAACGACTACAATCATGCACAAATAGATTGTTTACTTTATTGTTATGATAGTTTCCATGGTAACTAAGCATGAATATTACACATGGGTAAAGTTTTTCCGGATGAGCCAATAGAGAGCTTCGACCTGATTACATTGAGTGTAAAATCACTTCTGTATCTTCTAAAGTAACGGAGATATGCGAGTTTGAAATTTTATATAATGTTTTTGTAAAACGTGATTCCAAGGATGTATTACATTGTTTCAACAATGAAAGTGGTTATTTCAAATCTCCACGACAACGACTACAATCATGCACAAATAGATTGTTTACTTTATTGTTATGATAGTTTCCATGGTAACTAAGCATGAATATTACACATGGGTAAAGTTTTTCCGGATGAGCCAATAGAGAGCTTCGACCTGATTACATTGAGTGTAAAATCACTTCTGTATCTTCTAAAGTAACGGAGATATGCGAGTTTGAAATTTTATATAATGTTTTTGTAAATCGTAATTCCAAGGATGTATTACATTGTTTCAACAATGAAAGTGGTTATTTAAATCTCCACGACAACGACTACAATCATGCACAAATAGATTGTTTACTTTATTGTTATGATAGTTTCCATGGTAACTAAGCATGAATATTACACATGGGTAAAGTTTTTCCGGATGAGCCAATAGAGAGCTTCGACCTGATTACATTGAGTGTAAAATCACTTCTGTATCTTCTAAAGTAACGGAGATATGCGAGTTTGAAATTTTATATAATGTTTTTGTAAATCGTAATTCCAAGGATGTATTACATTGTTTCAACAATGAAAGTGGTTATTTAAATCTCCACGACAACGACTACAATCATGCACAAATAGATTGTTTACTTTATTGTTATGATAGTTTCCATGGTAACTAAGCATGAATATTACACATGGGTAAAAATTTTTCCGGATGAGCCAATAGAGAGCTTCGACATGATTACATTGAGTGTAAAATCACTTCTTTATCTTCTATAGTAACGGAGATATGCGAGTTTGAAATTTTATATAATGTTTTTGTAAAACGTGATTCCAAGGATGTATTACATTGTTTCAACAATGAGAGTGGTTATTTCAAATCTCCACGAAAACGACTACAATCATGCACAAATAGATTGTTTACTTTATTGTTATGATAGTTTCCATGGTAACTAAGCATGAATATTACACATGGGTAAAGTTTTTCCGGATGAGCCAATAGAGAGCTTCGACCTGATTACATTGAGTGTAAAATCACTTCTGTATCTTCTAAAGTAACGGAGATATGCGAGTTTGAAATTTTATATAATGTTTTTGTTAGACGTGATTCCAAGGATGTATTACATTGTTTCAACAATGAGAGTGGTTATTTCAAATCTCCACGAAAACGACTACAATCATGCACAAATAGATTGTTTACTTTATTGTTATGATAGTTTCCATGGTAACTAAGCATGAATATTACACATGGGTAAAGTTTTTCCGGATGAGCCAATAGAGAGCTTCGACCTGATTACATTGAGTGTAAAATCACTTCTGTATCTTCTAAAGTAACGGAGATATGCGAGTTTGAAATTTTATATAATGTTTTTGTAAAACGTGATTCCAAGGATGTATTACATTGTTTCAACAATGAGAGTGGTTATTTCAAATCTCCACGAAAACGACTACAATCATGCACAAATAGATTGTTTACTTTATTGTTATGATAGTTTCCATGGTAACTAAGCATGAATATTACACATGGGTAATTTTTTTCCGGATGAGCCAATAGAGAGCTTCGACCTGATTACATTGAGTGTAAAATCACTTCTGTATCTTCTATAGTAACGGAGATATGCGAGTTTGAAATTTTATATAATGTTTTTGTAAAACGTGATTCCAAGGATGTATTACATTGTTTCAACAATGAAAGTGGTTATTTCAAATCTCCACGACAACGACTAAAATCATGCACAAATAGATTGTTTACTTTATTGTTATGATAGTTTCCATGGTAACTAAGCATGAATATTACACATGGGTAAAATTTTTCCGCATGAGCCAATAGAGAGCTTCGACCTGATTACATTAAGTGTAAAATCACATCTGTATCTTCTATAGTAACGGAGAAATGCGAGTTTGAAATTTTATATAATGTTTTTGTAAAACGTGATTCCAAGGATGTATTACATTGTTTCAACAATGAAAGTGGTTATTTAAATCTCCACGACAACGACTACAATCATGCACAAATAGATTGTTTACTTTATTGTTATGATAGTTTCCATGGTAACTAAGCATGAATATTACACATGGGTAAAGTTTTCCGCATGAGCCAATAGAGAGCTTCGACCTGATTACATTAAGTGTAAAATCACATCTGTATCTTCTATAGTAACGGAGATATGCGAGTTTGAAATTTTATATAATGTTTTTGTAAAACGTGATTCCAAGGATGTATTACATTGTTTCAACAATGAAAGTGGTTATTTCAAATCTCCACGACAACGACTACAATCATGCACAAATAGATTGTTTACTTTATTGTTATGATAGTTTCCATGGTAAATAAGCATGAATATTACACATGGGTAAAGTTTTTCCGGATGAGCCAATAGAGAGCTTCGACCTGATTACATTGAGTGTAAAATCACTTCTGTATCTTCTAAAGTAACGGAGATATGCGAGTTTGAAATTTTATATAATGTTTTTGTAAAACGTGATTCCAAGGATGTATTACATTGTTTCAACAATGAAAGTGGTTATTTCAAATCTCCACGACAACGACTACAATCATGCACAAATAGATTGTTTACTTTATTGTTATGATAGTTTCCATGGTAACTAAGCATGAATATTACACATGGGTAAAGTTTTTCCGGATGAGCCAATAGAGAGCTTCGACCTGATTACATTGAGTGTAAAATCACTTCTGTATCTTCTAAAGTAACGGAGATATGCGAGTTTGAAATTTTATATAATGTTTTTGTAAATCGTAATTCCAAGGATGTATTACATTGTTTCAACAATGAAAGTGGTTATTTAAATCTCCACGACAACGACTACAATCATGCACAAATAGATTGTTTATTTTATTGTTATGATAGTTTCCATGGTAACTAAGCATGAATATTACACATGGGTAAAAATTTTTCCGGATGAGCCAATAGAGAGCTTCGACATGATTACATTGAGTGTAAAATCACTTCTGTATCTTCTATAGTAACGGAGATATGCGAGTTTGAAATTTTATATAATGTTTTTGTAAAACGTGATTCCAAGGATGTATTACATTGTTTCAACAATGAGAGTGGTTATTTCAAATCTCCACGAAAACGACTACAATCATGCACAAATAGATTGTTTACTTTATTGTTATGATAGTTTCCATGGTAACTAAGCATGAATATTACACATGGGTAAAGTTTTTCCGGATGAGCCAATAGAGAGCTTCGACCTGATTACATTGAGTGTAAAATCACTTCTGTATCTTCTAAAGTAACGGAGATATGCGAGTTTGAAATTTTATATAATGTTTTTGTAAATCGTAATTCCAAGGATGTATTACATTGTTTCAACAATGAAAGTGGTTATTTAAATCTCCACGACAACGACTACAATCATGCACAAATAGATTGTTTACTTTATTGTTATGATAGTTTCCATGGTAACTAAGCATGAATATTACACATGGGTAAAAATTTTTCCGGATGAGCCAATAGAGAGCTTCGACATGATTACATTGAGTGTAAAATCACTTCTTTATCTTCTATACTAACGGAGATATGCGAGTTTGAAATTTTATATAATGTTTTTGTAAAACGTGATTCCAAGGATGTATTACATTGTTTCAACAATGAGAGTGGTTATTTCAAATCTCCACGAAAACGACTACAATGATGCACAAATAGATTGTTTACTTTATTGTTATGATAGTTTCCATGGTAACTAAGCATGAATATTACACATGGGTAAAGTTTTTCCGGATTAGCCAATAGAGAGCTTCGACCTGATTACATTGAGTGTAAAATCACTTCTGTATCTTCTAAAGTAACGGAGATATGCGAGTTTGAAATTTTATATAATGTTTTTGTTAGACGTGATTCCAAGGATGTATTACATTGTTTCAACAATGAGAGTGGTTATTTCAAATCTCCACGAAAACGACTACAATCATGCACAAATAGATTGTTTACTTTATTGTTATGATAGTTTCCATGGTAACTAAGCATGAATATTACACATGGGTAAAGTTTTTCCGGATGAGCCAATAGAGAGCTTCGACCTGATTACATTGAGTGTAAAATCACTTCTGTATCTTCTAAAGTAACGGAGATATGCGAGTTTGAAATTTTATATAATGTTTTTGTAAAACGTGATTCCAAGGATGTATTACATTGTTTCAACAATGAGAGTGGTTATTTCAAATCTCCACGAAAACGACTACAATCATGCACAAATAGATTGTTTACTTTATTGTTATGATAGTTTCCATGGTAACTAAGCATGAATATTACACATGGGTAAAGTTTTTCCGGATGAGCCAATAGAGAGCTTCGACATGATTACATTGAGTGTAAAATCACTTCTGTATCTTCTATAGTAACGGAGATATGCGAGTTTGAAATTTTATATAATGTTTTTGTAAAACGTGATTCCAAGGATGTATTACATTGTTTCAACAATGAAAGTGGTTATTTAAATCTCCACGACAACGACTACAATCATGCACAAATAGATTGTTTACTTTATTGTTATGATAGTTTCCATGGTAACTAAGCATGAATATTACACATGGGTAAAAATTTTTCCGGATGAGCCAATAGAGAGCTTCGACATGATTACATTGAGTGTAAAATCACTTCTTTATCTTCTATAGTAACGGAGATATGCGAGTTTGAAATTTTATATAATGTTTTTGTAAAACGTGATTCCAAGGATGTATTACATTGTTTCAACAATGAGAGTGGTTATTTCAAATCTCCACGAAAACGACTACAATCATGCACAAATAGATTGTTTACTTTATTGTTATGACACTTTCCATGGTAAATAAGCATGAATATTACACATGGGTAAATTGTTTTCCTGATGAGCCAATAGAGAGCTTCGACATGATTACATTGAGTGTAAAATCACTTCTGTATCTTCTATAGTAACGGAGATATGCGAGTTTGAAATTTTATATAATGTTTTTGTAAAACGTGATTCCAAGGATGTATTACATTGTTTCAACAATGAAAGTGGTTATTTCAAATCTCCACGACAACGACTACAATCATGCACAAATAGATTGTTTACTTTATTGTTATGATAGTTTCCATGGTAACTAAGCATGAATATTACACATGGGTAAAGTTTTTCCGGATGAGCCAATAGAGAGCTTCGACCTGATTACATTGAGTGTAAAATCACTTCTGTATCTTCTATAGTAACGGAGATATGCGAGTTTGAAATTTTATATAATGTTTTTGTAAAACGTGATTCCAAGGATGTATTACATTGTTTCAACAATGAAAGTGGTTATTTCAAATCTCCACGACAACGACTAAAATCATGCACATATAGATTGTTTACTTTATTGTTATGATAGTTTCCATGGTAACTAAGCATGAATATTACACATGGGTAAAATTTTTCCGCATGAGCCAATAGAGAGCTTCGACCTGATTACATTAAGTGTAAAATCACATCTGTATCTTCTATAGTAACGGAGATATGCGAGTTTGAAATTTTATATAATGTTTTTGTAAAACGTGATTCCAAGGATGTATTACATTGTTTCAACAATGAAAGTGGTTATTTAAATCTCCACGACAACGACTACAATCATGCACAAATAGATTGTTTACTTTATTGTTATGATAGTTTCCATGGTAACTAAGCATGAATATTACACATGGGTAAAGTTTTTCCGGATGAGCCAATGGAGAGCTTCGACCTGATTACATTGAGTGTAAAATCACTTCTGTATCTTCTAAAGTAACGGAGATATGCGAGTTTGAAATTTTATATAATGTTTTTGTTAGACGTGATTCCAAGGATGTATTACATTGTTTCAACAATGAGAGTGGTTATTTCAAATCTCCACGAAAACGACTACAATCATGCACAAATAGATTGTTTACTTTATTGTTATGACACTTTCCATGGTAAATAAGCATGAATATTACACATGGGTAAATTTTTCCGCATGAGCCAATAGAGAGCTTCGACCTGATTACATTAAGTGTAAAATCAAATCTGTATCTTCTATAGTAACGGAGATATGCGAGTTTGAAATTTTATATAATGTTTTTGTAAAACGTGATTCCAAGGATGTATTACATTGTTTCAACAATGAAAGTGGTTATTTCAAATCTCCACGACAACGACTACAATCATGCACAAATAGATTGTTTACTTTATTGTTATGATAGTTTCCATGGTAACTAAGCATGAATATTACACATGGGTAAAGTTTTTCCGGATGAGCCAATAGAGAGCTTCGACCTGATTACATTGAGTGTAAAATCACTTCTGTATCTTCTAAAGTAACGGAGATATGCGAGTTTGAAATTTTATATAATGTTTTTGTAAAACGTGATTCCAAGGATGTATTACATTGTTTCAACAATGAAAGTGGTTATTTCAAATCTCCACGACAACGACTACAATCATGCACAAATAGATTGTTTACTTTATTGTTATGATAGTTTCCATGGTAACTAAGCATGAATATTACACATGGGTAAAGTTTTTCCGGATGAGCCAATAGAGAGCTTCGACCTGATTACATTGAGTGTAAAATCACTTCTGTATCTTCTAAAGTAACGGAGATATGCGAGTTTGAAATTTTATATAATGTTTTTGTAAATCGTAATTCCAAGGATGTATTACATTGTTTCAACAATGAAAGTGGTTATTTAAATCTCCACGACAACGACTACAATCATGCACAAATAGATTGTTTACTTTATTGTTATGATAGTTTCCATGGTAACTAAGCATGAATATTACACATGGGTAAAAATTTTTCCGGATGAGCCAATAGAGAGCTTCGACATGATTACATTGAGTGTAAAATCACTTCTTTATCTTCTATAGTAACGGAGATATGCGAGTTTGAAATTTTATATAATGTTTTTGTAAAACGTGATTCCAAGGATGTATTACATTGTTTCAACAATGAGAGTGGTTATTTCAAATCTCCACGAAAACGACTACAATCATGCACAAATAGATTGTTTACTTTATTGTTATGATAGTTTCCATGGTAACTAAGCATGAATATTACACATGGGTAAAGTTTTTCCGGATGAGCCAATAGAGAGCTTCGACCTGATTACATTGAGTGTAAAATCACTTCTGTATCTTCTAAAGTAACGGAGATATGCGAGTTTGAAATTTTATATAATGTTTTTGTAAATCGTAATTCCAAGGATGTATTACATTGTTTCAACAATGAAAGTGGTTATTTAAATCTCCACGACAACGACTACAATCATGCACAAATAGATTGTTTACTTTATTGTTATGATAGTTTCCATGGTAACTAAGCATGAATATTACACATGGGTAAAAATTTTTCCGGATGAGCCAATAGAGAGCTTCGACATGATTACATTGAGTGTAAAATCACTTCTGTATCTTCTATAGTAACGGAGATATGCGAGTTTGAAATTTTATATAATGTTTTTGTAAAACGTGATTCCAAGGATGTATTACATTGTTTCAACAATGAGAGTGGTTATTTCAAATCTCCACGAAAACGACTACAATCATGCACAAATAGATTGTTTACTTTATTGTTATGATAGTTTCCATGGTAACTAAGCATGAATATTACACATGGGTAAAGTTTTTCCGGATGAGCCAATAGAGAGCTTCGACCTGATTACATTGAGTGTAAAATCACTTCTGTATCTTCTAAAGTAACGGAGATATGCGAGTTTGAAATTTTATATAATGTTTTTGTTAGACGTGATTCCAAGGATGTATTACATTGTTTCAACAATGAGAGTGGTTATTTCAAATCTCCACGAAAACGACTACAAGCATGCACAAATAGATTGTTTACTTTATTGTTATGATAGTTTCCATGGTAACTAAGCATGAATATTACACATGGGTAAAGTTTTTCCGGATGAGCCAATAGAGAGCTTCGACCTGATTACATTGAGTGTAAAATCACTTCTGTATCTTCTAAAGTAACGGAGATATGCGAGTTTGAAATTTTATATAATGTTTTTGTAAAACGTGATTCCAAGGATGTATTACATTGTTTCAACAATGAAAGTGGTTATTTCAAATCTCCACGACAACGACTAAAATCATGCACAAATAGATTGTTTACTTTATTGTTATGATAGTTTCCATGGTAACTAAGCATGAATATTACACATGGGTAAAATTTTTCCGCATGAGCCAATAGAGAGCTTCGACCTGATTACATTAAGTGTAAAATCACATCTGTATCTTCTATAGTAACGGAGATATGCGAGTTTGAAATTTTATATAATGTTTTTGTAAAACGTGATTCCAAGGATGTATTACATTGTTTCAACAATGAAAGTGGTTATTTAAATCTCCACGACAACGACTACAATCATGCACAAATAGATTGTTTACTTTATTGTTATGATAGTTTCCATGGTAACTAAGCATGAATATTACACATGGGTAAAAATTTTTCCGGATGAGCCAATAGAGAGCTTCGACATGATTACATTGAGTGTAAAATCACTTCTTTATCTTCTATAGTAACGGAGATATGCGAGTTTGAAATTTTATATAATGTTTTTGTAAAACGTGATTCCAAGGATGTATTACATTGTTTCAACAATGAGAGTGGTTATTTCAAATCTCCACGAAAACGACTACAATCATGCACAAATAGATTGTTTACTTTATTGTTATGACACTTTCCATGGTAAATAAGCATGAATATTACACATGGGTAAATTGTTTTCCTGATGAGCCAATAGAGAGCTTCGACATGATTACATTGAGTGTAAAATCACTTCTGTATCTTCTATAGTAACGGAGATATGCGAGTTTGAAATTTTATATAATGTTTTTGTAAAACGTGATTCCAAGGATGTATTACATTGTTTCAACAATGAAAGTGGTTATTTCAAATCTCCACGACAACGACTACAATCATGCACAAATAGATTGTTTACTTTATTGTTATGATAGTTTCCATGGTAACTAAGCATGAATATTACACATGGGTAAAGTTTTTCCGGATGAGCCAATAGAGAGCTTCGACCTGATTACATTGAGTGTAAAATCACTTCTGTATCTTCTAAAGTAACGGAGATATGCGAGTTTGAAATTTTATATAATGTTTTTGTAAAACGTGATTCCAAGGATGTATTACATTGTTTCAACAATGAGAGTGGTTATTTCAAATCTCCACGAAAACGACTACAATCATGCACAAATAGATTGTTTACTTTATTGTTATGATAGTTTCCATGGTAACTAAGCATGAATATTACACATGGGTAATTTTTTTCCGGATGAGCCAATAGAGAGCTTCGACCTGATTACATTGAGTGTAAAATCACTTCTGTATCTTCTATAGTAACGGAGATATGCGAGTTTGAAATTTTATATAATGTTTTTGTAAAACGTGATTCCAAGGATGTATTACATTGTTTCAACAATGAAAGTGGTTATTTCAAATCTCCACGACAACGACTACAATCATGCACAAATAGATTGTTTACTTTATTGTTATGATAGTTTCCATGGTAACTAAGCATGAATATTACACATGGGTAAAGTTTTTCCGGATGAGCCAATAGAGAGCTTCGACCTGATTACATTGAGTGTAAAATCACTTCTGTATCTTCTAAAGTAACGGAGATATGCGAGTTTGAAATTTTATATAATGTTTTTGTAAATCGTAATTCCAAGGATGTATTACATTGTTTCAACAATGAAAGTGGTTATTTAAATCTCCACGACAACGACTACAATCATGCACAAATAGATTGTTTATTTTATTGTTATGATAGTTTCCATGGTAACTAAGCATGAATACACTGCCCTCCAGAAATTAAGCAACAACAAGAAAATGTGAGGTAAAAGAGAAAACAGTTGGAGAAAAGAGAAGAAGAGTGGTGGGCACGCTGAAAGAAAGCAACGAATGCCTTAGGGAAAACAGGTGAGTCATAAAGTGCGATCCCTCGCACGGATTTCTGGCGTACCAGGTATTGGAGTCGAAGACGCGAGTGCACGGGAGAGGTGTGTGTCTCTATCTGGAGAGTGCAGAGGTGAGTCAAGTGCACGGAAAGGGTCGAATATGGCAACCAGGCATCATTTGGCTGATGAATTACGGTGGCGTGCCATCGGTAGACTAGAAGCAGGGCAGCGTCAGGTCGAAGTGGCCAGGTGGCTCAATGTCGATCGTTCAGTTGTCAGCAGGTTATGGAACAAGTTTCAGAGAATGCAAAATGCATCGCAGAGTTTCAGTGGAGGTCGACCGCGTGTGACAGCGGTCATGGATGACCGATATATCCGTTTGACAAGTCGGCGTAACAGGTCCGCAACAGCTACCCAAGTGCGTGCAGCGGCTATTGCTGCCACAGGACGGCCTATGTCAACGAGTACAGTACGCAGACGGCTACACGAGGGTGGGTTGTATGCCAGGAGACCAGTGTTGTGTATACCACTCACCCAGCATCAGAAGACAGCCCGCTTACGTTGGGCACGAGAACATGTGAACTGGACACTGGACCAGTGGCGGTCCGTTCTCTTCACTGATGAGTCCAGGTTCTCACTGGACAGTGATTCGCGACGCCGATTGGTCTGGAGAGAGGCAGGAACTCGTTACCATCCCTCCAATATTGTTGAAAGGGACAGATATGTTGGTGAAGGTGTGGTTGTATGGGGTGGCATTTCTATTGGTGGACGTACTGACCTCTATATCCTCCCATGTGGCACCATGACAGGTCAGCGCTATAGGGATGAGGTCCTTGCACGTTATGTGGAACCCTTCGCACGAGAACGAGGTCCGGGCTTCATTCTGCAGGACGATAATGCCCGTCCCCATAGGGCAGGACTAGTCGATCGGTTCTTTGACGAACACCATATTCAACGCATGGTGTGGCCATCCCGTTCCCCGGACCTTAACCCAATTGAACACATGTGGGATGCTCTGGGGAGACGTCTCGCTGGCCTTGTGCCCCCTCCACAAACACTCCAAGACCTTCAACTGTCTCTCTCCCAACAATGGATCCTCATACCCAATGAGTTGGTGGACAACCTTATTGGCAGCATGCGGCGGCGTTGTGAGGCGTGCATTGCTCCGCGCAGTGATCATATCCCTTATTAGTGTCAGACAACGGTCACTTTCCGTCTCCAACGTTTACCACCTGTGATGCTCCATGCGTACATTTCATTTCTTTTGCCCACGAGTGTACCTTGTTTTGTGTTTCTTCTGTTCTGTAAGGCGTGGGACACTTGTTTCTTTCGTTACAAATAAAATATGTACACCCTCCGGCCTTGTGTTTGATTCTATTGGATGATCACCATTTGTTGCTTAATTTATGGAGAGCAGTGTATTACACATGGGTAAAAATTTTTCCGGATGAGCCAATAGAGAGCTTCGACATGATTACATTGAGTGTAAAATCACTTCTGTATCTTCTATAGTAACGGAGATATGCGAGTTTGAAATTTTATATAATGTTTTTGTAAAACGTGATTCCAAGGATGTATTACATTGTTTCAACAATGAGAGTGGTTATTTCAAATCTCCACGAAAACGACTACAATCATGCACAAATAGATTGTTTACTTTATTGTTATGATAGTTTCCATGGTAACTAAGCATGAATATTACACATGGGTAAAGTTTTTCCGGATGAGCCAATAGAGAGCTTCGACCTGATTACATTGAGTGTAAAATCACTTCTGTATCTTCTAAAGTAACGGAGATATGCGAGTTTGAAATTTTATATAATGTTTTTGTAAAACGTGATTCCAAGGATGTATTACATTGTTTCAACAATGAAAGTGGTTATTTCAAATCTCCACGACAACGACTACAATCATGCACAAATAGATTGTTTACTTTATTGTTATGATAGTTTCCATGGTAACTAAGCATGAATATTACACATGGGTAAAGTTTTTCCGGATGAGCCAATAGAGAGCTTCGACCTGATTACATTGAGTGTAAAATCACTTCTGTATCTTCTATAGTAACGGAGATATGCGAGTTTGAAATTTTATATAATGTTTTTGTAAAACGTGATTCCAAGGATGTATTACATTGTTTCAACAATGAAAGTGGTTATTTCAAATCTCCACGACAACGACTAAAATCATGCACAAATAGATTGTTTACTTTATTGTTATGATAGTTTCCATGGTAACTAAGCATGAATATTACACATGGGTAAAATTTTTCCGCATGAGCCAATAGAGAGCTTCGACCTGATTACATTAAGTGTAAAATCACATCTGTATCTTCTATAGTAACGGAGATATGCGAGTTTGAAATTTTATATAATGTTTTTGTAAAACGTGATTCCAAGGATGTATTACATTGTTTCAACAATGAAAGTGGTTATTTAAATCTCCACGACAACGACTACAATCATGCACAAATAGATTGTTTACTTTATTGTTATGATAGTTTCCATGGTAACTAAGCATGAATATTACACATGGGTAAAAATTTTTCCGGATGAGCCAATAGAGAGCTTCGACATGATTACATTGAGTGTAAAATCACTTCTTTATCTTCTATAGTAACGGAGATATGCGAGTTTGAAATTTTATATAATGTTTTTGTAAAACGTGATTCCAAGGATGTATTACATTGTTTCAACAATGAGAGTGGTTATTTCAAATCTCCACGAAAACGACTACAATCATGCACAAATAGATTGTTTACTTTATTGTTATGACACTTTCCATGGTAAATAAGCATGAATATTACACATGGGTAAATTGTTTTCCTGATGAGCCAATAGAGAGCTTCGACCTGATTACATTGAGTGTAAAATCACTTCTGTATCTTCTAAAGTAACGGAGATATGCGAGTTTGAAATTTTATATAATGTTTTTGTAAAACGTGATTCCAAGGATGTATTACATTGTTTCAACAATGAGAGTGGTTATTTCAAATCTCCACGAAAACGACTACAATCATGCACAAATAGATTGTTTACTTTATTGTTATGATAGTTTCCATGGTAACTAAGCATGAATATTACACATGGGTAATTTTTTTCCGGATGAGCCAATAGAGAGCTTCGACCTGATTACATTGAGTGTAAAATCACTTCTGTATCTTCTAAAGTAACGGAGATATGCGAGTTTGAAATTTTATATAATGTTTTTGTAAATCGTAATTCCAAGGATGTATTACATTGTTTCAACAATGAAAGTGGTTATTTAAATCTCCACGACAACGACTACAATCATGCACAAATAGATTGTTTACTTTATTGTTATGATAGTTTCCATGGTAACTAAGCATGAATATTACACATGGGTAAAAATTTTTCCGGATGAGCCAATAGAGAGCTTCGACATGATTACATTGAGTGTAAAATCACTTCTTTATCTTCTATACTAACGGAGATATGCGAGTTTGAAATTTTATATAATGTTTTTGTAAAACGTGATTCCAAGGATGTATTACATTGTTTCAACAATGAGAGTGGTTATTTCAAATCTCCACGAAAACGACTACAATCATGCACAAATAGATTGTTTACTTTATTGTTATGATAGTTTCCATGGTAACTAAGCATGAATATTACACATGGGTAAAGTTTTTCCGGATTAGCCAATAGAGAGCTTCGACCTGATTACATTGAGTGTAAAATCACTTCTGTATCTTCTAAAGTAACGGAGATATGCGAGTTTGAAATTTTATATAATGTTTTTGTTAGACGTGATTCCAAGGATGTATTACATTGTTTCAACAATGAGAGTGGTTATTTCAAATCTCCACGAAAACGACTACAATCATGCACAAATAGATTGTTTACTTTATTGTTATGATAGTTTCCATGGTAACTAAGCATGAATATTACACATGGGTAAAGTTTTTCCGGATGAGCCAATAGAGAGCTTCGACCTGATTACATTGAGTGTAAAATCACTTCTGTATCTTCTAAAGTAACGGAGATATGCGAGTTTGAAATTTTATATAATGTTTTTGTAAAACGTGATTCCAAGGATGTATTACATTGTTTCAACAATGAGAGTGGTTATTTCAAATCTCCACGAAAACGACTACAATCATGCACAAATAGATTGTTTACTTTATTGTTATGATAGTTTCCATGGTAACTAAGCATGAATATTACACATGGGTAAAGTTTTTCCGGATGAGCCAATAGAGAGCTTCGACATGATTACATTGAGTGTAAAATCACTTCTTTATCTTCTATAGTAACGGAGATATGCGAGTTTGAAATTTTATATAATGTTTTTGTAAAACGTGATTCCAAGGATGTATTACATTGTTTCAACAATGAGAGTGGTTATTTCAAATCTCCACGAAAACGACTACAATCATGCACAAATAGATTGTTTACTTTATTGTTATGACACTTTCCATGGTAAATAAGCATGAATATTACACATGGGTAAATTGTTTTCCTGATGAGCCAATAGAGAGCTTCGACATGATTACATTGAGTGTAAAATCACTTCTGTATCTTCTATAGTAACGGAGATATGCGAGTTTGAAATTTTATATAATGTTTTTGTAAAACGTGATTCCAAGGATGTATTACATTGTTTCAACAATGAAAGTGGTTATTTCAAATCTCCACGACAACGACTACAATCATGCACAAATAGATTGTTTACTTTATTGTTATGATAGTTTCCATGGTAACTAAGCATGAATATTACACATGGGTAAAGTTTTTCCGGATGAGCCAATAGAGAGCTTCGACCTGATTACATTGAGTGTAAAATCACTTCTGTATCTTCTATAGTAACGGAGATATGCGAGTTTGAAATTTTATATAATGTTTTTGTAAAACGTGATTCCAAGGATGTATTACATTGTTTCAACAATGAAAGTGGTTATTTCAAATCTCCACGACAACGACTAAAATCATGCACATATAGATTGTTTACTTTATTGTTATGATAGTTTCCATGGTAACTAAGCATGAATATTACACATGGGTAAAATTTTTCCGCATGAGCCAATAGAGAGCTTCGACCTGATTACATTAAGTGTAAAATCACATCTGTATCTTCTATAGTAACGGAGATATGCGAGTTTGAAATTTTATATAATGTTTTTGTAAAACGTGATTCCAAGGATGTATTACATTGTTTCAACAATGAAAGTGGTTATTTAAATCTCCACGACAACGACTACAATCATGCACAAATAGATTGTTTACTTTATTGTTATGATAGTTTCCATGGTAACTAAGCATGAATATTACACATGGGTAAAGTTTTTCCGGATGAGCCAATGGAGAGCTTCGACCTGATTACATTGAGTGTAAAATCACTTCTGTATCTTCTAAAGTAACGGAGATATGCGAGTTTGAAATTTTATATAATGTTTTTGTTAGACGTGATTCCAAGGATGTATTACATTGTTTCAACAATGAGAGTGGTTATTTCAAATCTCCACGAAAACGACTACAATCATGCACAAATAGATTGTTTACTTTATTGTTATGACACTTTCCATGGTAAATAAGCATGAATATTACACATGGGTAAATTTTTCCGCATGAGCCAATAGAGAGCTTCGACCTGATTACATTAAGTGTAAAATCACATCTGTATCTTCTATAGTAACGGAGATATGCGAGTTTGAAATTTTATATAATGTTTTTGTAAAACGTGATTCCAAGGATGTATTACATTGTTTCAACAATGAAAGTGGTTATTTCAAATCTCCACGACAACGACTACAATCATGCACAAATAGATTGTTTACTTTATTGTTATGATAGTTTCCATGGTAACTAAGCATGAATATTACACATGGGTAAAGTTTTTCCGGATGAGCCAATAGAGAGCTTCGACCTGATTACATTGAGTGTAAAATCACTTCTGTATCTTCTAAAGTAACGGAGATATGCGAGTTTGAAATTTTATATAATGTTTTTGTAAAACGTGATTCCAAGGATGTATTACATTGTTTCAACAATGAAAGTGGTTATTTCAAATCTCCACGACAACGACTACAATCATGCACAAATAGATTGTTTACTTTATTGTTATGATAGTTTCCATGGTAACTAAGCATGAATATTACACATGGGTAAAGTTTTTCCGGATGAGCCAATAGAGAGCTTCGACCTGATTACATTGAGTGTAAAATCACTTCTGTATCTTCTAAAGTAACGGAGATATGCGAGTTTGAAATTTTATATAATGTTTTTGTAAATCGTAATTCCAAGGATGTATTACATTGTTTCAACAATGAAAGTGGTTATTTAAATCTCCACGACAACGACTACAATCATGCACAAATAGATTGTTTACTTTATTGTTATGATAGTTTCCATGGTAACTAAGCATGAATATTACACATGGGTAAAAATTTTTCCGGATGAGCCAATAGAGAGCTTCGACATGATTACATTGAGTGTAAAATCACTTCTTTATCTTCTATAGTAACGGAGATATGCGAGTTTGAAATTTTATATAATGTTTTTGTAAAACGTGATTCCAAGGATGTATTACATTGTTTCAACAATGAGAGTGGTTATTTCAAATCTCCACGAAAACGACTACAATCATGCACAAATAGATTGTTTACTTTATTGTTATGATAGTTTCCATGGTAACTAAGCATGAATATTACACATGGGTAAAGTTTTTCCGGATGAGCCAATAGAGAGCTTCGACCTGATTACATTGAGTGTAAAATCACTTCTGTATCTTCTAAAGTAACGGAGATATGCGAGTTTGAAATTTTATATAATGTTTTTGTAAATCGTAATTCCAAGGATGTATTACATTGTTTCAACAATGAAAGTGGTTATTTAAATCTCCACGACAACGACTACAATCATGCACAAATAGATTGTTTATTTTATTGTTATGATAGTTTCCATGGTAACTAAGCATGAATACACTGCCCTCCAGAAATTAAGCAACAACAAGAAAATGTGAGGTAAAAGAGAAAACAGTTGGAGAAAAGAGAAGAAGAGTGGTGGGCACGCTGAAAGAAAGCAACGAATGCCTTAGGGAAAACAGGTGAGTCATAAAGTGCGATCCCTCGCACGGATTTCTGGCGTACCAGGTATTGGAGTCGAAGACGCGAGTGCACGGGAGAGGTGTGTGTCTCTATCTGGAGAGTGCAGAGGTGAGTCAAGTGCACGGAAAGGGTCGAATATGGCAACCAGGCATCATTTGGCTGATGAATTACGGTGGCGTGCCATCGGTAGACTAGAAGCAGGGCAGCGTCAGGTCGAAGTGGCCAGGTGGCTCAATGTCGATCGTTCAGTTGTCAGCAGGTTATGGAACAAGTTTCAGAGAATGCAAAATGCATCGCAGAGTTTCAGTGGAGGTCGACCGCGTGTGACAGCGGTCATGGATGACCGATATATCCGTTTGACAAGTCGGCGTAACAGGTCCGCAACAGCTACCCAAGTGCGTGCAGCGGCTATTGCTGCCACAGGACGGCCTATGTCAACGAGTACAGTACGCAGACGGCTACACGAGGGTGGGTTGTATGCCAGGAGACCAGTGTTGTGTATACCACTCACCCAGCATCAGAAGACAGCCCGCTTACGTTGGGCACGAGAACATGTGAACTGGACACTGGACCAGTGGCGGTCCGTTCTCTTCACTGATGAGTCCAGGTTCTCACTGGACAGTGATTCGCGACGCCGATTGGTCTGGAGAGAGGCAGGAACTCGTTACCATCCCTCCAATATTGTTGAAAGGGACAGATATGTTGGTGAAGGTGTGGTTGTATGGGGTGGCATTTCTATTGGTGGACGTACTGACCTCTATATCCTCCCATGTGGCACCATGACAGGTCAGCGCTATAGGGATGAGGTCCTTGCACGTTATGTGGAACCCTTCGCACGAGAACGAGGTCCGGGCTTCATTCTGCAGGACGATAATGCCCGTCCCCATAGGGCAGGACTAGTCGATCGGTTCTTTGACGAACACCATATTCAACGCATGGTGTGGCCATCCCGTTCCCCGGACCTTAACCCAATTGAACACATGTGGGATGCTCTGGGGAGACGTCTCGCTGGCCTTGTGCCCCCTCCACAAACACTCCAAGACCTTCAACTGTCTCTCTCCCAACAATGGATCCTCATACCCAATGAGTTGGTGGACAACCTTATTGGCAGCATGCGGCGGCGTTGTGAGGCGTGCATTGCTCCGCGCAGTGATCATATCCCTTATTAGTGTCAGACAACGGTCACTTTCCGTCTCCAACGTTTACCACCTGTGATGCTCCATGCGTACATTTCATTTCTTTTGCCCACGAGTGTACCTTGTTTTGTGTTTCTTCTGTTCTGTAAGGCGTGGGACACTTGTTTCTTTCGTTACAAATAAAATATGTACACCCTCCGGCCTTGTGTTTGATTCTATTGGATGATCACCATTTGTTGCTTAATTTATGGAGAGCAGTGTATTACACATGGGTAAAAATTTTTCCGGATGAGCCAATAGAGAGCTTCGACATGATTACATTGAGTGTAAAATCACTTCTGTATCTTCTATAGTAACGGAGATATGCGAGTTTGAAATTTTATATAATGTTTTTGTAAAACGTGATTCCAAGGATGTATTACATTGTTTCAACAATGAGAGTGGTTATTTCAAATCTCCACGAAAACGACTACAATCATGCACAAATAGATTGTTTACTTTATTGTTATGATAGTTTCCATGGTAACTAAGCATGAATATTACACATGGGTAAAGTTTTTCCGGATGAGCCAATAGAGAGCTTCGACCTGATTACATTGAGTGTAAAATCACTTCTGTATCTTCTAAAGTAACGGAGATATGCGAGTTTGAAATTTTATATAATGTTTTTGTAAAACGTGATTCCAAGGATGTATTACATTGTTTCAACAATGAAAGTGGTTATTTCAAATCTCCACGACAACGACTACAATCATGCACAAATAGATTGTTTACTTTATTGTTATGATAGTTTCCATGGTAACTAAGCATGAATATTACACATGGGTAAAGTTTTTCCGGATGAGCCAATAGAGAGCTTCGACCTGATTACATTGAGTGTAAAATCACTTCTGTATCTTCTATAGTAACGGAGATATGCGAGTTTGAAATTTTATATAATGTTTTTGTAAAACGTGATTCCAAGGATGTATTACATTGTTTCAACAATGAAAGTGGTTATTTCAAATCTCCACGACAACGACTAAAATCATGCACAAATAGATTGTTTACTTTATTGTTATGATAGTTTCCATGGTAACTAAGCATGAATATTACACATGGGTAAAATTTTTCCGCATGAGCCAATAGAGAGCTTCGACCTGATTACATTAAGTGTAAAATCACATCTGTATCTTCTATAGTAACGGAGATATGCGAGTTTGAAATTTTATATAATGTTTTTGTAAAACGTGATTCCAAGGATGTATTACATTGTTTCAACAATGAAAGTGGTTATTTAAATCTCCACGACAACGACTACAATCATGCACAAATAGATTGTTTACTTTATTGTTATGATAGTTTCCATGGTAACTAAGCATGAATATTACACATGGGTAAAAATTTTTCCGGATGAGCCAATAGAGAGCTTCGACATGATTACATTGAGTGTAAAATCACTTCTTTATCTTCTATAGTAACGGAGATATGCGAGTTTGAAATTTTATATAATGTTTTTGTAAAACGTGATTCCAAGGATGTATTACATTGTTTCAACAATGAGAGTGGTTATTTCAAATCTCCACGAAAACGACTACAATCATGCACAAATAGATTGTTTACTTTATTGTTATGACACTTTCCATGGTAAATAAGCATGAATATTACACATGGGTAAATTGTTTTCCTGATGAGCCAATAGAGAGCTTCGACCTGATTACATTGAGTGTAAAATCACTTCTGTATCTTCTAAAGTAACGGAGATATGCGAGTTTGAAATTTTATATAATGTTTTTGTAAAACGTGATTCCAAGGATGTATTACATTGTTTCAACAATGAGAGTGGTTATTTCAAATCTCCACGAAAACGACTACAATCATGCACAAATAGATTGTTTACTTTATTGTTATGATAGTTTCCATGGTAACTAAGCATGAATATTACACATGGGTAATTTTTTTCCGGATGAGCCAATAGAGAGCTTCGACCTGATTACATTGAGTGTAAAATCACTTCTGTATCTTCTAAAGTAACGGAGATATGCGAGTTTGAAATTTTATATAATGTTTTTGTAAATCGTAATTCCAAGGATGTATTACATTGTTTCAACAATGAAAGTGGTTATTTAAATCTCCACGACAACGACTACAATCATGCACAAATAGATTGTTTACTTTATTGTTATGATAGTTTCCATGGTAACTAAGCATGAATATTACACATGGGTAAAAATTTTTCCGGATGAGCCAATAGAGAGCTTCGACATGATTACATTGAGTGTAAAATCACTTCTTTATCTTCTATACTAACGGAGATATGCGAGTTTGAAATTTTATATAATGTTTTTGTAAAACGTGATTCCAAGGATGTATTACATTGTTTCAACAATGAGAGTGGTTATTTCAAATCTCCACGAAAACGACTACAATCATGCACAAATAGATTGTTTACTTTATTGTTATGATAGTTTCCATGGTAACTAAGCATGAATATTACACATGGGTAAAGTTTTTCCGGATTAGCCAATAGAGAGCTTCGACCTGATTACATTGAGTGTAAAATCACTTCTGTATCTTCTAAAGTAACGGAGATATGCGAGTTTGAAATTTTATATAATGTTTTTGTTAGACGTGATTCCAAGGATGTATTACATTGTTTCAACAATGAGAGTGGTTATTTCAAATCTCCACGAAAACGACTACAATCATGCACAAATAGATTGTTTACTTTATTGTTATGATAGTTTCCATGGTAACTAAGCATGAATATTACACATGGGTAAAGTTTTTCCGGATGAGCCAATAGAGAGCTTCGACCTGATTACATTGAGTGTAAAATCACTTCTGTATCTTCTAAAGTAACGGAGATATGCGAGTTTGAAATTTTATATAATGTTTTTGTAAAACGTGATTCCAAGGATGTATTACATTGTTTCAACAATGAGAGTGGTTATTTCAAATCTCCACGAAAACGACTACAATCATGCACAAATAGATTGTTTACTTTATTGTTATGATAGTTTCCATGGTAACTAAGCATGAATATTACACATGGGTAAAGTTTTTCCGGATGAGCCAATAGAGAGCTTCGACATGATTACATTGAGTGTAAAATCACTTCTTTATCTTCTATAGTAACGGAGATATGCGAGTTTGAAATTTTATATAATGTTTTTGTAAAACGTGATTCCAAGGATGTATTACATTGTTTCAACAATGAGAGTGGTTATTTCAAATCTCCACGAAAACGACTACAATCATGCACAAATAGATTGTTTACTTTATTGTTATGACACTTTCCATGGTAAATAAGCATGAATATTACACATGGGTAAATTGTTTTCCTGATGAGCCAATAGAGAGCTTCGACATGATTACATTGAGTGTAAAATCACTTCTGTATCTTCTATAGTAACGGAGATATGCGAGTTTGAAATTTTATATAATGTTTTTGTAAAACGTGATTCCAAGGATGTATTACATTGTTTCAACAATGAAAGTGGTTATTTCAAATCTCCACGACAACGACTACAATCATGCACAAATAGATTGTTTACTTTATTGTTATGATAGTTTCCATGGTAACTAAGCATGAATATTACACATGGGTAAAGTTTTTCCGGATGAGCCAATAGAGAGCTTCGACCTGATTACATTGAGTGTAAAATCACTTCTGTATCTTCTATAGTAACGGAGATATGCGAGTTTGAAATTTTATATAATGTTTTTGTAAAACGTGATTCCAAGGATGTATTACATTGTTTCAACAATGAAAGTGGTTATTTCAAATCTCCACGACAACGACTAAAATCATGCACATATAGATTGTTTACTTTATTGTTATGATAGTTTCCATGGTAACTAAGCATGAATATTACACATGGGTAAAATTTTTCCGCATGAGCCAATAGAGAGCTTCGACCTGATTACATTAAGTGTAAAATCACATCTGTATCTTCTATAGTAACGGAGATATGCGAGTTTGAAATTTTATATAATGTTTTTGTAAAACGTGATTCCAAGGATGTATTACATTGTTTCAACAATGAAAGTGGTTATTTAAATCTCCACGACAACGACTACAATCATGCACAAATAGATTGTTTACTTTATTGTTATGATAGTTTCCATGGTAACTAAGCATGAATATTACACATGGGTAAAGTTTTTCCGGATGAGCCAATGGAGAGCTTCGACCTGATTACATTGAGTGTAAAATCACTTCTGTATCTTCTAAAGTAACGGAGATATGCGAGTTTGAAATTTTATATAATGTTTTTGTTAGACGTGATTCCAAGGATGTATTACATTGTTTCAACAATGAGAGTGGTTATTTCAAATCTCCACGAAAACGACTACAATCATGCACAAATAGATTGTTTACTTTATTGTTATGACACTTTCCATGGTAAATAAGCATGAATATTACACATGGGTAAATTTTTCCGCATGAGCCAATAGAGAGCTTCGACCTGATTACATTAAGTGTAAAATCACATCTGTATCTTCTATAGTAACGGAGATATGCGAGTTTGAAATTTTATATAATGTTTTTGTAAAACGTGATTCCAAGGATGTATTACATTGTTTCAACAATGAAAGTGGTTATTTCAAATCTCCACGACAACGACTACAATCATGCACAAATAGATTGTTTACTTTATTGTTATGATAGTTTCCATGGTAACTAAGCATGAATATTACACATGGGTAAAGTTTTTCCGGATGAGCCAATAGAGAGCTTCGACCTGATTACATTGAGTGTAAAATCACTTCTGTATCTTCTAAAGTAACGGAGATATGCGAGTTTGAAATTTTATATAATGTTTTTGTAAAACGTGATTCCAAGGATGTATTACATTGTTTCAACAATGAAAGTGGTTATTTCAAATCTCCACGACAACGACTACAATCATGCACAAATAGATTGTTTACTTTATTGTTATGATAGTTTCCATGGTAACTAAGCATGAATATTACACATGGGTAAAGTTTTTCCGGATGAGCCAATAGAGAGCTTCGACCTGATTACATTGAGTGTAAAATCACTTCTGTATCTTCTAAAGTAACGGAGATATGCGAGTTTGAAATTTTATATAATGTTTTTGTAAATCGTAATTCCAAGGATGTATTACATTGTTTCAACAATGAAAGTGGTTATTTAAATCTCCACGACAACGACTACAATCATGCACAAATAGATTGTTTACTTTATTGTTATGATAGTTTCCATGGTAACTAAGCATGAATATTACACATGGGTAAAAATTTTTCCGGATGAGCCAATAGAGAGCTTCGACATGATTACATTGAGTGTAAAATCACTTCTTTATCTTCTATAGTAACGGAGATATGCGAGTTTGAAATTTTATATAATGTTTTTGTAAAACGTGATTCCAAGGATGTATTACATTGTTTCAACAATGAGAGTGGTTATTTCAAATCTCCACGAAAACGACTACAATCATGCACAAATAGATTGTTTACTTTATTGTTATGATAGTTTCCATGGTAACTAAGCATGAATATTACACATGGGTAAAGTTTTTCCGGATGAGCCAATAGAGAGCTTCGACCTGATTACATTGAGTGTAAAATCACTTCTGTATCTTCTAAAGTAACGGAGATATGCGAGTTTGAAATTTTATATAATGTTTTTGTAAATCGTAATTCCAAGGATGTATTACATTGTTTCAACAATGAAAGTGGTTATTTAAATCTCCACGACAACGACTACAATCATGCACAAATAGATTGTTTACTTTATTGTTATGATAGTTTCCATGGTAACTAAGCATGAATATTACACATGGGTAAAAATTTTTCCGGATGAGCCAATAGAGAGCTTCGACATGATTACATTGAGTGTAAAATCACTTCTGTATCTTCTATAGTAACGGAGATATGCGAGTTTGAAATTTTATATAATGTTTTTGTAAAACGTGATTCCAAGGATGTATTACATTGTTTCAACAATGAGAGTGGTTATTTCAAATCACCACGAAAACGACTACAATCATGCACAAATAGATTGTTTACTTTATTGTTATGATAGTTTCCATGGTAACTAAGCATGAATATTACACATGGGTAAAGTTTTTCCGGATGAGCCAATAGAGAGCCTCGACCTGATTACATTGAGTGTAAAATCACTTCTGTATCTTCTAAAGTAACGGAGATATGCGAGTTTGAAATTTTATATAATGTTTTTGTTAGACGTGATTCCAAGGATGTATTACATTGTTTCAACAATGAGAGTGGTTATTTCAAATCTCCACGAAAACGACTACAAGCATGCACAAATAGATTGTTTACTTTATTGTTATGATAGTTTCCATGGTAACTAAGCATGAATATTACACATGGGTAAAGTTTTTCCGGATGAGCCAATAGAGAGCTTCGACCTGATTACATTGAGTGTAAAATCACTTCTGTATCTTCTAAAGTAACGGAGATATGCGAGTTTGAAATTTTATATAATGTTTTTGTAAAACGTGATTCCAAGGATGTATTACATTGTTTCAACAATGAGAGTGGTTATTTCAAATCTCCACGAAAACGACTACAATCATGCACAAATAGATTGTTTACTTTATTGTTATGATAGTTTCCATGGTAACTAAGCATGAATATTACACATGGGTAATTTTTTTCCGGATGAGCCAATAGAGAGCTTCGACCTGATTACATTGAGTGTAAAATCACTTCTGTATCTTCTATAGTAACGGAGATATGCGAGTTTGAAATTTTATATAATGTTTTTGTAAAACGTGATTCCAAGGATGTATTACATTGTTTCAACAATGAAAGTGGTTATTTCAAATCTCCACGACAACGACTACAATCATGCACAAATAGATTGTTTACTTTATTGTTATGATAGTTTCCATGGTAACTAAGCATGAATATTACACATGGGTAAAGTTTTTCCGGATGAGCCAATAGAGAGCTTCGACCTGATTACATTGAGTGTAAAATCACTTCTGTATCTTCTATAGTAACGGAGATATGCGAGTTTGAAATTTTATATAATGTTTTTGTAAAACGTGATTCCAAGGATGTATTACATTGTTTCAACAATGAAAGTGGTTATTTCAAATCTCCACGACAACGACTAAAATCATGCACAAATAGATTGTTTACTTTATTGTTATGATAGTTTCCATGGTAACTAAGCATGAATATTACACATGGGTAAAATTTTTCCGCATGAGCCAATAGAGAGCTTCGACCTGATTACATTAAGTGTAAAATCACATCTGTATCTTCTATAGTAACGGAGATATGCGAGTTTGAAATTTTATATAATGTTTTTGTAAAACGTGATTCCAAGGATGTATTACATTGTTTCAACAATGAAAGTGGTTATTTAAATCTCCACGACAACGACTACAATCATGCACAAATAGATTGTTTACTTTATTGTTATGATAGTTTCCATGGTAACTAAGCATGAATATTACACATGGGTAAAAATTTTTCCGGATGAGCCAATAGAGAGCTTCGACATGATTACATTGAGTGTAAAATCACTTCTTTATCTTCTATAGTAACGGAGATATGCGAGTTTGAAATTTTATATAATGTTTTTGTAAAACGTGATTCCAAGGATGTATTACATTGTTTCAACAATGAGAGTGGTTATTTCAAATCTCCACGAAAACGACTACAATCATGCACAAATAGATTGTTTACTTTATTGTTATGACACTTTCCATGGTAAATAAGCATGAATATTACACATGGGTAAATTGTTTTCCTGATGAGCCAATAGAGAGCTTCGACATGATTACATTGAGTGTAAAATCACTTCTGTATCTTCTATAGTAACGGAGATATGCGAGTTTGAAATTTTATATAATGTTTTTGTAAAACGTGATTCCAAGGATGTATTACATTGTTTCAACAATGAAAGTGGTTATTTCAAATCTCCACGACAACGACTACAATCATGCACAAATAGATTGTTTACTTTATTGTTATGATAGTTTCCATGGTAACTAAGCATGAATATTACACATGGGTAAAGTTTTTCCGGATGAGCCAATAGAGAGCTTCGACCTGATTACATTGAGTGTAAAATCACTTCTGTATCTTCTAAAGTAACGGAGATATGCGAGTTTGAAATTTTATATAATGTTTTTGTAAAACGTGATTCCAAGGATGTATTACATTGTTTCAACAATGAGAGTGGTTATTTCAAATCTCCACGAAAACGACTACAATCATGCACAAATAGATTGTTTACTTTATTGTTATGATAGTTTCCATGGTAACTTAGCATGAATATTACACATGGGTAATTTTTTTCCGGATGAGCCAATAGAGAGCTTCGACCTGATTACATTGAGTGTAAAATCACTTCTGTATCTTCTATAGTAACGGAGATATGCGAGTTTGAAATTTTATATAATGTTTTTGTAAAACGTGATTCCAAGGATGTATTACATTGTTTCAACAATGAAAGTGGTTATTTCAAATCTCCACGACAACGACTACAATCATGCACAAATAGATTGTTTACTTTATTGTTATGATAGTTTCCATGGTAACTAAGCATGAATATTACACATGGGTAAAGTTTTTCCGGATGAGCCAATAGAGAGCTTCGACCTGATTACATTGAGTGTAAAATCACTTCTGTATCTTCTATAGTAACGGAGATATGCGAGTTTGAAATTTTATATAATGTTTTTGTAAAACGTGATTCCAAGGATGTATTACATTGTTTCAACAATGAAAGTGGTTATTTCAAATCTCCACGACAACGACTAAAATCATGCACAAATAGATTGTTTACTTTATTGTTATGATAGTTTCCATGGTAACTAAGCATGAATATTACACATGGGTAAAATTTTTCCGCATGAGCCAATAGAGAGCTTCGACCTGATTACATTAAGTGTAAAATCACATCTGTATCTTCTATAGTAACGGAGATATGCGAGTTTGAAATTTTATATAATGTTTTTGTAAAACGTGATTCCAAGGATGTATTACATTGTTTCAACAATGAAAGTGGTTATTTAAATCTCCACGACAACGACTACAATCATGCACAAATAGATTGTTTACTTTATTGTTATGATAGTTTCCATGGTAACTAAGCATGAATATTACACATGGGTAAAGTTTTTCCGGATGAGCCAATAGAGAGCTTCGACCTGATTACATTGAGTGTAAAATCACTTCTGTATCTTCTAAAGTAACGGAGATATGCGAGTTTGAAATTTTATATAATGTTTTTGTAAAACGTGATTCCAAGGATGTATTACATTGTTTCAACAATGAAAGTGGTTATTTCAAATCTCCACGACAACGACTACAATCATGCACAAATAGATTGTTTACTTTATTGTTATGATAGTTTCCATGGTAACTAAGCATGAATATTACACATGGGTAAAGTTTTTCCGGATGAGCCAATAGAGAGCTTCGACCTGATTACATTGAGTGTAAAATCACTTCTGTATCTTCTATAGTAACGGAGATATGCGAGTTTGAAATTTTATATAATGTTTTTGTAAAACGTGATTCCAAGGATGTATTACATTGTTTCAACAATGAAAGTGGTTATTTCAAATCTCCACGACAACGACTAAAATCATGCACAAATAGATTGTTTACTTTATTGTTATGATAGTTTCCATGGTAACTAAGCATGAATATTACACATGGGTAAAATTTTTCCGCATGAGCCAATAGAGAGCTTCGACCTGATTACATTAAGTGTAAAATCACATCTGTATCTTCTATAGTAACGGAGATATGCGAGTTTGAAATTTTATATAATGTTTTTGTAAAACGTGATTCCAAGGATGTATTACATTGTTTCAACAATGAAAGTGGTTATTTAAATCTCCACGACAACGACTACAATCATGCACAAATAGATTGTTTACTTTATTGTTATGATAGTTTCCATGGTAACTAAGCATGAATATTACACATGGGTAATTTTTTTCCGGATGAGCCAATAGAGAGCTTCGACCTGATTACATTGAGTGTAAAATCACTTCTGTATCTTCTATAGTAACGGAGATATGCGAGTTTGAAATTTTATATAATGTTTTTGTAAAACGTGATTCCAAGGATGTATTACATTGTTTCAACAATGAAAGTGGTTATTTCAAATCTCCACGACAACGACTACAATCATGCACAAATAGATTGTTTACTTTATTGTTATGATAGTTTCCATGGTAACTAAGCATGAATATTACACATGGGTAAAGTTTTTCCGGATGAGCCAATAGAGAGCTTCGACCTGATTACATTGAGTGTAAAATCACTTCTGTATCTTCTATAGTAACGGAGATATGCGAGTTTGAAATTTTATATAATGTTTTTGTAAAACGTGATTCCAAGGATGTATTACATTGTTTCAACAATGAAAGTGGTTATTTCAAATCTCCACGACAACGACTAAAATCATGCACAAATAGATTGTTTACTTTATTGTTATGATAGTTTCCATGGTAACTAAGCATGAATATTACACATGGGTAAAATTTTTCCGCATGAGCCAATTGAGAGCTTCGACCTGATTACATTAAGTGTAAAATCACATCTGTATCTTCTATAGTAACGGAGATATGCGAGTTTGAAATTTTATATAATGTTTTTGTAAAACGTGATTCCAAGGATGTATTACATTGTTTCAACAATGAAAGTGGTTATTTCAAATCTCCACGACAACGACTACAATCATGCACAAATAGATTGTTTACTTTATTGTTATGATAGTTTCCATGGTAACTAAGCATGAATATTACACATGGGTAAAAATTTTCCGGATGAGCCAATAGGGAGCTTCGACATGATTACATTGAGTGTAAAATCACTTCTGTATCTTCTATAGTAACGGAGATATGCGAGTTTGAAATTTTATATAATGTTTTTGTAAAACGTGATTCCAAGGATGTATTACATTGTTTCAACAATGAAAGTGGTTATTTCAAATCTCCACGACAACGACTACAATCATGCACAAATAGATTGTTTACTTTATTGTTATGATAGTTTCCATGGTAACTAAGCATGAATATTACACATGGGTAAAGTTTTTCCGGATGAGCCAATAGAGAGCTTCGACCTGATTACATTGAGTGTAAAATCACTTCTGTATCTTCTAAAGTAACGGAGATATGCGAGTTTGAAATTTTATATAATGTTTTTGTAAAACGTGATTCCAAGGATGTATTACATTGTTTCAACAATGAAAGTGGTTATTTCAAATCTCCACGAGAACGACTACAATCATGCACAAATAGATTGTTTACATTATTGTTATGATAGTTTCCATGGTAACTAAGCATGAATATTACACATGGGTAAAGTTTTTCCGGATGAGCCAATAGAGAGCTTCGACCTGATTACATTGAGTGTAAAATCACTTCTGTATCTTCTAAAGTAACGGAGATATGCGAGTTTGAAATTTTATATAATGTTTTTGTAAATCGTAATTCCAAGGATGTATTACATTGTTTCAACAATGAAAGTGGTTATTTAAATCTCCACGACAACGACTACAATCATGCACAAATAGATTGTTTACTTTATTGTTATGATAGTTTCCATGGTAACTAAGCATGAATATTACACATGGGTAAAGTTTTTCCGGATGAGCCAATAGAGAGCTTCGACCTGATTACATTGAGTGTAAAATCACTTCTGTATCTTCTAAAGTAACGGAGATATGCGAGTTTGAAATTTTATATAATGTTTTTGTTAGACGTGATTCCAAGGATGTATTACATTGTTTCAACAATGAGAGTGGTTATTTCAAATCTCCACGAAAACGACTACAATCATGCACAAATAGATTGTTTACTTTATTGTTATGATAGTTTCCATGGTAACTAAGCATGAATATTACACATGGGTAAAGTTTTTCCGGATGAGCCAATAGAGAGCTTCGACCTGATTACATTGAGTGTAAAATCACTTCTGTATCTTCTAAAGTAACGGAGATATGCGAGTTTGAAATTTTATATAATGTTTTTGTAAAACGTGATTCCAAGGATGTATTACATTGTTTCAACAATGAGAGTGGTTATTTCAAATCTCCACGAAAACGACTACAATCATGCACAAATAGATTGTTTACTTTATTGTTATGATAGTTTCCATGGTAACTAAGCATGAATATTACACATGGGTAATTTTTTTCCGGATGAGCCAATAGAGAGCTTCGACCTGATTACATTGAGTGTAAAATCACTTCTGTATCTTCTATAGTAACGGAGATATGCGAGTTTGAAATTTTATATAATGTTTTTGTAAAACGTGATTCCAAGGATGTATTACATTGTTTCAACAATGAAAGTGGTTATTTCAAATCTCCACGACAACGACTACAATCATGCACAAATAGATTGTTTACTTTATTGTTATGATAGTTTCCATGGTAACTAAGCATGAATATTACACATGGGTAAAGTTTTTCCGGATGAGCCAATAGAGAGCTTCGACCTGATTACATTGAGTGTAAAATCACTTCTGTATCTTCTATAGTAACGGAGATATGCGAGTTTGAAATTTTATATAATGTTTTTGTAAAACGTGATTCCAAGGATGTATTACATTGTTTCAACAATGAAAGTGGTTATTTCAAATCTCCACGACAACGACTAAAATCATGCACAAATAGATTGTTTACTTTATTGTTATGATAGTTTCCATGGTAACTAAGCATGAATATTACACATGGGTAAAATTTTTCCGGATGAGCCAATAGAGAGCTTCGACCTGATTACATTAAGTGTAAAATCACATCTGTATCTTCTATAGTAACGGAGATATGCGAGTTTGAAATTTTATATAATGTTTTTGTAAAACGTGATTCCAAGGATGTATTACATTGTTTCAACAATGAAAGTGGTTATTTAAATCTCCACGACAACGACTACAATCATGCACAAATAGATTGTTTACTTTATTGTTATGATAGTTTCCATGGTAACTAAGCATGAATATTACACATGGGTAAAAATTTTTCCGGATGAGCCAATAGAGAGCTTCGACATGATTACATTGAGTGTAAAATCACTTCTTTATCTTCTATAGTAACGGAGATATGCGAGTTTGAAATTTTATATAATGTTTTTGTAAAACGTGATTCCAAGGATGTATTACATTGTTTCAACAATGAGAGTGGTTATTTCAAATCTCCACGAAAACGACTACAATCATGCACAAATAGATTGTTTACTTTATTGTTATGACACTTTCCATGGTAAATAAGCATGAATATTACACATGGGTAAATTGTTTTCCTGATGAGCCAATAGAGATCTTCGACATGATTACATTGAGTGTAAAATCACTTCTTTATCTTCTATAGTAACGGAGATATGCGAGTTTGAAATTTTATATAATGTTTTTGTAAAACGTGATTCCAAGGACGTATTACATTGTTTCAACAATGAGAGTGGTTATTTCAAATCTCCACGAAAACGACTACAATCATGCACAAATAGATTGTTTACTTTATTGTTATGATAGTTTCCATGGTAACTAAGCATGAATATTACACATGGGTAAAGTTTTTCCGGATGAGCCAATAGAGAGCTTCGACCTGATTACATTGAGTGTAAAATCACTTCTGTATCTTCTAAAGTAACGGAGATATGCGAGTTTGAAATTTTATATAATGTTTTTGTAAAACGTGATTCCAAGGATGTATTACATTGTTTCAACAATGAAAGTGGTTATTTCAAATCTCCACGAAAACGACTACAATCATGCACAAATAGATTGTTTACTTTATTGTTATGATAGTTTCCATGGTAACTAAGCATGAATATTACACATGGGTAAATTGTTTTCCTGATGAGCCAATAGAGAGCTTCGACATGATTACATTGAGTGTAAAATCACTTCTGTATCTTCTATAGTAACGGAGATATGCGAGTTTGAAATTTTATATAATGTTTTTGTAAAACGTGATTCCAAGGATGTATTACATTGTTTCAACAATTAAAGTGGTTATTTCAAATCTCCACGACAACGACTACAATCATGCACAAATAGATTGTTTACTTTATTGTTATGATAGTTTCCATGGTAACTAAGCATGAATATTACACATGGGTAAAGTTTTTCCGGATGAGCCAATAGAGAGCTTCGACCTGATTACATTAAGTGTAAAATCACATCTGTATCTTCTATAGTAACGGAGATATGCGAGTTTGAAATTTTATATAATGTTTTTGTAAAACGTGATTCCAAGGATGTATTACATTGTTTCAACAATGAAAGTGGTTATTTCAAATCTCCACGACAACGACTACAATCATGCACAAATAGATTGTTTACTTTATTGTTATGATAGTTTCCATGGTAACTAAGCATGAATATTACACATGGGTAAAAATTTTCCGGATGAGCCAATAGGGAGCTTCGACATGATTACATTGAGTGTAAAATCACTTCTGTATCTTCTATAGTAACGGAGATATGCGAGTTTGAAATTTTATATAATGTTTTTGTAAAACGTGATTCCAAGGATGTATTACATTGTTTCAACAATGAAAGTGGTTATTTCAAATCTCCACGACAACGACTACAATCATGCACAAATAGATTGTTTACTTTATTGTTATGATAGTTTCCATGGTAACTAAGCATGAATATTACACATGGGTAAAGTTTTTCCGGATGAGCCAATAGAGAGCTTCGACCTGATTACATTGAGTGTAAAATCACTTCTGTATCTTCTAAAGTAACGGAGATATGCGAGTTTGAAATTTTATATGATGTTTTTGTAAAACGTGATTCCAAGGATGTATTACATTGTTTCAACAATGAAAGTGGTTATTTCAAATCTCCACGAGAACGACTACAATCATGCACAAATAGATTGTTTACATTATTGTTATGATAGTTTCCATGGTAACTAAGCATGAATATTACACATGGGTAAAGTTTTTCCGGATGAGCCAATAGAGAGCTTCGACCTGATTACATTGAGTGTAAAATCACTTCTGTATCTTCTAAAGTAACGGAGATATGCGAGTTTGAAATTTTATATAATGTTTTTGTAAATCGTAATTCCAAGGATGTATTACATTGTTTCAACAATGAAAGTGGTTATTTAAATCTCCACGACAACGACTACAATCATGCACAAATAGATTGTTTACTTTATTGTTATGATAGTTTCCATGGTAACTAAGCATGAATATTACACATGGGTAAAGTTTTTCCGGATGAGCCAATAGAGAGCTTCGACCTGATTACATTGAGTGTAAAATCACTTCTGTATCTTCTAAAGTAACGGAGATATGCGAGTTTGAAATTTTATATAATGTTTTTGTAAATCGTAATTCCAAGGATGTATTACATTGTTTCAACAATGAAAGTGGTTATTTAAATCTCCACGACAACGACTACAATCATGCACCAATAGATTGTTTACTTTATTGTTATGATAGTTTCCATGGTAACTAAGCATGAATATTACACATGGGTAAAAATTTTTCCGGATGAGCCAATAGAGAGCTTCGACATGATTACATTGAGTGTAAAATCACTTCTTTATCTTCTATAGTAACGGAGATATGCGAGTTTGAAATTTTATATAATGTTTTTGTAAAACGTGATTCCAAGGATGTATTACATTGTTTCAACAATGAGAGTGGTTATTTCAAATCTCCACGAAAACGACTACAATCATGCACAAATAGATTGTTTACTTTATTGTTATGATAGTTTCCATGGTAACTAAGCATGAATATTACACATGGGTAAAGTTTTTCCGGATGAGCCAATAGAGAGCTTCGACCTGATTACATTGAGTGTAAAATCACTTCTGTATCTTCTAAAGTAACGGAGATATGCGAGTTTGAAATTTTATATAATGTTTTTGTTAGACGTGATTCCAAGGATGTATTACATTGTTTCAACAATGAGAGTGGTTATTTCAAATCTCCACGAAAACGACTACAATCATGCACAAATAGATTGTTTACTTTATTGTTATGATAGTTTCCATGGTAACTAAGCATGAATATTACACATGGGTAAAGTTTTTCCGGATGAGCCAATAGAGAGCTTCGACCTGATTACATTGAGTGTAAAATCACTTCTGTATCTTCTAAAGTAACGGAGATATGCGAGTTTGAAATTTTATATAATGTTTTTGTAAAACGTGATTCCAAGGATGTATTACATTGTTTCAACAATGAGAGTGGTTATTTCAAATCTCCACGAAAACGACTACAATCATGCACAAATAGATTGTTTACTTTATTGTTATGATAGTTTCCATGGTAACTAAGCATGAATATTACACATGGGTAATTTTTTTCCGGATGAGCCAATAGAGAGCTTCGACCTGATTACATTGAGTGTAAAATCACTTCTGTATCTTCTATAGTAACGGAGATATGCGAGTTTGAAATTTTATATAATGTTTTTGTAAAACGTGATTCCAAGGATGTATTACATTGTTTCAACAATGAAAGTGGTTATTTCAAATCTCCACGACAACGACTACAATCATGCACAAATAGATTGTTTACTTTATTGTTATGATAGTTTCCATGGTAACTAAGCATGAATATTACACATGGGTAAAGTTTTTCCGGATGAGCCAATAGAGAGCTTCGACCTGATTACATTGAGTGTAAAATCACTTCTGTATCTTCTATAGTAACGGAGATATGCGAGTTTGAAATTTTATATAATGTTTTTGTAAAACGTGATTCCAAGGATGTATTACATTGTTTCAACAATGAAAGTGGTTATTTCAAATCTCCACGACAACGACTAAAATCATGCACAAATAGATTGTTTACTTTATTGTTATGATAGTTTCCATGGTAACTAAGCATGAATATTACACATGGGTAAAATTTTTCCGGATGAGCCAATAGAGAGCTTCGACCTGATTACATTAAGTGTAAAATCACATCTGTATCTTCTATAGTAACGGAGATATGCGAGTTTGAAATTTTATATAATGTTTTTGTAAAACGTGATTCCAAGGATGTATTACATTGTTTCAACAATGAAAGTGGTTATTTAAATCTCCACGACAACGACTACAATCATGCACAAATAGATTGTTTACTTTATTGTTATGATAGTTTCCATGGTAACTAAGCATGAATATTACACATGGGTAAAAATTTTTCCGGATGAGCCAATAGAGAGCTTCGACATGATTACATTGAGTGTAAAATCACTTCTTTATCTTCTATAGTAACGGAGATATGCGAGTTTGAAATTTTATATAATGTTTTTGTAAAACGTGATTCCAAGGATGTATTACATTGTTTCAACAATGAGAGTGGTTATTTCAAATCTCCACGAAAACGACTACAATCATGCACAAATAGATTGTTTACTTTATTGTTATGACACTTTCCATGGTAAATAAGCATGAATATTACACATGGGTAAATTGTTTTCCTGATGAGCCAATAGAGATCTTCGACATGATTACATTGAGTGTAAAATCACTTCTTTATCTTCTATAGTAACGGAGATATGCGAGTTTGAAATTTTATATAATGTTTTTGTAAAACGTGATTCCAAGGACGTATTACATTGTTTCAACAATGAGAGTGGTTATTTCAAATCTCCACGAAAACGACTACAATCATGCACAAATAGATTGTTTACTTTATTGTTATGATAGTTTCCATGGTAACTAAGCATGAATATTACACATGGGTAAAGTTTTTCCGGATGAGCCAATAGAGAGCTTCGACCTGATTACATTGAGTGTAAAATCACTTCTGTATCTTCTAAAGTAACGGAGATATGCGAGTTTGAAATTTTATATAATGTTTTTGTAAAACGTGATTCCAAGGATGTATTACATTGTTTCAACAATGAAAGTGGTTATTTCAAATCTCCACGACAACGACTACAATCATGCACAAATAGATTGTTTACTTTATTGTTATGATAGTTTCCATGGTAACTAAGCATGAATATTACACATGGGTAATTTTTTTCCGGATGAGCCAATAGAGAGCTTCGACCTGATTACATTGAGTGTAAAATCACTTCTGTATCTTCTATAGTAACGGAGATATGCGAGTTTGAAATTTTATATAATGTTTTTGTAAAACGTGATTCCAAGGATGTATTACATTGTTTCAACAATGAAAGTGGTTATTTCAAATCTCCACGACAACGACTACAATCATGCACAAATAGATTGTTTACTTTATTGTTATGATAGTTTCCATGGTAACTAAGCATGAATATTACACATGGGTAAAAATTTTCCGGATGAGCCAATAGGGAGCTTCGACATGATTACATTGAGTGTAAAATCACTTCTGTATCTTCTATAGTAACGGAGATATGCGAGTTTGAAATTTTATATAATGTTTTTGTAAAACGTGATTCCAAGGATGTATTACATTGTTTCAACAATGAAAGTGGTTATTTCAAATCTCCACGACAACGACTACAATCATGCACAAATAGATTGTTTACTTTATTGTTATGATAGTTTCCATGGTAACTAAGCATGAATATTACACATGGGTAAAGTTTTTCCGGATGAGCCAATAGAGAGCTTCGACCTGATTACATTGAGTGTAAAATCACTTCTGTATCTTCTAAAGTAACGGAGATATGCGAGTTTGAAATTTTATATAATGTTTTTGTAAAACGTGATTCCAAGGATGTATTACATTGTTTCAACAATGAAAGTGGTTATTTCAAATCTCCACGAGAACGACTACAATCATGCACAAATAGATTGTTTACATTATTGTTATGATAGTTTCCATGGTAACTAAGCATGAATATTACACATGGGTAAAGTTTTTCCGGATGAGCCAATAGAGAGCTTCGACCTGATTACATTGAGTGTAAAATCACTTCTGTATCTTCTAAAGTAACGGAGATATGCGAGTTTGAAATTTTATATAATGTTTTTGTAAATCGTAATTCCAAGGATGTATTACATTGTTTCAACAATGAAAGTGGTTATTTAAATCTCCACGACAACGACTACAATCATGCACAAATAGATTGTTTACTTTATTGTTATGATAGTTTCCATGGTAACTAAGCATGAATATTACACATGGGTAAAGTTTTTTCCGGATGAGCCAATAGAGAGCTTCGACCTGATTACATTGAGTGTAAAATCACTTCTGTATCTTCTAAAGTAACGGAGATATGCGAGTTTGAAATTTTATATAATGTTTTTGTAAATCGTAATTCCAAGGATGTATTACATTGTTTCAACAATGAAAGTGGTTATTTAAATCTCCACGACAACGACTACAATCATGCACCAATAGATTGTTTACTTTATTGTTATGATAGTTTCCATGGTAACTAAGCATGAATATTACACATGGGTAAAAATTTTTCCGGATGAGCCAATAGAGAGCTTCGACATGATTACATTGAGTGTAAAATCACTTCTTTATCTTCTATAGTAACGGAGATATGCGAGTTTGAAATTTTATATAATGTTTTTGTAAAACGTGATTCCAAGGATGTATTACATTGTTTCAACAATGAGAGTGGTTATTTCAAATCTCCACGAAAACGACTACAATCATGCACAAATAGATTGTTTACTTTATTGTTATGATAGTTTCCATGGTAACTAAGCATGAATATTACACATGGGTAAAGTTTTTCCGGATGAGCCAATAGAGAGCTTCGACCTGATTACATTGAGTGTAAAATCACTTCTGTATCTTCTAAAGTAACGGAGATATGCGAGTTTGAAATTTTATATAATGTTTTTGTTAGACGTGATTCCAAGGATGTATTACATTGTTTCAACAATGAGAGTGGTTATTTCAAATCTCCACGAAAACGACTACAATCATGCACAAATAGATTGTTTACTTTATTGTTATGATAGTTTCCATGGTAACTAAGCATGAATATTACACATGGGTAAAGTTTTTCCGGATGAGCCAATAGAGAGCTTCGACCTGATTACATTGAGTGTAAAATCACTTCTGTATCTTCTAAAGTAACGGAGATATGCGAGTTTGAAATTTTATATAATGTTTTTGTAAAACGTGATTCCAAGGATGTATTACATTGTTTCAACAATGAGAGTGGTTATTTCAAATCTCCACGAAAACGACTACAATCATGCACAAATAGATTGTTTACTTTATTGTTATGATAGTTTCCATGGTAACTAAGCATGAATATTACACATGGGTAATTTTTTTCCGGATGAGCCAATAGAGAGCTTCGACCTGATTACATTGAGTGTAAAATCACTTCTGTATCTTCTATAGTAACGGAGATATGCGAGTTTGAAATTTTATATAATGTTTTTGTAAAACGTGATTCCAAGGATGTATTACATTGTTTCAACAATGAAAGTGGTTATTTCAAATCTCCACGACAACGACTAAAATCATGCACAAATAGATTGTTTACTTTATTGTTATGATAGTTTCCATGGTAACTAAGCATGAATATTACACATGGGTAAAATTTTTCCGGATGAGCCAATAGAGAGCTTCGACCTGATTACATTAAGTGTAAAATCACATCTGTATCTTCTATAGTAACGGAGATATGCGAGTTTGAAATTTTATATAATGTTTTTGTAAAACGTGATTCCAAGGATGTATTACATTGTTTCAACAATGAAAGTGGTTATTTCAAATCTCCACGACAACGACTACAATCATGCACAAATAGATTGTTTACTTTATTGTTATGATAGTTTCCATGGTAACTAAGCATGAATATTACACATGGGTAAAAATTTTCCGGATGAGCCAATAGAGAGCTTCGACATGATTACATTGAGTGTAAAATCACTTCTGTATCTTCTATAGTAACGGAGATATGCGAGTTTGAAATTTTATATAATGTTTTTGTAAAACGTGATTCCAAGGATGTATTACATTGTTTCAACAATGAAAGTGGTTATTTCAAATCTCCACGACAACGACTACAATCATGCACAAATAGATTGTTTACTTTATTGTTATGATAGTTTCCATGGTAACTAAGCATGAATATTACACATGGGTAAAAATTTTCCGGATGAGCCAATAGAGAGCTTCAACATGATTACATTGAGTGTAAAATCACTTCTTTATCTTCTATAGTAACGGAGATATGCGAGTTTGAAATTTTATATAATGTTTTTGTAAAACGTGATTCCAAGGATGTATTACATTGTTTCAACAATGAGAGTGGTTATTTCAAATCTCCACGAAAACGACTACAATCATGCACAAATAGATTGTTTACTTTATTGTTATGATAGTTTCCATGGTAACTAAGCATGAATATTACACATGGGTAAAGTTTTTCCGGATGAGCCAATAGAGAGCTTCGACCTGATTACATTGAGTGTAAAATCACTTCTGTATCTTCTAAAGTAACGGAGATATGCGAGTTTGAAATTTTATATAATGTTTTTGTAAAACGTGATTCCAAGGATGTATTACATTGTTTCAACAATGAAAGTGGTTATTTCAAATCTCCACGACAACGACTACAATCATGCACAAATAGATTGTTTACTTTATTGTTATGATAGTTTCCATGGTAACTAAGCATGAATATTACACATGGGTAAAGTTTTTCCGGATGAGCCAATAGAGAGCTTCGACCTGATTACATTGAGTGTAAAATCACTTCTGTATCTTCTAAAGTAACGGAGATATGCGAGTTTGAAATTTTATATAATGTTTTTGTAAATCGTAATTCCAAGGATGTATTACATTGTTTCAACAATGAAAGTGGTTATTTAAATCTCCACGACAACGACTACAATCATGCACAAATAGATTGTTTACTTTATTGTTATGACACTTTCCATGGTAAATAAGCATGAATATTACACATGGGTAAATTGTTTTCCTGATGAGCCAATAGAGAGCTTCGACATGATTACATTGAGTGTAAAATCACTTCTTTATCTTCTATAGTAACGGAGATATGCGAGTTTGAAATTTTATATAATGTTTTTGTAAAACGTGATTCCAAGGACGTATTACATTGTTTCAACAATGAGAGTGGTTATTTCAAATCTCCACGAAAACGACTACAATCATGCACAAATAGATTGTTTACTTTATTGTTATGATAGTTTCCATGGTAACTAAGCATGAATATTACACATGGGTAAAGTTTTTCCGGATGAGCCAATAGAGAGCTTCGACCTGATTACATTGAGTGTAAAATCACTTCTGTATCTTCTATAGTAACGGAGATATGCGAGTTTGAAATTTTATATAATGTTTTTGTAAAACGTGATTCCAAGGATGTATTACATTGTTTCAACAATGAAAGTGGTTATTTCAAATCTCCACGACAACGACTACAATCATGCACAAATAGATTGTTTACTTTATTGTTATGATAGTTTCCATGGTAACTAAGCATGAATATTACACATGGGTAAAGTTTTTCCGGATGAGCCAATAGAGAGCTTCGACCTGATTACATTGAGTGTAAAATCACTTCTGTATCTTCTAAAGTAACGGAGATATGCGAGTTTGAAATTTTATATAATGTTTTTGTTAGACGTGATTCCAAGGATGTATTACATTGTTTCAACAATGAGAGTGGTTATTTCAAATCTCCACGAAAACGACTACAATCATGCACAAATAGATTGTTTACTTTATTGTTATGATAGTTTCCATGGTAACTAAGCATGAATATTACACATGGGTAAAGTTTTTCCGGATGAGCCAATAGAGAGCTTCGACCTGATTACATTGAGTGTAAAATCACTTCTGTATCTTCTAAAGTAACGGAGATATGCGAGTTTGAAATTTTATATAATGTTTTTGTAAAACGTGATTCCAAGGATGTATTACATTGTTTCAACAATGAGAGTGGTTATTTCAAATCTCCACGAAAACGACTACAATCATGCACAAATAGATTGTTTACTTTATTGTTATGATAGTTTCCATGGTAACTAAGCATGAATATTACACATGGGTAATTTTTTTCCGGATGAGCCAATAGAGAGCTTCGACCTGATTACATTGAGTGTAAAATCACTTCTGTATCTTCTATAGTAACGGAGATATGCGAGTTTGAAATTTTATATAATGTTTTTGTAAAACGTGATTCCAAGGATGTATTACATTGTTTCAACAATGAAAGTGGTTATTTCAAATCTCCACGACAACGACTAAAATCATGCACAAATAGATTGTTTACTTTATTGTTATGATAGTTTCCATGGTAACTAAGCATGAATATTACACATGGGTAAAATTTTTCCGGATGAGCCAATAGAGAGCTTCGACCTGATTACATTAAGTGTAAAATCACATCTGTATCTTCTATAGTAACGGAGATATGCGAGTTTGAAATTTTATATAATGTTTTTGTAAAACGTGATTCCAAGGATGTATTACATTGTTTCAACAATGAAAGTGGTTATTTCAAATCTCCACGACAACGACTACAATCATGCACAAATAGATTGTTTACTTTATTGTTATGATAGTTTCCATGGTAACTAAGCATGAATATTACACATGGGTAAAGTTTTTCCGGATGAGCCAATAGAGAGCTTCGACCTGATTACATTGAGTGTAAAATCACTTCTGTATCTTCTAAAGTAACGGAGATATGCGAGTTTGAAATTTTATATAATGTTTTTGTAAAACGTGATTCCAAGGATGTATTACATTGTTTCAACAATGAAAGTGGTTATTTCAAATCTCCACGACAACGACTACAATCATGCACAAATAGATTGTTTACTTTATTGTTATGATAGTTTCCATGGTAACTAAGCATGAATATTACACATGGGTAAAGTTTTTCCGGATGAGCCAATAGAGAGCTTCGACCTGATTACATTGAGTGTAAAATCACTTCTGTATCTTCTAAAGTAACGGAGATATGCGAGTTTGAAATTTTATATAATGTTTTTGTAAATCGTAATTCCAAGGATGTATTACATTGTTTCAACAATGAAAGTGGTTATTTAAATCTCCACGACAACGACTACAATCATGCACAAATAGATTGTTTACTTTATTGTTATGACACTTTCCATGGTAAATAAGCATGAATATTACACATGGGTAAATTGTTTTCCTGATGAGCCAATAGAGAGCTTCGACATGATTACATTGAGTGTAAAATCACTTCTTTATCTTCTATAGTAACGGAGATATGCGAGTTTGAAATTTTATATAATGTTTTTGTAAAACGTGATTCCAAGGACGTATTACATTGTTTCAACAATGAGAGTGGTTATTTCAAATCTCCACGAAAACGACTACAATCATGCACAAATAGATTGTTTACTTTATTGTTATGATAGTTTCCATGGTAACTAAGCATGAATATTACACATGGGTAAAGTTTTTCCGGATGAGCCAATAGAGAGCTTCGACCTGATTACATTGAGTGTAAAATCACTTCTGTATCTTCTATAGTAACGGAGATATGCGAGTTTGAAATTTTATATAATGTTTTTGTAAAACGTGATTCCAAGGATGTATTACATTGTTTCAACAATGAAAGTGGTTATTTCAAATCTCCACGACAACGACTACAATCATGCACAAATAGATTGTTTACTTTATTGTTATGATAGTTTCCATGGTAACTAAGCATGAATATTACACATGGGTAAAGTTTTTCCGGATGAGCCAATAGAGAGCTTCGACCTGATTACATTGAGTGTAAAATCACTTCTGTATCTTCTAAAGTAACGGAGATATGCGAGTTTGAAATTTTATATAATGTTTTTGTTAGACGTGATTCCAAGGATGTATTACATTGTTTCAACAATGAGAGTGGTTATTTCAAATCTCCACGAAAACGACTACAATCATGCACAAATAGATTGTTTACTTTATTGTTATGATAGTTTCCATGGTAACTAAGCATGAATATTACACATGGGTAAAGTTTTTCCGGATGAGCCAATAGAGAGCTTCGACCTGATTACATTGAGTGTAAAATCACTTCTGTATCTTCTAAAGTAACGGAGATATGCGAGTTTGAAATTTTATATAATGTTTTTGTAAAACGTGATTCCAAGGATGTATTACATTGTTTCAACAATGAAAGTGGTTATTTCAAATCTCCACGACAACGACTACAATCATGCACAAATAGATTGTTTACTTTATTGTTATGATAGTTTCCATGGTAACTAAGCATGAATATTACACATGGGTAATTTTTTTCCGGATGAGCCAATAGAGAGCTTCGACCTGATTACATTGAGTGTAAAATCACTTCTGTATCTTCTATAGTAACGGAGATATGCGAGTTTGAAATTTTATATAATGTTTTTGTAAAACGTGATTCCAAGGATGTATTACATTGTTTCAACAATGAAAGTGGTTATTTCAAATCTCCACGACAACGACTACAATCATGCACAAATAGATTGTTTACTTTATTGTTATGATAGTTTCCATGGTAACTAAGCATGAATATTACACATGGGTAAAAATTTTCCGGATGAGCCAATAGGGAGCTTCGACATGATTACATTGAGTGTAAAATCACTTCTGTATCTTCTATAGTAACGGAGATATGCGAGTTTGAAATTTTATATAATGTTTTTGTAAAACGTGATTCCAAGGATGTATTACATTGTTTCAACAATGAAAGTGGTTATTTCAAATCTCCACGACAACGACTACAATCATGCACAAATAGATTGTTTACTTTATTGTTATGATAGTTTCCATGGTAACTAAGCATGAATATTACACATGGGTAAAGTTTTTCCGGATGAGCCAATAGAGAGCTTCGACCTGATTACATTGAGTGTAAAATCACTTCTGTATCTTCTAAAGTAACGGAGATATGCGAGTTTGAAATTTTATATAATGTTTTTGTAAATCGTAATTCCAAGGATGTATTACATTGTTTCAACAATGAAAGTGGTTATTTAAATCTCCACGACAACGACTACAATCATGCACAAATAGATTGTTTACTTTATTGTTATGATAGTTTCCATGGTAACTAAGCATGAATATTACACATGGGTAAAGTTTTTTCCGGATGAGCCAATAGAGAGCTTCGACCTGATTACATTGAGTGTAAAATCACTTCTGTATCTTCTAAAGTAACGGAGATATGCGAGTTTGAAATTTTATATAATGTTTTTGTAAATCGTAATTCCAAGGATGTATTACATTGTTTCAACAATGAAAGTGGTTATTTAAATCTCCACGACAACGACTACAATCATGCACCAATAGATTGTTTACTTTATTGTTATGATAGTTTCCATGGTAACTAAGCATGAATATTACACATGGGTAAAAATTTTTCCGGATGAGCCAATAGAGAGCTTCGACATGATTACATTGAGTGTAAAATCACTTCTTTATCTTCTATAGTAACGGAGATATGCGAGTTTGAAATTTTATATAATGTTTTTGTAAAACGTGATTCCAAGGATGTATTACATTGTTTCAACAATGAGAGTGGTTATTTCAAATCTCCACGAAAACGACTACAATCATGCACAAATAGATTGTTTACTTTATTGTTATGATAGTTTCCATGGTAACTAAGCATGAATATTACACATGGGTAAAGTTTTTCCGGATGAGCCAATAGAGAGCTTCGACCTGATTACATTGAGTGTAAAATCACTTCTGTATCTTCTAAAGTAACGGAGATATGCGAGTTTGAAATTTTATATAATGTTTTTGTTAGACGTGATTCCAAGGATGTATTACATTGTTTCAACAATGAGAGTGGTTATTTCAAATCTCCACGAAAACGACTACAATCATGCACAAATAGATTGTTTACTTTATTGTTATGATAGTTTCCATGGTAACTAAGCATGAATATTACACATGGGTAAAGTTTTTCCGGATGAGCCAATAGAGAGCTTCGACCTGATTACATTGAGTGTAAAATCACTTCTGTATCTTCTAAAGTAACGGAGATATGCGAGTTTGAAATTTTATATAATGTTTTTGTAAAACGTGATTCCAAGGATGTATTACATTGTTTCAACAATGAGAGTGGTTATTTCAAATCTCCACGAAAACGACTACAATCATGCACAAATAGATTGTTTACTTTATTGTTATGATAGTTTCCATGGTAACTAAGCATGAATATTACACATGGGTAATTTTTTTCCGGATGAGCCAATAGAGAGCTTCGACCTGATTACATTGAGTGTAAAATCACTTCTGTATCTTCTATAGTAACGGAGATATGCGAGTTTGAAATTTTATATAATGTTTTTGTAAAACGTGATTCCAAGGATGTATTACATTGTTTCAACAATGAAAGTGGTTATTTCAAATCTCCACGACAACGACTAAAATCATGCACAAATAGATTGTTTACTTTATTGTTATGATAGTTTCCATGGTAACTAAGCATGAATATTACACATGGGTAAAATTTTTCCGGATGAGCCAATAGAGAGCTTCGACCTGATTACATTAAGTGTAAAATCACATCTGTATCTTCTATAGTAACGGAGATATGCGAGTTTGAAATTTTATATAATGTTTTTGTAAAACGTGATTCCAAGGATGTATTACATTGTTTCAACAATGAAAGTGGTTATTTCAAATCTCCACGACAACGACTACAATCATGCACAAATAGATTGTTTACTTTATTGTTATGATAGTTTCCATGGTAACTAAGCATGAATATTACACATGGGTAAAAATTTTCCGGATGAGCCAATAGAGAGCTTCGACATGATTACATTGAGTGTAAAATCACTTCTGTATCTTCTATAGTAACGGAGATATGCGAGTTTGAAATTTTATATAATGTTTTTGTAAAACGTGATTCCAAGGATGTATTACATTGTTTCAACAATGAAAGTGGTTATTTCAAATCTCCACGACAACGACTACAATCATGCACAAATAGATTGTTTACTTTATTGTTATGATAGTTTCCATGGTAACTAAGCATGAATATTACACATGGGTAAAAATTTTCCGGATGAGCCAATAGAGAGCTTCAACATGATTACATTGAGTGTAAAATCACTTCTTTATCTTCTATAGTAACGGAGATATGCGAGTTTGAAATTTTATATAATGTTTTTGTAAAACGTGATTCCAAGGATGTATTACATTGTTTCAACAATGAGAGTGGTTATTTCAAATCTCCACGAAAACGACTACAATCATGCACAAATAGATTGTTTACTTTATTGTTATGATAGTTTCCATGGTAACTAAGCATGAATATTACACATGGGTAAAGTTTTTCCGGATGAGCCAATAGAGAGCTTCGACCTGATTACATTGAGTGTAAAATCACTTCTGTATCTTCTAAAGTAACGGAGATATGCGAGTTTGAAATTTTATATAATGTTTTTGTAAAACGTGATTCCAAGGATGTATTACATTGTTTCAACAATGAAAGTGGTTATTTCAAATCTCCACGACAACGACTACAATCATGCACAAATAGATTGTTTACTTTATTGTTATGATAGTTTCCATGGTAACTAAGCATGAATATTACACATGGGTAAAGTTTTTCCGGATGAGCCAATAGAGAGCTTCGACCTGATTACATTGAGTGTAAAATCACTTCTGTATCTTCTAAAGTAACGGAGATATGCGAGTTTGAAATTTTATATAATGTTTTTGTAAATCGTAATTCCAAGGATGTATTACATTGTTTCAACAATGAAAGTGGTTATTTAAATCTCCACGACAACGACTACAATCATGCACAAATAGATTGTTTACTTTATTGTTATGACACTTTCCATGGTAAATAAGCATGAATATTACACATGGGTAAATTGTTTTCCTGATGAGCCAATAGAGAGCTTCGACATGATTACATTGAGTGTAAAATCACTTCTTTATCTTCTATAGTAACGGAGATATGCGAGTTTGAAATTTTATATAATGTTTTTGTAAAACGTGATTCCAAGGACGTATTACATTGTTTCAACAATGAGAGTGGTTATTTCAAATCTCCACGAAAACGACTACAATCATGCACAAATAGATTGTTTACTTTATTGTTATGATAGTTTCCATGGTAACTAAGCATGAATATTACACATGGGTAAAGTTTTTCCGGATGAGCCAATAGAGAGCTTCGACCTGATTACATTGAGTGTAAAATCACTTCTGTATCTTCTATAGTAACGGAGATATGCGAGTTTGAAATTTTATATAATGTTTTTGTAAAACGTGATTCCAAGGATGTATTACATTGTTTCAACAATGAAAGTGGTTATTTCAAATCTCCACGACAACGACTACAATCATGCACAAATAGATTGTTTACTTTATTGTTATGATAGTTTCCATGGTAACTAAGCATGAATATTACACATGGGTAAAGTTTTTCCGGATGAGCCAATAGAGAGCTTCGACCTGATTACATTGAGTGTAAAATCACTTCTGTATCTTCTAAAGTAACGGAGATATGCGAGTTTGAAATTTTATATAATGTTTTTGTTAGACGTGATTCCAAGGATGTATTACATTGTTTCAACAATGAGAGTGGTTATTTCAAATCTCCACGAAAACGACTACAATCATGCACAAATAGATTGTTTACTTTATTGTTATGATAGTTTCCATGGTAACTAAGCATGAATATTACACATGGGTAAAGTTTTTCCGGATGAGCCAATAGAGAGCTTCGACCTGATTACATTGAGTGTAAAATCACTTCTGTATCTTCTAAAGTAACGGAGATATGCGAGTTTGAAATTTTATATAATGTTTTTGTAAAACGTGATTCCAAGGATGTATTACATTGTTTCAACAATGAGAGTGGTTATTTCAAATCTCCACGAAAACGACTACAATCATGCACAAATAGATTGTTTACTTTATTGTTATGATAGTTTCCATGGTAACTAAGCATGAATATTACACATGGGTAATTTTTTTCCGGATGAGCCAATAGAGAGCTTCGACCTGATTACATTGAGTGTAAAATCACTTCTGTATCTTCTATAGTAACGGAGATATGCGAGTTTGAAATTTTATATAATGTTTTTGTAAAACGTGATTCCAAGGATGTATTACATTGTTTCAACAATGAAAGTGGTTATTTCAAATCTCCACGACAACGACTAAAATCATGCACAAATAGATTGTTTACTTTATTGTTATGATAGTTTCCATGGTAACTAAGCATGAATATTACACATGGGTAAAATTTTTCCGGATGAGCCAATAGAGAGCTTCGACCTGATTACATTAAGTGTAAAATCACATCTGTATCTTCTATAGTAACGGAGATATGCGAGTTTGAAATTTTATATAATGTTTTTGTAAAACGTGATTCCAAGGATGTATTACATTGTTTCAACAATGAAAGTGGTTATTTCAAATCTCCACGACAACGACTACAATCATGCACAAATAGATTGTTTACTTTATTGTTATGATAGTTTCCATGGTAACTAAGCATGAATATTACACATGGGTAAAGTTTTTCCGGATGAGCCAATAGAGAGCTTCGACCTGATTACATTGAGTGTAAAATCACTTCTGTATCTTCTAAAGTAACGGAGATATGCGAGTTTGAAATTTTATATAATGTTTTTGTAAAACGTGATTCCAAGGATGTATTACATTGTTTCAACAATGAAAGTGGTTATTTCAAATCTCCACGACAACGACTACAATCATGCACAAATAGATTGTTTACTTTATTGTTATGATAGTTTCCATGGTAACTAAGCATGAATATTACACATGGGTAAAGTTTTTCCGGATGAGCCAATAGAGAGCTTCGACCTGATTACATTGAGTGTAAAATCACTTCTGTATCTTCTAAAGTAACGGAGATATGCGAGTTTGAAATTTTATATAATGTTTTTGTAAATCGTAATTCCAAGGATGTATTACATTGTTTCAACAATGAAAGTGGTTATTTAAATCTCCACGACAACGACTACAATCATGCACAAATAGATTGTTTACTTTATTGTTATGACACTTTCCATGGTAAATAAGCATGAATATTACACATGGGTAAATTGTTTTCCTGATGAGCCAATAGAGAGCTTCGACATGATTACATTGAGTGTAAAATCACTTCTTTATCTTCTATAGTAACGGAGATATGCGAGTTTGAAATTTTATATAATGTTTTTGTAAAACGTGATTCCAAGGACGTATTACATTGTTTCAACAATGAGAGTGGTTATTTCAAATCTCCACGAAAACGACTACAATCATGCACAAATAGATTGTTTACTTTATTGTTATGATAGTTTCCATGGTAACTAAGCATGAATATTACACATGGGTAAAGTTTTTCCGGATGAGCCAATAGAGAGCTTCGACCTGATTACATTGAGTGTAAAATCACTTCTGTATCTTCTATAGTAACGGAGATATGCGAGTTTGAAATTTTATATAATGTTTTTGTAAAACGTGATTCCAAGGATGTATTACATTGTTTCAACAATGAAAGTGGTTATTTCAAATCTCCACGACAACGACTACAATCATGCACAAATAGATTGTTTACTTTATTGTTATGATAGTTTCCATGGTAACTAAGCATGAATATTACACATGGGTAAAGTTTTTCCGGATGAGCCAATAGAGAGCTTCGACCTGATTACATTGAGTGTAAAATCACTTCTGTATCTTCTAAAGTAACGGAGATATGCGAGTTTGAAATTTTATATAATGTTTTTGTTAGACGTGATTCCAAGGATGTATTACATTGTTTCAACAATGAGAGTGGTTATTTCAAATCTCCACGAAAACGACTACAATCATGCACAAATAGATTGTTTACTTTATTGTTATGATAGTTTCCATGGTAACTAAGCATGAATATTACACATGGGTAAAGTTTTTCCGGATGAGCCAATAGAGAGCTTCGACCTGATTACATTGAGTGTAAAATCACTTCTGTATCTTCTAAAGTAACGGAGATATGCGAGTTTGAAATTTTATATAATGTTTTTGTAAAACGTGATTCCAAGGATGTATTACATTGTTTCAACAATGAGAGTGGTTATTTCAAATCTCCACGAAAACGACTACAATCATGCACAAATAGATTGTTTACTTTATTGTTATGATAGTTTCCATGGTAACTAAGCATGAATATTACACATGGGTAATTTTTTTCCGGATGAGCCAATAGAGAGCTTCGACCTGATTACATTGAGTGTAAAATCACTTCTGTATCTTCTATAGTAACGGAGATATGCGAGTTTGAAATTTTATATAATGTTTTTGTAAAACGTGATTCCAAGGATGTATTACATTGTTTCAACAATGAAAGTGGTTATTTCAAATCTCCACGACAACGACTAAAATCATGCACAAATAGATTGTTTACTTTATTGTTATGATAGTTTCCATGGTAACTAAGCATGAATATTACACATGGGTAAAATTTTTCCGGATGAGCCAATAGAGAGCTTCGACCTGATTACATTAAGTGTAAAATCACATCTGTATCTTCTATAGTAACGGAGATATGCGAGTTTGAAATTTTATATAATGTTTTTGTAAAACGTGATTCCAAGGATGTATTACATTGTTTCAACAATGAAAGTGGTTATTTCAAATCTCCACGACAACGACTACAATCATGCACAAATAGATTGTTTACTTTATTGTTATGATAGTTTCCATGGTAACTAAGCATGAATATTACACATGGGTAAAAATTTTCCGGATGAGCCAATAGAGAGCTTCGACATGATTACATTGAGTGTAAAATCACTTCTGTATCTTCTATAGTAACGGAGATATGCGAGTTTGAAATTTTATATAATGTTTTTGTAAAACGTGATTCCAAGGATGTATTACATTGTTTCAACAATGAAAGTGGTTATTTCAAATCTCCACGACAACGACTACAATCATGCACAAATAGATTGTTTACTTTATTGTTATGATAGTTTCCATGGTAACTAAGCATGAATATTACACATGGGTAAAAATTTTCCGGATGAGCCAATAGAGAGCTTCAACATGATTACATTGAGTGTAAAATCACTTCTTTATCTTCTATAGTAACGGAGATATGCGAGTTTGAAATTTTATATAATGTTTTTGTAAAACGTGATTCCAAGGATGTATTACATTGTTTCAACAATGAGAGTGGTTATTTCAAATCTCCACGAAAACGACTACAATCATGCACAAATAGATTGTTTACTTTATTGTTATGATAGTTTCCATGGTAACTAAGCATGAATATTACACATGGGTAAAGTTTTTCCGGATGAGCCAATAGAGAGCTTCGACCTGATTACATTGAGTGTAAAATCACTTCTGTATCTTCTAAAGTAACGGAGATATGCGAGTTTGAAATTTTATATAATGTTTTTGTAAAACGTGATTCCAAGGATGTATTACATTGTTTCAACAATGAAAGTGGTTATTTCAAATCTCCACGACAACGACTACAATCATGCACAAATAGATTGTTTACTTTATTGTTATGATAGTTTCCATGGTAACTAAGCATGAATATTACACATGGGTAAAGTTTTTCCGGATGAGCCAATAGAGAGCTTCGACCTGATTACATTGAGTGTAAAATCACTTCTGTATCTTCTAAAGTAACGGAGATATGCGAGTTTGAAATTTTATATAATGTTTTTGTAAATCGTAATTCCAAGGATGTATTACATTGTTTCAACAATGAAAGTGGTTATTTAAATCTCCACGACAACGACTACAATCATGCACAAATAGATTGTTTACTTTATTGTTATGACACTTTCCATGGTAAATAAGCATGAATATTACACATGGGTAAATTGTTTTCCTGATGAGCCAATAGAGAGCTTCGACATGATTACATTGAGTGTAAAATCACTTCTTTATCTTCTATAGTAACGGAGATATGCGAGTTTGAAATTTTATATAATGTTTTTGTAAAACGTGATTCCAAGGACGTATTACATTGTTTCAACAATGAGAGTGGTTATTTCAAATCTCCACGAAAACGACTACAATCATGCACAAATAGATTGTTTACTTTATTGTTATGATAGTTTCCATGGTAACTAAGCATGAATATTACACATGGGTAAAGTTTTTCCGGATGAGCCAATAGAGAGCTTCGACCTGATTACATTGAGTGTAAAATCACTTCTGTATCTTCTATAGTAACGGAGATATGCGAGTTTGAAATTTTATATAATGTTTTTGTAAAACGTGATTCCAAGGATGTATTACATTGTTTCAACAATGAAAGTGGTTATTTCAAATCTCCACGACAACGACTAAAATCATGCACAAATAGATTGTTTACTTTATTGTTATGATAGTTTCCATGGTAACTAAGCATGAATATTACACATGGGTAAAATTTTTCCGCATGAGCCAATAGAGAGCTTCGACCTGATTACATTAAGTGTAAAATCACATCTGTATCTTCTATAGTAACGGAGATATGCGAGTTTGAAATTTTATATAATGTTTTTGTAAAACGTGATTCCAAAGATGTATTACATTGTTTCAACAATGAAAGTGGTTATTTCAAATCTCCACGACAACGACTACAATCATGCACAAATAGATTGTTTACTTTATTGTTATGATAGTTTCCATGGTAACTAAGCATGAATATTACACATGGGTAAAGTTTTTCCGGATGAGCCAATAGAGAGCTTCGACCTGATTACATTGAGTGTAAAATCACTTCTGTATCTTCTAAAGTAACGGAGATATGCGAGTTTGAAATTTTATATAATGTTTTTGTAAATCGTAATTCCAAGGATGTATTACATTGTTTCAACAATGAAAGTGGTTATTTAAATCTCCACGACAACGACTACAATCATGCACAAATAGATTGTTTACTTTATTGTTATTATAGTTTCCATGGTAACTAAGCATGAATATTACACATGGGTAAAGTTTTTTCCGGATGAGCCAATAGAGAGCTTCGACCTGATTACATTGAGTGTAAAATCACTTCTGTATCTTCTAAAGTAACGGAGATATGCGAGTTTGAAATTTTATATAATGTTTTTGTAAATCGTAATTCCAAGGATGTATTACATTGTTTCAACAATGAAAGTGGTTATTTAAATCTCCACGACAACGACTACAATCATGCACCAATAGATTGTTTACTTTATTGTTATGATAGTTTCCATGGTAACTAAGCATGAATATTACACATGGGTAAATTGTTTTCCTGATGAGCCAATAGAGAGCTTCGACATGATTACATTGAGTGTAAAATCACTTCTTTATCTTCTATAGTAACGGAGATATGCGAGTTTGAAATTTTATATAATGTTTTTGTAAAACGTGATTCCAAGGACGTATTACATTGTTTCAACAATGAGAGTGGTTATTTCAAATCTCCACGAAAACGACTACAATCACGCACAAATAGATTGTTTACTTTATTGTTATGATAGTTTCCATGGTAACTAAGCATGAATATTACACATGGGTAAAGTTTTTCCGGATGAGCCAATAGAGAGCTTCGACCTGATTACATTGAGTGTAAAATCACTTCTGTATCTTCTAAAGTAACGGAGATATGCGAGTTTGAAATTTTATATAATGTTTTTGTAAAACGTGATTCCAAGGATGTATTACATTGTTTCAACAATGAGAGTGGTTATTTCAAATCTCCACGAAAACGACTACAATCATGCACAAATAGATTGTTTACTTTATTGTTATGATAGTTTCCATGGTAACTAAGCATGAACATTACACATGGGTAAAATGTTTCAGCATGAGCCAATAGAGAGCTTCGACCTGATTACATTAAGTGTAAAATCACATCTGTATCTTCTATAGTAACGGAGATATGCGAGTTTGAAATGTTATATAATATTTTTGTTAGAAATGATTCCAAGGATGTATTACATTGTTTCAACAATAAAAGTGGTTATTTCAAATCTCCACGACAACGACTACAATCATGCACAAATAGATTGTTTACTTTATTGTTATGATAGTTTCCATGGTAACTAAGCATGAATATTACACATGGGTAAAGTTTTTCCGGATGAGCCAATAGAGAGCTTCGACCTGATTACATTGAGTGTAAAATCACTTCTGTATCTTCTATAGTAACGGAGATATGCGAGTTTGAAATTTTATATAATGTTTTTGTAAAACGTGATTCCAAGGATGTATTACATTGTTTCAACAATGAAAGTGGTTATTTCAAATCTCCACGACAACGACTAAAATCATGCACAAATAGATTGTTTACTTTATTGTTATGATAGTTTCCATGGTAACTAAGCATGAATATTACACATGGGTAAAATTTTTCCGCATGAGCCAATAGAGAGCTTCGACCTGATTACATTAAGTGTAAAATCACATCTGTATCTTCTATAGTAACGGAGATATGCGAGTTTGAAATTTTATATAATGTTTTTGTAAAACGTGATTCCAAGGATGTATTACATTGTTTCAACAATGAAAGTGGTTATTTCAAATCTCCACGACAACGACTACAATCATGCACAAATAGATTGTTTACTTTATTGTTATGATAGTTTCCATGGTAACTAAGCATGAATATTACACATGGGTAAAGTTTTTCCGGATGAGCCAATAGAGAGCTTCGACATGATTACATTGAGTGTAAAATCACTTCTGTATCTTCTATAGTAACGGAGATATGCGAGTTTGAAATTTTATATAATGTTTTTGTAAAACGTGATTCCAAGGATGTATTACATTGTTTCAACAATGAAAGTGGTTATTTCAAATCTCCACGACAACGACTACAATCATGCACAAATAGATTGTTTACTTTATTGTTATGATAGTTTCCATGGTAACTAAGCATGAATATTACACATGGGTAAAAATTTTTCCGGATGAGCCAATAGAGAGCTTCGACATGATTACATTGAGTGTAAAATCACTTCTGTATCTTCTAAAGTAACGGAGATATGCGAGTTTGAAATTTTATATAATGTTTTTGTTAGACGTGATTCCAAGGATGTATTACATTGTTTCAACAATGAGAGTGGTTATTTCAAATCTCCACGAAAACGACTACAATCATGCACAAATAGATTGTTTACTTTATTGTTATGATAGTTTCCATGGTAACTAAGCATGAATATTACACATGGGTAAAGTTTTTCCGGATGAGCCAATAGAGAGCTTCGACCTGATTACATTGAGTGTAAAATCACTTCTGTATCTTCTAAAGTAACGGAGATATGCGAGTTTGAAATTTTATATAATGTTTTTGTAAATCGTAATTCCAAGGATGTATTACATTGTTTCAACAATGAAAGTGGTTATTTAAATCTCCACGACAACGACTACAATCATGCACCAATAGATTGTTTACTTTATTGTTATGATAGTTTCCATGGTAACTAAGCATGAATATTACACATGGGTAAATTGTTTTCCTGATGAGCCAATAGAGAGCTTCGACATGATTACATTGAGTGTAAAATCACTTCTGTATCTTCTAAAGTAACGGAGATATGCGAGTTTGAAATTTTATATAATGTTTTTGTAAATCGTAATTCCATGGATGTATTACATTGTTTCAACAATGAAAGTGGTTATTTAAATCTCCACGACAACGACTACAATCATGCACAAATAGATTGTTTACTTTATTGTTATTATAGTTTCCATGGTAACTAAGCATGAATATTACACATGGGTAAAGTTTTTTCCGGATGAGCCAATAGAGAGCTTCGACCTGATTACATTGAGTGTAAAATCACTTCTGTATCTTCTAAAGTAACGGAGATATGCGAGTTTGAAATTTTATATAATGTTTTTGTAAATCGTAATTCCAAGGATGTATTACATTGTTTCAACAATGAAAGTGGTTATTTAAATCTCCACGACAACGACTACAATCATGCACCAATAGATTGTTTACTTTATTGTTATGATAGTTTCCATGGTAACTAAGCATGAATATTACACATGGGTAAATTGTTTTCCTGATGAGCCAATAGAGAGCTTCGACATGATTACATTGAGTGTAAAATCACTTCTTTATCTTCTATAGTAACGGAGATATGCGAGTTTGAAATTTTATATAATGTTTTTGTAAAACGTGATTCCAAGGACGTATTACATTGTTTCAACAATGAGAGTGGTTATTTCAAATCTCCACGAAAACGACTACAATCACGCACAAATAGATTGTTTACTTTATTGTTATGATAGTTTCCATGGTAACTAAGCATGAATATTACACATGGGTAAAGTTTTTCCGGATGAGCCAATAGAGAGCTTCGACCTGATTACATTGAGTGTAAAATCACTTCTGTATCTTCTAAAGTAACGGAGATATGCGAGTTTGAAATTTTATATAATGTTTTTGTAAAACGTGATTCCAAGGATGTATTACATTGTTTCAACAATGAGAGTGGTTATTTCAAATCTCCACGAAAACGACTACAATCATGCACAAATAGATTGTTTACTTTATTGTTATGATAGTTTCCATGGTAACTAAGCATGAACATTACACATGGGTAAAATGTTTCAGCATGAGCCAATAGAGAGCTTCGACCTGATTACATTAAGTGTAAAATCACATCTGTATCTTCTATAGTAACGGAGATATGCGAGTTTGAAATGTTATATAATATTTTTGTTAGAAATGATTCCAAGGATGTATTACATTGTTTCAACAATAAAAGTGGTTATTTCAAATCTCCACGACAACGACTACAATCATGCACAAATAGATTGTTTACTTTATTGTTATGATAGTTTCCATGGTAACTAAGCATGAATATTACACATGGGTAAAGTTTTTCCGGATGAGCCAATAGAGAGCTTCGACCTGATTACATTGAGTGTAAAATCACTTCTGTATCTTCTATAGTAACGGAGATATGCGAGTTTGAAATTTTATATAATGTTTTTGTAAAACGTGATTCCAAGGATGTATTACATTGTTTCAACAATGAAAGTGGTTATTTCAAATCTCCACGACAACGACTACAATCATGCACAAATAGATTGTTTACTTTATTGTTATGATAGTTTCCATGGTAACTAAGCATGAATATTACACATGGGTAAAGTTTTTCCGGATGAGCCAATAGAGAGCTTCGACATGATTACATTGAGTGTAAAATCACTTCTGTATCTTCTATAGTAACGGAGATATGCGAGTTTGAAATTTTATATAATGTTTTTGTAAAACGTGATTCCAAGGATGTATTACATTGTTTCAACAATGAAAGTGGTTATTTCAAATCTCCACGACAACGACTACAATCATGCACAAATAGATTGTTTACTTTATTGTTATGATAGTTTCCATGGTAACTAAGCATGAATATTACACATGGGTAAAAATTTTTCCGGATGAGCCAATAGAGAGCTTCGACATGATTACATTGAGTGTAAAATCACTTCTGTATCTTCTAAAGTAACGGAGATATGCGAGTTTGAAATTTTATATAATGTTTTTGTTAGACGTGATTCCAAGGATGTATTACATTGTTTCAACAATGAGAGTGGTTATTTCAAATCTCCACGAAAACGACTACAATCATGCACAAATAGATTGTTTACTTTATTGTTATGATAGTTTCCATGGTAACTAAGCATGAATATTACACATGGGTAAAGTTTTTCCGGATGAGCCAATAGAGAGCTTCGACCTGATTACATTGAGTGTAAAATCACTTCTGTATCTTCTAAAGTAACGGAGATATGCGAGTTTGAAATTTTATATAATGTTTTTGTAAAACGTGATTCCAAGGATGTATTACATTGTTTCAACAATGAAAGTGGTTATTTCAAATCTCCACGACAACGACTACAATCATGCACAAATAGATTGTTTACTTTATCGTTATGATAGTTTCCATGGTAACTAAGCATGAATGTTACACATGGGTAAAGTTTTTCCGGATGAGCCAATAGAGAGCTTCGACCTGATTACATTGAGTGTAAAATCACTTCTGTATCTTCTAAAGTAACGGAGATATGCGAGTTTGAAATTTTATATAATGTTTTTGTAAATCGTAATTCCAAGGATGTATTACATTGTTTCAACAATGAAAGTGGTTATTTAAATCTCCACGACAACGACTACAATCATGCACAAATAGATTTTTTACTTTATTTTTATGATAGTTTCCATGGTAACTAAGCATGAATATTACACATGGGTAAAAATTTTTCCGGATGAGCCAATAGAGAGCTTCGACATGATTACATTGAGTGTAAAATCACTTCTGTATCTTCTAAAGTAACGGAGATATGCGAGTTTGAAATTTTATATAATGTTTTTGTTAGACGTGAATCCAAGGATGTATTACATTGTTTCAACAATGAGAGTGGTTATTTCAAATCTCCACGAAAACGACTACAATCATGCACAAATAGATTGTTTACTTTATTGTTATGATAGTTTCCATGGTAACTAAGCATGAATATTACACATGGGTAAAAATTTTCCGGATGAGCCAATAGAGAGCTTCGACCTGATTACATTGAGTGTAAAATCACTTCTGTATCTTCTAAAGTAACGGAGATATGCGAGTTTGAAATTTTATATAATGTTTTTGTAAAACGTGATTCCAAGGATGTATTACATTGTTTCAACAATGAAAGTGGTTATTTCAAATCTCCACGACAACGACTACAATCATGCACAAATAGATTGTTTACTTTATTGTTATGATAGTTTCCATGGTAACTAAGCATGAATATTACACATGGGTAAAGTTTTTCCGGATGAGCCAATAGAGAGCTTCGACCTGATTACATTGAGTGTAAAATCACTTCTGTATCTTCTAAAGTAACGGAGATATGCGAGTTTGAAATTTTATATAATGTTTTTGTAAATCGTAATTCCAAGGATGTATTACATTGTTTCAACAATGAAAGTGGTTATTTAAATCTCCACGACAACGACTACAATCATGCACAAATAGATTGTTTACTTTATTGTTATGACACTTTCCATGGTAAATAAGCATGAATATTACACATGGGTAAATTGTTTTCCTGATGAGCCAATAGAGAGCTTCGACATGATTACATTGAGTGTAAAATCACTTCTTTATCTTCTATAGTAACGGAGATATGCGAGTTTGAAATTTTATATAATGTTTTTGTAAAACGTGATTCCAAGGACGTATTACATTGTTTCAACAATGAGAGTGGTTATTTCAAATCTCCACGAAAACGACTACAATCATGCACAAATAGATTGTTTACTTTATTGTTATGATAGTTTCCATGGTAACTAAGCATGAATATTACACATGGGTAAAGTTTTTCCGGATGAGCCAATAGAGAGCTTCGACCTGATTACATTGAGTGTAAAATCACTTCTGTATCTTCTAAAGTAACGGAGATATGCGAGTTTGAAATTTTATATAATGTTTTTGTAAAACGTGATTCCAAGGATGTATTACATTGTTTCAACAATGAGAGTGGTTATTTCAAATCTCCACGAAAACGACTACAATCATGCACAAATAGATTGTTTACTTTATTGTTATGATAGTTTCCATGGTAACTAAGCATGAACATTACACATGGGTAAAATGTTTCAGCATGAGCCAATAGAGAGCTTCGACCTGATTACATTAAGTGTAAAATCACATCTGTATCTTCTATAGTAACGGAGATATGCGAGTTTGAAATGTTATATAATATTTTTGTTAGAAATGATTCCAAGGATGTATTACATTGTTTCAACAATGAAAGTGGTTATTTCAAATCTCCACGACAACGACTACAATCATGCACAAATAGATTGTTTACTTTATTGTTATGATAGTTTCCATGGTAACTAAGCATGAATATTACACATGGGTAAAGTTTTTCCGGATGAGCCAATAGAGAGCTTCGACCTGATTACATTGAGTGTAAAATCACTTCTGTATCTTCTATAGTAACGGAGATATGCGAGTTTGAAATTTTATATAATGTTTTTGTAAAACGTGATTCCAAGGATGTATTACATTGTTTCAACAATGAAAGTGGTTATTTCAAATCTCCACGACAACGACTAAAATCATGCACAAATAGATTGTTTACTTTATTGTTATGATAGTTTCCATGGTAACTAAGCATGAATATTACACATGGGTAAAATTTTTCCGCATGAGCCAATAGAGAGCTTCGACCTGATTACATTAAGTGTAAAATCACATCTGTATCTTCTATAGTAACGGAGATATGCGAGTTTGAAATTTTATATAATGTTTTTGTAAAACGTGATTCCAAGGATGTATTACATTGTTTCAACAATGAAAGTGGTTATTTCAAATCTCCACGACAACGACTACAATCATGCACAAATAGATTGTTTACTTTATTGTTATGATAGTTTCCATGGTAACTAAGCATGAATATTACACATGGGTAAAGTTTTTCCGGATGAGCCAATAGAGAGCTTCGACATGATTACATTGAGTGTAAAATCACTTCTGTATCTTCTATAGTAACGGAGATATGCGAGTTTGAAATTTTATATAATGTTTTTTGTAAAACGTGATTCCAAGGATGTATTACATTGTTTCAACAATGAAAGTGGTTATTTCAAATCTCCACGACAACGACTACAATCATGCACAAATAGATTGTTTACTTTATTGTTATGATAGTTTCCATGGTAACTAAGCATGAATATTACACATGGGTAAAAATTTTTCCGGATGAGCCAATAGAGAGCTTCGACATGATTACATTGAGTGTAAAATCACTTCTGTATCTTCTAAAGTAACGGAGATATGCGAGTTTGAAATTTTATATAATGTTTTTGTTAGACGTGATTCCAAGGATGTATTACATTGTTTCAACAATGAGAGTGGTTATTTCAAATCTCCACGAAAACGACTACAATCATGCACAAATAGATTGTTTACTTTATTGTTATGATAGTTTCCATGGTAACTAAGCATGAATATTACACATGGGTAAAGTTTTTCCGGATGAGCCAATAGAGAGCTTCGACCTGATTACATTGAGTGTAAAATCACTTCTGTATCTTCTAAAGTAACGGAGATATGCGAGTTTGAAATTTTATATAATGTTTTTGTAAAACGTGATTCCAAGGATGTATTACATTGTTTCAACAATGAAAGTGGTTATTTCAAATCTCCACGACAACGACTACAATCATGCACAAATAGATTGTTTACTTTATCGTTATGATAGTTTCCATGGTAACTAAGCATGAATGTTACACATGGGTAAAGTTTTTCCGGATGAGCCAATAGAGAGCTTCGACCTGATTACATTGAGTGTAAAATCACTTCTGTATCTTCTAAAGTAACGGAGATATGCGAGTTTGAAATTTTATATAATGTTTTTGTAAATCGTAATTCCAAGGATGTATTACATTGTTTCAACAATGAAAGTGGTTATTTAAATCTCCACGACAACGACTACAATCATGCACAAATAGATTTTTTACTTTATTTTTATGATAGTTTCCATGGTAACTAAGCATGAATATTACACATGGGTAAAAATTTTTCCGGATGAGCCAATAGAGAGCTTCGACATGATTACATTGAGTGTAAAATCACTTCTGTATCTTCTAAAGTAACGGAGATATGCGAGTTTGAAATTTTATATAATGTTTTTGTTAGACGTGAATCCAAGGATGTATTACATTGTTTCAACAATGAGAGTGGTTATTTCAAATCTCCACGAAAACGACTACAATCATGCACAAATAGATTGTTTACTTTATTGTTATGATAGTTTCCATGGTAACTAAGCATGAATATTACACATGGGTAAAAATTTTCCGGATGAGCCAATAGAGAGCTTCGACCTGATTACATTGAGTGTAAAATCACTTCTGTATCTTCTAAAGTAACGGAGATATGCGAGTTTGAAATTTTATATAATGTTTTTGTAAAACGTGATTCCAAGGATGTATTACATTGTTTCAACAATGAAAGTGGTTATTTCAAATCTCCACGACAACGACTACAATCATGCACAAATAGATTGTTTACTTTATTGTTATGATAGTTTCCATGGTAACTAAGCATGAATATTACACATGGGTAAAGTTTTTCCGGATGAGCCAATAGAGAGCTTCGACCTGATTACATTGAGTGTAAAATCACTTCTGTATCTTCTAAAGTAACGGAGATATGCGAGTTTGAAATTTTATATAATGTTTTTGTAAATCGTAATTCCAAGGATGTATTACATTGTTTCAACAATGAAAGTGGTTATTTAAATCTCCACGACAACGACTACAATCATGCACAAATAGATTGTTTACTTTATTGTTATGACACTTTCCATGGTAAATAAGCATGAATATTACACATGGGTAAATTGTTTTCCTGATGAGCCAATAGAGAGCTTCGACATGATTACATTGAGTGTAAAATCACTTCTTTATCTTCTATAGTAACGGAGATATGCGAGTTTGAAATTTTATATAATGTTTTTGTAAAACGTGATTCCAAGGACGTATTACATTGTTTCAACAATGAGAGTGGTTATTTCAAATCTCCACGAAAACGACTACAATCATGCACAAATAGATTGTTTACTTTATTGTTATGATAGTTTCCATGGTAACTAAGCATGAATATTACACATGGGTAAAGTTTTTCCGGATGAGCCAATAGAGAGCTTCGACCTGATTACATTGAGTGTAAAATCACTTCTGTATCTTCTAAAGTAACGGAGATATGCGAGTTTGAAATTTTATATAATGTTTTTGTAAAACGTGATTCCAAGGATGTATTACATTGTTTCAACAATGAGAGTGGTTATTTCAAATCTCCACGAAAACGACTACAATCATGCACAAATAGATTGTTTACTTTATTGTTATGATAGTTTCCATGGTAACTAAGCATGAACATTACACATGGGTAAAATGTTTCAGCATGAGCCAATAGAGAGCTTCGACCTGATTACATTAAGTGTAAAATCACATCTGTATCTTCTATAGTAACGGAGATATGCGAGTTTGAAATGTTATATAATATTTTTGTTAGAAATGATTCCAAGGATGTATTACATTGTTTCAACAATGAAAGTGGTTATTTCAAATCTCCACGACAACGACTACAATCATGCACAAATAGATTGTTTACTTTATTGTTATGATAGTTTCCATGGTAACTAAGCATGAATATTACACATGGGTAAAGTTTTTCCGGATGAGCCAATAGAGAGCTTCGACCTGATTACATTGAGTGTAAAATCACTTCTGTATCTTCTATAGTAACGGAGATATGCGAGTTTGAAATTTTATATAATGTTTTTGTAAAACGTGATTCCAAGGATGTATTACATTGTTTCAACAATGAAAGTGGTTATTTCAAATCTCCACGACAACGACTAAAATCATGCACAAATAGATTGTTTACTTTATTGTTATGATAGTTTCCATGGTAACTAAGCATGAATATTACACATGGGTAAAATTTTTCCGCATGAGCCAATAGAGAGCTTCGACCTGATTACATTAAGTGTAAAATCACATCTGTATCTTCTATAGTAACGGAGATATGCGAGTTTGAAATTTTATATAATGTTTTTGTAAAACGTGATTCCAAGGATGTATTACATTGTTTCAACAATGAAAGTGGTTATTTCAAATCTCCACGACAACGACTACAATCATGCACAAATAGATTGTTTACTTTATTGTTATGATAGTTTCCATGGTAACTAAGCATGAATATTACACATGGGTAAAGTTTTTCCGGATGAGCCAATAGAGAGCTTCGACATGATTACATTGAGTGTAAAATCACTTCTGTATCTTCTATAGTAACGGAGATATGCGAGTTTGAAATTTTATATAATGTTTTTTGTAAAACGTGATTCCAAGGATGTATTACATTGTTTCAACAATGAAAGTGGTTATTTCAAATCTCCACGACAACGACTACAATCATGCACAAATAGATTGTTTACTTTATTGTTATGATAGTTTCCATGGTAACTAAGCATGAATATTACACATGGGTAAAAATTTTTCCGGATGAGCCAATAGAGAGCTTCGACATGATTACATTGAGTGTAAAATCACTTCTGTATCTTCTAAAGTAACGGAGATATGCGAGTTTGAAATTTTATATAATGTTTTTGTTAGACGTGATTCCAAGGATGTATTACATTGTTTCAACAATGAGAGTGGTTATTTCAAATCTCCACGAAAACGACTACAATCATGCACAAATAGATTGTTTACTTTATTGTTATGATAGTTTCCATGGTAACTAAGCATGAATATTACACATGGGTAAAGTTTTTCCGGATGAGCCAATAGAGAGCTTCGACCTGATTACATTGAGTGTAAAATCACTTCTGTATCTTCTAAAGTAACGGAGATATGCGAGTTTGAAATTTTATATAATGTTTTTGTAAAACGTGATTCCAAGGATGTATTACATTGTTTCAACAATGAAAGTGGTTATTTCAAATCTCCACGACAACGACTACAATCATGCACAAATAGATTGTTTACTTTATCGTTATGATAGTTTCCATGGTAACTAAGCATGAATGTTACACATGGGTAAAGTTTTTCCGGATGAGCCAATAGAGAGCTTCGACCTGATTACATTGAGTGTAAAATCACTTCTGTATCTTCTAAAGTAACGGAGATATGCGAGTTTGAAATTTTATATAATGTTTTTGTAAATCGTAATTCCAAGGATGTATTACATTGTTTCAACAATGAAAGTGGTTATTTAAATCTCCACGACAACGACTACAATCATGCACAAATAGATTGTTTACTTTATTGTTATGATAGTTTCCATGGTAACTAAGCATGAATATTACACATGGGTAAAAATTTTTCCGGATGAGCCAATAGAGAGCTTCGACCTGATTACATTGAGTTAAAAATCACTTCTGTATCTTCTAAAGTAACGGAGATATGCGAGTTTGAAATTTTATATAATGTTTTTGTAAAACGTGATTCCAAGGATGTATTACATTGTTTCAACAATGAGAGTGGTTATTTCAAATCTCCACGAAAACGACTACAATCATGCACAAATAGATTGTTTACTTTATTGTTATGATAGTTTCCATGGTAACTAAGCATGAACATTACACATGGGTAAAATGTTTCAGCATGAGCCAATAGAGAGCTTCGACCTGATTACATTAAGTGTAAAATCACATCTGTATCTTCTATAGTAACGGAGATATGCGAGTTTGAAATGTTATATAATATTTTTGTTAGAAATGATTCCAAGGATGTATTACATTGTTAGTAGTACAGTGTCCCCGGTTCAAGAACCGAAAATGGCGCTCGGTGGCGCTCGCAGTGTTGCTAACTCCTCACTTGAAAAAATCACCAAGGTTTTTTTTGGTCTAACTTAACCTAAAGCAAGGAGCTGGCAACCTTGCTTGAGGCTTTTTTTTTGCAGTGTTGCCAATTTTTTACTCGAAAAAATCACCAAAATAGTGGGGGTGCCCAGGTTCTGCGCCAGAAAATGGCGCTCGGTGAGGCTCGCAGCGTTGCCAACCCGGGCGAGGCGTAGCCTTTTACGGTGTATGTTAACCTCACCAGCGTTGCCAACTCGGGCGAGACGTAGCCTTTTACGGTGTATGTTAACCTCACAAGCAGCGTTGCCAACTCGTCGTAGCTTTTCACGGTGTATAATTTTTTAGCTTTTTTTGTGTGAGTGTACGTGTTCGGGCGAGGCGTAGCCTTTCACGGTGTATGTTAACCTCACCAGCGTTGCCAACTCGTCGTAGCCTTTTATGGTGTATGTTAACCTCACCAGTGTTGCCAACTCACTCCACGAAAATTTTACTAACTGATATTTTGAAGCTTTTCACGGTGTATGTTAACCTCACCAGCGTTGCCAACTCACTCCACGAAAATTTCACCAACTGATATTTTGAAGCTTTTCACGGTGTATGTTAACCTCACCAGTGTTGCCAACTCGTCGTAGCCTTTTATGGTGTATGTTAACCTCACCAGTGTTGCCAACTCACTCCACGAAAATTTCACCAACTGATCTTTTGAAGCCTTTTATGGTGTATGTTAACCTCACAAGCAGCGTTGCCAACTCGTCGTAGTTTTTCACGGTGTATATTAACCTCACCAGTGTTTCCAACTCGTCGTAGCCTTTCACGGTGTATGTTAACCTCACAAGCAGTGTTGCCAACTCCTCACTCGAAAAAATCACCAAGGTTTTTGTTTTTGGGTCTAACCTAACCTAAAGCAAGGAGCTGGCAATACTGCTTGAGGTTTTACAGTGCATAAAGCAATTTGCCAACCTACTGGTTTGCCATAGCTTTTTACAAAAAAAAAAGAGAGAAGAGAGAGAGGGAAGAGTTAAACAACCGACAGTGTTGCCAACACCTACCTACAGCTTTTTTTTTTCTTACTTGGCAAGGGCTATTTTGCTTGAGGCTTAACTAATTTATATACTGACGTAACATACATACACTGGGCAATAAAGCCGGCAACAAATATATACTGCCGTAAAAAGAGAGATGGATGGATGGATGGATGGCAACATAGTATGTGTGTGCGTGTATAATATATAGCATTATTAACTAGAGTGTGTTGGCAACCCACCTACAACTAAAAAAATAGAGATGCTAAAATTGCTGTAAGATGAAGAGAGAGACATATCGCGATTTTTGTAAACCTCTCTCACGGGAACGATGTGCTGCACATGTATATGCGCGCGCGCGCACCTGTATTGTGACGCAAACAAACAAATAATAATTGTTGTTTTTAGGATGCCTGGCCCCTAACCTCGCCAGGGTGCGTGGTGCCCAACCCAAAAAAGTTCTAATGGCTGCGGCTCTAGATAACCACACCTCTGTAGAGTTTCACGTGTTTTTTTTTTTTCCTCCAAACTTCCATGAAACCCTACAGAGGACCTCCGTAATGCATGCAACGTGTACTAACGACTCTAGTGTTATTTGATGTTGTAATATTTTTGGATATAGAATTTTGTGAGATATAGATAATAATAATTATGTTTATTATAATATTTTTTGATGAAGATGGAGAATGTATGTGTGTGTTACAAAATAAAGTTGCATGCTTTTTTCTAGTGTGTGTGTATGTGTTTTTGATGTTTCGACAGCATCTGAAACGATAAAAAAGAATTTTATTGTTAATTTTCTCATGTAAAAACAACAACAACAAAATTTTTGTGCAAAAATTCTGATTGTCTTGTGCTATAGTGCAAAAACTGATGATATTGTAATTCATAACTGATGAAATTAATATTGTAACTGATTTTGAACTAGTGAAATTTTTGTATTGTGCTATTGAAACTGATTGTGCTAGTACAAAAATTTCTTATTGTGCAAGAAAAGAGGTTAAAAACTTGTTAAAACTGCTCTGTGACCCTCTCGTTCTTCACGTCGTGGACAAAGGACTTCTCGGCGACCAGGATGACACTGCATACGGTATCCTCGGGCAACGGACTGTTGAACTCGCAGACGACCTTGATGTTGGTGCGATCGTTGACCACCACCTGCTTCCTCTTCGTGGTATTGATGACGGACATGGGTCTGTGGGTTATGAATTCGCTGGGCGTGTAGTACATGTCCATGCTTCCCTCGGTCACGCGTTTGAAAGAGGTGTAAGCTTCGTAAAGTTTTAGGTAATCGTCTTTGGTCATGTCGAGGTTGTAATTCTCGCGCGGGAAAACTTCGTTGCGCCCATTTTTCAGATAAACATTCTTGATCTTGCAGTCGTCGAATTTGCTGGAATCTTTTTCCTGGTTGTTATCGCGCCCGGTTTGAAAGAACACTACGACGAAATCTGGCATGTCGAACTGTATGTTGTTGAACTGAGTCGTCACGTCGAATTCCATGTGACTTCCCAACGCCATCTTCTGCACGCACTGGTAACCGTGAAAGTGAATCGGCACCTGCGGACTCTTCAAGATCTCCGCTTTGTACTTGAGGGCGTAGTTCGTCTCGTATTCCACGATCGGCATTCTCAATTCCATGCTTCGGATGACGCACTTGGCTGCTTCGGGTAATGTGTTGGCTATCGGCGTGCCGTCGGCGTTCAAGTTGGTGTATCGCATCAGTGCGCCGTTGTCGTTGGCCGCTCTTCGAAACGTGACGCGCAATCCCCCCTTCCACATGATCTCTTTGTAGTCGGAGAAGAATCCCGGCAGCAGACGCATGGGAAAGAGCACCGTGTGACTTCTCGTCGATATTTTTGTTCCCGCTTCGAATCCTCCCGCTTGATAGTATGCCGCGTCTGTTTTGGATAATTTCAATGTTCCCACTGCCGTCGACGTGATACCTGGATAATCGATTCTGTCGATGACGGTGTTGTGTTTCCTCACCTCCACCTGCGAGAACAGGTGAGGCACGAAGTTGTCCACGAGTTTCAAATTTGCATTGGGTGGAAACGCGTCTCCGCTTTCCTTCTTCACCACGTCGAATTGAAGATAGAGGTCCGCTCTGTGAGGATGAACAAACCCGTCGCCTACGTCCACGTCGTATTCGATCTCCCTGTTCGCTTCGTTGAGATTGGCGAACGTGCGACGGTTGGGAGGGAAAGATTGCAATTCGTAACTTTCGATTTGCTCCATTTTTACTATGCGTGTTATTTATTATACGTTGATCTCCACGATGGCAGTGGTTGTTGCACCTGCAAAATCCACCACCTCTCCTTTCTCGTTTGTCACCACCAACTCTATGTCGTCTATGCGGTTGCGGCATACTGGAAAATAGATCGGCGAAGAGGGTGTGTAGATGATCGGTTCCATGAATTCGGAACTAGGTTTGAATGTGGCTATGATTCCCGTCTGCTTGTGACTTCCTAACAATCCGTCCGAGGATTTCGTGATCATGCCTTCCGCCACGTTGCAGTGAACGTTTAGAGTTTCTATGGCTAGAAATTTAGGAATATTGACTGCCGTGTGCTTGATGCCAGCTTCGAGTTTTGTGTTGTTCTCGAAACCTAAAAGTTCTCCCATGGTGCCCAGGTCCACGGTCTCCGTCGCCGATAGGATTTCCACTCTGTGCGTGACCGAATTTTGAGAAAGGTACGTGCCTTTGGGTAATTGAGCTTGCAAAGTGGAAAGATTGTATTGGCCTGGCGTGACGACGATGTGTTCGCTTCCGACGCTAATTTTGTTGTTGTGCTGCGTGACGTTAGGTATGAGGTACATGCTGTAGAATGCGCGCAGAGCTACGGATTTAGGATAGACGATGTCGTCGTGCAGCGTGAGTTTCAGGATCGAAGATTCGCTCGTGAGATGGAACACGCCCATCGTGTTTCAGCTTCCACAATGCTTTCTGAAAATGTTCCACCGACGGGTTATTTATTTTAGACATGTATGCGAGAACGGAAAGGCATAGGTGGCCACAGTTAACATCGGTGAAACCCTGAATGCGTTTGTCATTGTAGTAGAGGTTGGCAACACTGAGATACTTCACCAACCTGGCAGGTGGTGTGCCACCGAACGAATCGAAAACAAATGCATTGTTATCGTCAATTTTGAGGTAGCATATCCAATGTGTACCAGGATTTTTGTAACTGTCCAGGTTGACCACGCCATACTCTTTTTTCTTCACAGCAGAGGGTAGAGAATCAGACATGAAAACACCCCTGAAGTTTTTTATTCCCAACAGTTCGATCAGAGATTCAATATCGAAGTTGGACAGGGCTTCTTCTTTTTTTTATATTTTTTCAAAGCATCGAGGTTACTTTTTTGTTTTTTGGTTATACCTTTCCCCTTTTTCTCCATAGCCAGGTTGTGACGTTTTTGTTCTTCCAATTCTGCCTTGTTCTTCTTCGAGTCGATGACGGTTTTCGCGATGGCGGCGCTACCGCCGGCCAAACTTCCAACGGCCCCCAATGCTGCCAGGATGGCTGGGATGCTGAATATGAAACCTCCGATTTTTTGCTGTTTCCGCGAACGCTGCAAGCGTCTCAATTGAGGTGTGCTGAGAAGTAATTTCATTCCGTGTCCTTTCGTCAAGCAAGAACGTTTCTTCTCGCGTTGTTTCTTGGTGAGTAACCCATCGAGGGCACCTAGATTTTTCAGATTGGAGTATGGTATCTGGTACACGACACCTTTGGGCTTCATGATGATGCTCTATATGCAATTTTTACGGTATGTTATTTATATATATGTTCTGAGATTTTTTTGTTTTGTGTAATTTTTTTCGGTATGTTATTTATATATAAATGTTCTGAGATTTTTTTTGTGTAATTTTTTTTTTCAAGGATATACTCCGCGCAGAGCCCTTACACAAATTCTATTACGTGCTTTGTTTTCTTACCAAGAAGTTCCTTTGTACCCTTGTACACGATTTGAGTTTTGTTCTCGATTAAAATAGCTAGCTTCTCGTCGGATAACATGTTAGCGTATCGATCTGGTAAAAATAGACTGTATTGTGCGTTGAGCAACAGACGCGCCTTGGGACCATACTGGGTAGAAACAATTGAACCGGAAGTTATCGTGTAAGGTTTGTCCACTTCCAATTCCTGAATTTTTACATACTCTACTGACAAATTTAGCATTTGTTTTAATGCTTGAAAGTCACTCATTTTTTCAGTCGTCATATTGAAGAGAAATTTTCAGTGTGTGTGTTAGAGAAATTTAATTTTTTTTCACAATGTGTGTTATTTATATATACACTGAAGATTATTTTTTTTTCACGATGTGTGTTATTTTATATATATTTTTTTTTCACGAGATTTTTGTATCGAAGATTTTTTTTGTCTGTGTTAGAGGAAGAAAGTTTGTGCTTCGGAAAATGCGATGATGTGCGTGATGATATCTTCCGTCTCTTGTTTCGACTTATGCCAATCATCTGTGAATCGTCTTCTCCCCTGCCTCGCCTCATGCAGTTCATCTAACCTATTGTTTAATTTTTCCCCTGCGGCCGAAAAAAGAGTGTCGAGATCGTCGCACCTCATGCCGCTAATTTCCCGAAGATAATCCTTGACAGCCATTTCACAAGGGATGCGAAATTCCGGCGTTGATCTCGCTATGATCAAAAATTTTCTTATATCCTCACAATCTCCGTTTACTGCATGTTTGAATATTTTGCACAGTAGTTCGTGTGGCAAGTCGGTTATACCAAACATGATGTTTTTTTTTTTACTGTATGTTATTTATATACCCCACCCAAGTTTTTGTTTTGTGTTCATGGCTATGGTGGTGCCCAGTGCCGCAACTCTTTCTCCCAGTGATGCGTCTCTGCTGACGAATCTTTCGAAAGCTGCGTGCTCTAATTTTCTGTCTGCTTCGTGACGTGCATCTAGATCGGTGCGAGTGGTGTTGTAGGCGATGTCGTGATTTTTGCATGCGGCGTCCAACAGATTCACACCCTTGTCTCCTCTCTCCAATCTTTTCTCGAGTTTGGTACCTGGTCCGCAGTACTGGTAGCCAGGTAAATGCATCTCGAAAGGTAACTTGTTGATGATGTCGTTCACGAGACCCTTTCCTTCGGCCACGTTCCAGAATCTCGGAGGCAGCGTGTTGATGATTTTAATGAGGTACCCTATGCCCTTGTCGTCGTTTACGATGAAGTTGGAAAGTTTTGTGCTGATCATGTCCACGATGCCAACCTTCTCGTTGTAGAAATTACGATTGCCTGCATTCTCCTCTCCTGCAATAACCAACAACCTGTCTATGAGCTTGCGCACGTCGTCCACCCAAACGAATTCTTTGGGTAACGTGTTGTAGAGTTTGACGCCGCTGCCTGTTTTCACCTGGTTCCATATCGGCTTGATGAGATTCCTGTATTTTTCGCCGCTGCTCGATTTCACCCTATTCTGCGTAGCGTCGTTGTTCTGGTACAAGGCGTCCGTCATGATCAGAATTTCCTTGTAACTCTGGTAATCTTCTTCGGTGTAATCCTTCGGCTGCTTTTTGGCAACAAGTTCCCACAGTCCCACCGTACCCGGATACCTGTTCCAGCTATTCTTATCGCCTAAATTGACTTTAATGTCGTTGCCTTCAAAAGTCACCTTCGATTTCCCAATCTTCCATACCACACCGCCGCCTTCATTGGTTTCCATGGTGGGATACAATCCGAACACTTCATCCTTGTCGAACTTGCCCGTGCTCAGGTAGTCTCGTGCCAAAGGTCCCAACTCGATCTTATCCAAAGACGACGACGTGCTGCTTATGGCTCGACGTCCTGGCGGTACGTCCTTCAGTTCGAACGGCGTTGAAGGAATGCTCGAAATAGGCGTGGGTACGGTGTAACTTTTAGCTGCAAGTGGTACGAGTTCGTTGATCAAATTTTTATTTTGTTCTGTGACGCCTTTAATTTCTTTACCTAGATCGCTGATGGCATCGATCACAGGTTGATCTTGACGTTTCTTCTCTTCGTAGAATCCGCGATTCTCGGATTTCCAACCTTTGAAGCGTTTCGCGAGGTAGTTTCGCAACTTGAGATTTTCGTCTTCGATTTTTCGTTTCGCCATAACGTTATTTATACACGTTGTTGCTCACAACGTTGCAACGTTTAGAAAGTCGTTGATTTTGTTTCTGTATTTTCCGTCGTTGGGTTTTCTTGTCATGTCGATCGTCGCGAATCCGAAATCGTCACTGTTCCAACAGTGGGAGCAGCAGCGTTCCAAAAATTGATTGTAGTTCATGTCTCCGCCTACGTAGTCATCGTACGCGTGTTTGAGGTTGGTGTGATCTTGACGAAACAAACATATGAAATTAGCGTTGTCGCGTACTAACTGTTTTGGAATTTTGGAAAACGTTTGAGCTAGGAAGAAGCAATCCATTCCTTTGTGACGACCTTGCGTGAAAAAGTTGCGAATTTCATTTTGATTTTCCAGGATGACATCGTCGAACACAACGACTGAATTTTCACGACAATCGTCGAGTGGTTTTATTTCCGAAGAGAACGTTGCAATGTCCAGACCATCGTACAGTTTTATCAGTTGCTGGTATTTCGCTTGTTCGAGACTTTTCGAAAATACGTAGAGGTGCCTGTTCTTCCAATCTAACCAATTCGGTGCGAGGAGAAAATTGTCCACGAGCAGTGTCGTTTTCCCACACCCTGAAGGGCCTACGATTAGACAACGGATGCTGTCGGGAAGCAACTCGCCGTTCTTTTTTTTCGTTTGACTTTCCGAATCAGGTAGACGTTTCACCACATTCCACGCACTCATAGAATCACTTTGTTCGCGTCGATCCAACTTTTTTCCGGAAGCCCCAGCCATTTGACAAACAGTTTGTCGCCTTTCCTACGCAATACTTTCTCGATGAGGTACGTGTCGGGATGTTTTGTTTTAGAGAGTTCCTCTTCGTAAAATCTTCCTTTCAAAATCTCGCCGCTACTATCTTTTATTATATACGTGTGTCGGTTTCCGGGTAAAACTCGAACCACCGTAAAAAGTTCCGTGCTCCAATTTTTTGTGAATCCCTTCTCGAAGGTGCGTTTGAATTTGCTGATCCTCACCTGGTCTCCAATTTTGAATTTTGATTTCTTGGTAGTCGTGGGAGTGTACTTTGGACAGTAAACTGTAGAAATTAAACGCTGCTCGTCGGATTTCGTAACATCAGCTGGCTTCATGCCTATCGTTCTGTGTACCGTATCATTATAGGTGTCGACGAGTTCCGGCAGTATGTCGACCCATTTGTAATTTCCTCGAAGCGTGAATCGTTTCCACATGTGTGTTTTCAAGGTTCGATTAAATCTTTCCACGATGCTGGCTTTGATGTGACTGAAGGTTGAATAATGTCGAATGTCCTGTTTTTGAATAAACTTTTGGAATACGGCATTGTAAAATTCTTTACCGTTGTCTGTTTGCAAAAACCGTGGCCGTCTGCCGCTTTCGCGAAAAATTGTCTTGAATGCTTCCGTGACGCATGTCCCCGTTTTGGCTTTCAAAGGTAGAGCCCATGCAAATTTCGAAAACGTGTCTATGACGGTGAGGAGGTACTTGTTGCCCTTGTTCAATTTATGCACATTTTTTAGATTGCCGCTACTCATCTCCACGAGGTCACTTTGCCAGAGGTCATCGATGCCCTTGGTTACCACCGCCAAACGTTGGTAGTTGCGACGTGCAGGTTTATGCAATTCTTCGACGATGGCTTGCCTAGACATTTTTTAGAGATTACGTTTGAAGAGAAGCACCAGCGTGATGGGATTCAAAGAGGGTGGCACTTCGCTCGTGTTTTGAATGATCAGCTTATCGCCGGCACTCACGTCAAAAACGGTAAGATCTTCGTCTTCGTGTATTTCATATATGTTGCGCGTTTCGTTCCAACGTGCCAGAGGAATGTTTCCTGCTTTCTGGACACCACGATTCGATATCAAGGTCATGGTGGGAACGCTAGCTTTTCTGCCGTGAGACCAGTACGAAAATTCGTTTATCTGAATTGTGCCATCGAGGAGAAACTTGTAGTACGGATGATAAGGATGTAACATGTACAGTTTGTTACCTTCGACGAACGTGGAGATTCTCTGTTGATTGGGTACGCTGTTGATTTCGATGGCTTGCAGAGAATGCAGTTTAGCAAATTTAGTATCGACGCTAACGAGGTTGCTGTGAAGCTGTCCTAGTGTATTTTGTACGGGCAACAAATGTTCGACGATGGTATCCGTTACTGTAGAAAATGACGGTTTGATTTTCACTTCCACGTTCAACTGCTTGAAGTTTTCGCTGAGTTCTTGTAATTTGGCACCGAAAGAGGTCAGCGTCGATTCCTGCGTGGATTCCAGCACTCCAACTTGATCTCTGATGTTGACGACAATACTCTGAAGGTTTTCGACTTGATTCAATTTCGAACTTTTCTCGGTAAGATCGTTCACGATGCTTCGCATCTCGGTAAACTGCGTGTGAAGGTCGGCGACGCTCTGCGAAGTGGGCAGCGTCGACACCAGCGAAGTAAGTTCGTCTCGAATCTGTTCCACGTTCGCCGTTTCCGTTTCTAGTCGTTTCAGCATACGCGATATGCTCCTTTTCAAAGCGTGTAATTCTTTTGAGGTGGGGAGATTGGCCACCCTACTCTCGAGATCGCTCAATGAACTTTTGATGTCGCTCGAATCGGATAGTGCCGTCACCGCCGATTTCAATTTTTCCAAATCTTCGCTCGAAGGTACGCTCGTCCGTAACGATTCCAAGTCACCCTGTATGTTGTCCAGTACGTGATGAAAATGAGCAAGATTCGTTTCGACGTTCAAATTTTCTAAATATTCGATCTTCTGCTGAACCGTGCTTAACGTGTCTTGTATGCTCGTCAACGCACTGGCTTCAGTGTGAATATTTTTAATTTCTTCGTTGATCAACTCCAGAGACGCCTGAAGCGTAGCGATGGTGGTTTGAATGTGTTCGAAATCTTGATAAGCCTCCAATTGAATTTTTATGTTCGCGACGCTTTTGCTGATGACTTGCAGTTCGTCTGACGATGGTAGGTTCGTCATGGTATCTTCCAAAGTCTGTAACTTGGATTTAATTTCTTCCAACGTGCCGGCGAATTCTTCTTGTAATTTGGAAACAACAACATGCAAGCGTTCTACATCAATATCCTTCACGACGGTTTGAAGTTCAGAGAAATTCTTTTCGATTGTCGAAGTTCGTTCTTCGATTTCGAGTTTCAATTTTTCCAAATCTTCATTTTTCGATTGAAATTGCTGCAATTTGGCCAAATCATTTTGAAGCTTATCCACGCTCAACTGTATATTTTGAACGTTGTCGTAAGAAGGTACGTCGACATAATTTTTTATGAGCGTTTTCAGTTCGGAATCGATTTTCAAAATAGGGTCGAGACATTGCGTTTGGAGCGTAGCGATCTCCGACTCTAAACTTTTGTTTAAGGTCTCCTGCAAAGCGATCAAATCGCTCCTCAACTTTTTAATTCGGACGTCCAACATAAGAATCTCTTCTGCGTGGTCTACACGCTTAGTGTTGCCGAAAATGTCGTTAGGCATTTTGGTTAACGGTTATTTATAATAGGATAGACGATTCGTAATTCAACGAAGAGAGGAATGAGTTTGTCGTAATCTCCTAGGAGTTCGACGTACAGGTAATCTCCTGCGGAAACATCGTACGTAATGTTAGAAAGCATCTTGTCGTGCTTGATTCGAAAAATGTTCTTGCCGGTAGATATTTTGATTTCGCCTACGTTTTCCGGATTCACGGTGATTTGAAGTTTTCCATCGATCGGAATTTTGTAAAAATGTAAATTGTTGTTGAAGACGTAAAACATCTTGCCCACATCGTCATCCAATTTCGTCCAAATGCTGTTAAGGTGAACAATCAGTAGACCGTTGAGTTTAGTTAACATGGAAGGTAGAAATTCATGATCTGTCGTCGCGCGATGTACAGCCTCCATGTTGGCTTGTTTTCGGAAACCAAAAAGATTCATATTATGCTGGTTATTTAAGAATACGGTCAAAGTTTTTTGTAATAACTGTCAGTGTTTTTTTTTGTAATAACTAACAAAATGATTTTTTTTGTTTTTTTTTTTTGTTTTGTTTTATGAATCTTCTGTTGAAGATGGACATATGTTGCAGGTTTTGCTTTCTGCTAAGCGATAGTGCCCCCACGGCAGTGTGTGGATTCCACATTGGAGAACACACCTCTTGTCGTCGTTGGGATCCAGGGCAATCTTCCTCACTTTGTTGGTGGTCAACACATGGTCGACGCTCTGGATGCGCTGTTCTGCTCTTAGAACCGGCGACCTGGTCTTGAGGCAATCCACGAAGTCCTCGAATGTGAGATGCTCCCGAACCACCTGTCTGCCGACACCCTTGGCCTTCTTGGTAACGCCACCCTCGGCTTTGATGGTATAGGCCTTGGCGCGAAGACCTGCAAACTCGAGAATCACATCTCCGTCCTTCTCGTCTTTGAGTTTGCCGGGCACTTTTTTGTTGCGGGCTAGGATGTCGTACTGGTTCGGCTGGGGATAGCCCGAGGTGTCGAAGAGCTCTTCAAGAGCTGGAACTGAGGCTATATCCCCGTATGCATCGGGTGAGCGGACGTGGTACACCAAGCTGTCCGTGTCCGTGTAGAGAAGCGAGATGTTGTGGCCGTAGTGTGAGCGTAATATGTCGTAGTACGTCTCGAACATGTGGAGCTTGCTCAGATCCAGAACCGCGGCTCCGACGTAGATAGGCTTGGTGAGTTTTACCACACCTTGCCTCATGTGAATCAGAGCCAGCTGCTCGTTATAGATTGTTCGAGACTTGAACAATGGACTCGCAACAAGCTGACGACAACGCTCTTTCCTCGTCACCAATTTTATGTCCACGCGATTCCGTACATTCTCCATGGTTTTGCCAAACACTGCATTATTCATAAGCTTGAAGAAATCCTTATCAAGCTCGGACGTGGCTGCGGTGCGGTGTTTGGTGTTGAGCTCGATATATGGACGCAACCATGGAGAATGCTCGAACTTGAGGATGTGGTGAACTGCGTGGACTGTGACCCCTCGCTGCATCAACCACCGGAGATTCTTGTAGTGCAGGACGTAATTCTTCTTGGGCTCGAAATCCATGACGAGCTTCTTCTGGTTGGAATCGGGTGGACACTTGAACTCGGGTGCAGGGGGAAGATCGCAGAACGAATCCTGCAGCTTCTCGGAGAACTCAAGGTCCACCTCGGCGAAGAACCCATGTTTCGAATCGTCGAAGCTTTCGATGTCGAAGTTGGAGGGATCGGTCCACTCGAACCCTCTAAAAGGGAGTGGCTGCATCATGGAGTGCCCGTACAAGTTATTCACGTCCGTGTGCATGATGTAGCTCGACGGTTGGGTGGAGTCGTAGCCAGTAGCCATGTGATGGTTGTTGGCGCGCGCGTGCCGTTGCGACACCTGAACCATTCCACCCCGCACGGCACGTTCCACAAACAGCATCATGTCCACGTCCGAAAGAAGTTCCAGCTTGATTTTCGTCACCAGAAACATGGCTGACCACGCCAGTCCGGGGAGACTATAGAAGTAGGCGGGATCCAGGTGGTAGATCTTCATTGCGGTCGCCCGGAACGTCTGGAACACGTCGGCGAGGAGCGTCACATCAAGTCTGAGGTAGGCGTCGTGGTAGTCTCCGAGAGTTCGACAACCTAGCTCGCGCCACATGGACTGGGCGTGATGATATTCTTCGTCGGTAATGTTCGAGCCTCGTAGCTGACTGTAGAACTTCGCCTGGGGAGGTAGCGACGTCTCCGCAAACTTGGTAGAGTCGGTGATGTATTCGTAGGGGTAGACCCCCTTACGCCTGAAGAGACCGGCGTCCAAGTTCGGAAAATTCGCAGAGGTAATAAGCATTTGTTCGTTGCTCAGCTTCCCTGCAAGAGCATCGAGGCTAGCCGGGAGAAACCTCAGGGAGTCGAGGAAGCGAAGCTCGACGGTAGAGTCTGCTCCCGGGATCGACACTAGTTTGCTCACACTGATGTAACGCTCCTCGTTCTGGGCGAGAACATTAATTCGCATGTCGTCGTACCCAAGATGCTTGATCAGGTGGTGAAAATCGTACCCCGAGCCGTTGTGAAAAAACACGGGGATGAAGCGTGGGTCCTGGGCCTTAAGGTTACATCTGTTGCACCAAGGACCAACGTACCTACCGCTAAAGTGATCGTGGTGATGGGCTTTACGGTTGTTGGCGGTGTACTCCTCGACGCAGACAGGGCAAGTGATGGCCTCGTCGTGTCTACGTTGATCATCGGGGGACAGTGGGAGCATAGACTTAGGGGTCAACAGCACCTTCCCTATCTCGTTGGCTTCCACAACCATCCTCTCGAGGAAGTGTTTGGCTGCGTCGGGACCACGGTACACGTAGGGCTCGGGCGCGATGTGTTGCTCTCGTCGCACCACAACGTATGCGAAACTGGATGCCTCGTGGAGTTGGTAAGGGGTGGTGGAGGAAACTTCGGGATCGGGATCGCAAGTGGACAGGGGTTTGAGGAAGGCTTCGAAATCCGCGATGATGATAGCGGGGTGCTCTACCATGGCACCGTGCATGTGGAAACACTCCACGGCACCAGGTTTGGGCAAGTCTGCCAACCCAGGTTCGTTGGCTTTGCAGTAGAGCTTGTGGCGAGCGAGCTTCTCGGCAGCGATGTTGCGACCTCTGATGCGCTGGTAATCCTGCCGTTCTCGATTACGAAATATAGACAAGCACCTGGGACAAACTTCTATGTGGTGTTCGTCTTTGCTCAGCTGGCTTGAAACAAGCCGAGAGAGCGAGCGAATGAGGGTGTAATGGTGATGGGTCTCGTCCTTGATAAGCAGAAGATGAATTTCCTGCGCACCGTCGTCGTCTACGTCGCTCACCCGGATGGGGTACACCACATTTTCGTCGATGAGGCCATAAACGTTAATGGCCAACCAAGGGTTGTGTGTACGGGTCTCGAACTTGCGAATATCCGAAAGCGCCACCGGATAGTCGATTCCAGCCATCGCATCTTCCAGCTCTGGCTCGTAGGGTAGGTAGTGGTTAACTCGGCGTGGTTGTTTTTTCGAGTGAACAGGGTGCAACGCTGCAAGCACACACCATATGAAACACTTGGCGTCACTGTTCTGAATGTTCAGGACGGCCTTCTTTTCCACAATCGCTTCTGGTAAGCGGACGTAGCTGGAGGCGGAGAGAGGCACAAACTTGCAAAGTTTGACGCGCAGTTCGTGACGCTCACCACACAGTGAACCCCCCGAACCCTTGGCTTGATGTTCCTCCTGCTTTGCCACCAGCTCCTCGGCAAACTTGTTGTAGATGACTTCTAGGTTTTCGACATCCGCCAGATGCAGCGTCTTCGCCTTGGTGTTGTGGCAGAAGCTGTAAATTTCATCAGATGGCTTCTTGTACCAGCAACGTAGCGATGCGTAGAATTTAGTGGAGTGCATTGCAAGCGCATCGCCGAGGATAGAAATAATTTGGGCTTGCACGTTCTCCAAAAAGCTACGCACATCGCATGAGCCCTCCGAAGTAAGAAGAAAATCCTCTAACGAACGCTGGAAAGCAGACTGGTTTGCTTTTATCGCAGGCTTGACGCGTTTGGCGGGTGGTGCATTGATGGAGGCTGCTTCTGCCTTCCTCTTGGTTGAGCTGGTCGACGGTTGAGCCCCAGATGTACTTTTGCTTAAACAAGTAAGCTTATGTTTTTTGGCATACGCAATTGTGATGTGTTTATTGCATCCAGAACATAATTCGGTGGCAGCCAAATGCTTGCCTGGCGCGCAGGTGCGACAATGTCTTGCAAAATGTTCGCTTGATATAGTTTTTTCGCACACAGGGCAACTTTTCATGGAGCGCATTTTTTCGGGGTATGTTTATTTATATATGGGTGGTGTTGCCTTCCTCAAATATATGCTTTAATCAACTCTATAAAAAAAATTAAAAAAAATATATAAGAAAAATATGATTGTAGATAGAAAAAACACAATAAATATTGTATGCATGTGTAATTCTATTTAGCTTATTTTTGCTAGACACGAATTTTCTTCAGATTTTATTGCCCATTAGTATATTTTTCGACTATTCTAGTAGAGGCGTGAAACTATGAAAATGTTTTTGTTTATATATATTCTATTGTTTTAGCTGATATAATAGCAAATATATATAGCTATTTTGAAATTCTAAAACTTTCAGGTATACTTAATTTTACATGCAAACATACATCATATAAAATTACACAATCGTATTTTTTTTCCATACACACATTTTTTTTATTTTTGGAAAACAAAGTTATTTTCGATCTCCATTTTTTTAAATCAAACAATAAACATTATTTGTGTTTATAGTATTTGTCGGGCAATAGCAGATAAAACAAGAATAGGTTTTCTACGACCTATAGTTTACGAGTTACAAAACAACTTAGAAATTACATCTTGAAATTTAAATTTAAAATAACTCGAAAACAGTAAGCACTAATCATTATGTTTCCAATAGGTTGTAGAGTACATTCAATTTTTTATCAAATGTCATTAAAATTTTCGAAATAGGGTAAAAACTAAGCCAGCAAATCAAGTTTCTCAAAAAAATAAAAAAAAATTGTCTATATTTTCGAAACTTGAGGGGGTGGAATCGATTTTATTTGCTAGTTGAATAGTTTTCGTCAAATCCTATCCAACAAACCTAAAATCATCATCCTAGTTCAATTAGGAGCCGAGAAAATCAATGTCTTGGAAAACATCTTAAGATAATTGTCTTAAGAAAATTTTCTTGACAGACCGGAAGTAACATCTTGAGATACCGGAAGTCGACTTTCTTAAAGATTAAGATATTTGTCTTAAGACGTTTTCCAAGACATTGATTTTTTCGACTCCTATGGGGGCTAGAACCATGTAACTTTGGTTTATGTATATACCAGTACTTGCCCGACCCAGTGGCCGAGTGGTTAGCACATCGCGCTACAACACCAAGGGTTCCCCGGGTTCAAATCCCGGTCAGGTATGGTTGTTTGTGAATATCCATTTTCATCAATTTCATCACTCACCCCCATCTTCGCAAATTAGCCAAGAGGCACAAAATGCGAAGTTAAAATAAACTAAATCAATCAATCAATCAATCATTAAGTTCGTGTTGTAATCATGAAATTAAATTTTAATTAATTTTTTCCTATCCATCTCTCAAATCTATATAGCCTGTTCATATTTGGCATGTCGACCATTTTGTTTACGTAGCAAAAAAAATCTCAAGCCATTTTTGCGAATGCTCGTTGTAGCCAAAAGTATATTTGGATATAATTGTCGGATTTTATTTAACATTAGGTTTAAAAAATCAATAAGCCTGCATAAAAAGAAAAAAACTAAATATTTTAAATAAATTAGATTCGAATAACTATGTACTTCCATTAGTCTTTGCAATGGTGTAGTGGTAGCATTGTAATCAAAAATTTGATACCCGCACAAGTGGTTCTTGAAACTGTAGGTCCAGTCCCGATTAACCTTACGTGCATAAAATAGACTTAAAACATCCAATCTATCAGTACTTCCACTAGCCTCTGCAATAGTACTGCAATAGTTTTGTAATTGAAAGTTTGATATCCGTATAAATGGTTTTTGAAACTGTAGGTCCAGTCCCGATTAACCTTACGTGCATAAAATAGACTTAAAACATTAAATCTATCAGTACTTCCACTAGCCTCTGCAATAGTACTGTAATAGTTTTGTAATTGAAAGTTCGATATCCGTATAAGTGGTTTTTTGAAACTGTAGGTCCAGTCCCGATTAGCCTTACGTGCATAAAATAGACTTAAAACATCAAATCTATCAGTACTTCCACTAGCCTCTGCAATAGTATTGCAATAGTTTTGCAATTAAAAGTTTGATATCCGTGCAAGTGGTTCTTAAAACTGTAGGCCCAGTCCCGATTAGCCTTACGTGCATAAAGTGGATTTAAAACATCAAATCAATCAGTACTTCTACTAGTCTCTGCAATGGCACAGCAATAGCATTGTAATCAAAAGTTCGATACCCGCACAAATGGTTCTTAAAACTGTAGGCCCAGTCCCGATTAGCCTTACTGTGCATAAAATAGACTTAAAAATAACAAATCCATTATAGCTAGTCAAGCGACTTGTGTGCGTATAACTTATGCTAATATAGTACTCACCTGACAGACCAAACTAATTCGGTTTCTATTACACTTGGTATAGCGTACACTTTTATGCAACTACCCAGTAGCAATACTCGACTGCAACTGATGTGCGCGAGGTTTCTAATAGAAACTTATACCTGCCGACAACTAAACTTTCAAGGTTGGTTCGAGCTATGCGTGAACGCCCTTTCCTAGAAAAAATATCGTTGACGCCCAGCTGTATTTTGCTGGAAACAAGTAGAACTTGTTTCGTGCAGAATTTATGACAGCTGTGTGAGTGATTGCTTCCTGTGGTCACCCAGTAGATTTGAATCTTGTGTGCCCTTTAGTGCAATCCAGGAAAAAAATATCGTTGAGTTCATCGCACAGCCTGGGTGCAACTACAGGAAGCTGTCAATCACATAGCCGTCGCAAAAGCTGAGAATTTGCACAGTTTTCGGCAGTAACAAATAATCTTGATTTTTGTCGAGTAATGATACCATCAACTTGATGGACAACTTCCTGCAGTCACACCCAGGTGATTGACAGCTTCCTGTTGTATGATTGATGGTTTCCTATAGTTACCCGCCCAAGTTTCCACACAACACAGTTGAGTTGACCACAGATTTTCAGATTATCCTCTCAGTCACCCCCAACAGTCGATGAAAATTGTAGATAGGCTGTGATTGATGGCTTCCCGCAGTCACCCACCCAAAGTTTTTACATGGTTGAGTTGACTACAGATTTTCAGCTTGCCCTTCAGTCACTTCAGTAGATGAAAATACAAAAATAAAAAAAAGAAGTACGTACGTGTGTGTGTGGCGCATCGTTGCCGCGAGAGAGGTTTGCAAAAATCACGATATACATTGGCGCTCGGGACTTGGAAATAATGCATATTCGCTCACCACTGTTGCCAGCTTAGTCTCTCTCTTTATCTTACAGCAACATTGGCATCTCTATTTTTTAGTTATAGGTGGGTTGCCAACACACTCTAGTTAATAATGCTACATATTATACACACACACACGCACACACATACTGTGCTACCATCCATCCATCCCTCTCTCTTTTACGGCAGTATATATTTATTACCAGCTCTATTGCCCAGTGTATGTTACACCAGTATATAAATTAGCTAAATCCTTACCAAATAAAAAAAAAAAAGCTGTAGGTAAATATTAGCAACACTATCGGTTGTTTAACTTTTCCCTCTCTCTCTTCTCTCTTTTTTTTTTTTTGTAAAAAGCTATGGCAAAAATACCAGTAGGTTGGCAAATTGCTTTATGCACTGTAAAACCTCAAGCAGTATTGCCAGCTCCTTGCTTTAGGTTAGGTTAGACCCAAAAACAAAAACCTTGGTGACTTTTCGAGTAAAATGTTGGCCACGCTGCAAGACAGGCCTCAAGCAGTATTGCCAGCTCCTTGCTTTAGGTTATGTTAGACCAAATAAAAACCTTGGTGACTTTTCGAGTAAGATGTTGGCAACGCCGCAAGGCAGACCACAAGCAGCGTTGCCAGCTCCTTGTTTGAGGTTAGGTTAGACCCAAAAACAAACCTTGGTGATTTTTTCGAGTAAAAAGTTGGCCACACTGCGAGAAAAGCCTCAAGCAGTGTTGCCAGCTTGCTTGAGGTTAGGTTAGACCCAAAAACAAAAACCTTGGTGATTTTTTTAAGTGAGGAGTTAGCAACACTGCGAGCGCCACCGAGCGCCATTTTCGGTTCTTGAACCGGGGACACTGTACTACTATTGTTTCAACAATGAAAGTGGTTATTTCAAATCTCCACGACAACGACTACAATCATGCACAAATAGATTGTTTACTTTATTGTTATGATAGTTTCCATGGTAACTAAGCATGAATATTACACATCGGTAAAGTTTTTCCGGATGAGCCAATAGAGAGCTTCGACCTGATTACATTGAGTGTAAAATCACTTCTGTATCTTCTATAGTAACGGAGATATGCGAGTTTGAAATTTTATATAATGTTTTTGTAAAACGTGATTCCAAGGATGTATTACATTGTTTCAACAATGAAAGTGGTTATTTCAAATCTCCACGACAACGACTAAAATCATGCACAAATAGATTGTTTACTTTATTGTTATGATAGTTTCCATGGTAACTAAGCATGAATATTACACATGGGTAAAGTTTTTCCGGATGAGCCAATAGAGAGCTTCGACATGATTACATTGAGTGTAAAATCACTTCTGTATCTTCTATAGTAACGGAGATATGCGAGTTTGAAATTTTATATAATGTTTTTGTAAAACGTGATTCCAAGGATGTATTACATTGTTTCAACAATGAAAGTGGTTATTTCAAATCTCCACGACAACGACTACAATCATGCACAAATAGATTGTTTACTTTATTGTTATGATAGTTTCCATGGTAACTAAGCATGAATATTACACATGGGTAAAAATTTTCCGGATGAGCCAATAGAGAGCTTCAACATGATTACATTGAGTGTAAAATCACTTCTTTATCTTCTATAGTAACGGAGATATGCGAGTTTGAAATTTTATATAATGTTTTTGTAAAACGTGATTCCAAGGATGTATTACATTGTTTCAACAATGAGAGTGGTTATTTCAAATCTCCACGAAAACGACTACAATCATGCACAAATAGATTGTTTACTTTATTGTTATGATAGTTTCCATGGTAACTAAGCATGAATATTACACATGGGTAAAGTTTTTCCGGATGAGCCAATAGAGAGCTTCGACCTGATTACATTGAGTGTAAAATCACTTCTGTATCTTCTAAAGTAACGGAGATATGCGAGTTTGAAATTTTATATAATGTTTTTGTAAAACGTGATTCCAAGGATGTATTACATTGTTTCAACAATGAAAGTGGTTATTTCAAATCTCCACGACAACGACTACAATCATGCACAAATAGATTGTTTACTTTATCGTTATGATAGTTTCCATTGTAACTAAGCATGAATATTACACATGGGTAAAGTTTTTCCGGATGAGCCAATAGAGAGCTTCGACCTGATTACATTGAGTGTAAAATCACTTCTGTATCTTCTAAAGTAACGGAGATATGCGAGTTTGAAATTTTATATAATGTTTTTGTAAATCGTAATTCCAAGGATGTATTACATTGTTTCAACAATGAAAGTGGTTATTTAAATCTCCACGACAACGACTACAATCATGCACAAATAGATTGTTTACTTTATTGTTATGATAGTTTCCATGGTAACTAAGCATGAATATTACACATGGGTAAAAATTTTTCCGGATGAGCCAATAGAGAGCTTCGACATGATTACATTGAGTGTAAAATCACTTCTGTTTCTTCTAAAGTAACGGAGATATGCGAGTTTGAAATTTTATATAATGTTTTTGTTAGACGTGATTCCAAGGATGTATTACATTGTTTCAACAATGAGAGTGGTTATTTCAAATCTCCACGAAAACGACTACAATCATGCACAAATAGATTGTTTACTTTATTGTTATGATAGTTTCCATGGTAACTAAGCATGAATATTACACATGGGTAAAAATTTTCCGGATGAGCCAATAGAGAGCTTCGACATGATTACATTGAGTGTAAAATCACTTCTGTATCTTCTATAGTAACGGAGATATGCGAGTTTGAAATTTTATATAATGTTTTTGTAAAACGTGATTCCAAGGATGTATTACATTGTTTCAACAATGAAAGTGGTTATTTCAAATCTCCACGACAACGACTACAATCATGCACAAATAGATTGTTTACTTTATTGTTATGATAGTTTCCATGGTAACTAAGCATGAATATTACACATGGGTAAAGTTTTTCCGGATGAGCCAATAGAGAGCTTCGACCTGATTACATTGAGTGTAAAATCACTTCTGTATCTTCTAAAGTAACGGAGATATGCGAGTTTGAAATTTTATATAATGTTTTTGTTAGACGTGATTCCAAGGATGTATTACATTGTTTCAACAATGAGAGTGGTTATTTCAAATCTCCACGAAAACGACTACAATCATGCACAAATAGATTGTTTACTTTATTGTTATGATAGTTTCCATGGTAACTAAGCATGAATATTACACATGGGTAAAGTTTTTCCGGATGAGCCAATAGAGAGCTTCGACCTGATTACATTGAGTGTAAAATCACTTCTGTATCTTCTATAGTAACGGAGATATGCGAGTTTGAAATTTTATATAATGGTTTTGTAAAACGTGATTCCAAGGATGTATTACATTGTTTCAACAATGAAAGTGGTTATTTCAAATCTCCACGACAACGACTAAAATCATGCACAAATAGATTGTTTACTTTATTGTTATGATAGTTTCCATGGTAACTAAGCATGAATATTACACATGGGTAAAAATTTTCCGGATGAGCCAATAGAGAGCTTCGACATGATTACATTGAGTGTAAAATCACTTCTTTATCTTCTATAGTAACGGAGATATGCGAGTTTGAAATTTTATATAATGTTTTTGTAAAACGTGATTCCAAGGATGTATTACATTGTTTCAACAATGAAAGTGGTTATTTCAAATCTCCACGACAACGACTACAATCATGCACAAATAGATTGTTTACTTTATTGTTATGATAGTTTCCATGGTAACTAAGCATGAATATTACACATGGGTAAAGTTTTTCCGGATGAGCCAATAGAGAGCTTCGACCTGATTACATTGAGTGTAAAATCACTTCTGTATCTTCTAAAGTAACGGAGATATGCGAGTTTGAAATTTTATATAATGTTTTTGTAAAACGTGATTCCAAGGATGTATTACATTGTTTCAACAATGAAAGTGGTTATTTCAAATCTCCACGACAACGACTACAATCATGCACAAATAGAATGTTTACTTTATTGTTATGATAGTTTCCATGGTAACTAAGCATGAATATTACACATGGGTAAAGTTTTTCCGGATGAGCCAATAGAGAGCTTCGACCTGATTACATTGAGTGTAAAATCACTTCTGTATCTTCTAAAGTAACGGAGATATGCGAGTTTGAAATTTTATATAATGTTTTTGTAAATCGTAATTCCAAGGATGTATTACATTGTTTCAACAATGAAAGTGGTTATTTAAATCTCCACGACAACGACTACAATCATGCACAAATAGATTGTTTACTTTATTGTTATGATAGTTTCCATGGTAACTAAGCATGAATATTACACATGGGTAAAAATTTTTCCGGATGAGCCAATAGAGAGCTTCGACATGATTACATTGAGTGTAAAATCACTTCTTTATCTTCTATAGTAACGGAGATATGCGAGTTTGAAATTTTATATAATGTTTTTGTAAAACGTGATTCCAAGGATGTATTACATTGTTTCAACAATGAGAGTGGTTATTTCAAATCTCCACGAAAACGACTACAATCATGCACAAATAGATTGTTTACTTTATTGTTATGATAGTTTCCATGGTAACTAAGCATGAATATTACACATGGGTAAAGTTTTTCCGGATGAGCCAATAGAGAGCTTCGACCTGATTACATTGAGTGTAAAATCACTTCTGTATCTTCTAAAGTAACGGAGATATGCGAGTTTGAAATTTTATATAATGTTTTTGTAAATCGTAATTCCAAGGATGTATTACATTGTTTCAACAATGAAAGTGGTTATTTAAATCTCCACGACAACGACTACAATCATGCACCAATAGATTGTTTACTTTATTGTTATGATAGTTTCCATGGTAACTAAGCATGAATATTACACATGGGTAAAAAATTTTCCGGATGAGCCAATAGAGAGCTTCGACATGATTACATTGAGTGTAAAATCACTTCTTTATCTTCTATAGTAACGGAGATATGCGAGTTTGAAATTTTATATAATGTTTTTGTAAAACGTGATTCCAAGGATGTATTACATTGTTTCAACAATGAGAGTGGTTATTTCAAATCTCCACGAAAACGACTACAATCATGCACAAATAGATTGTTTACTTTATTGTTATGATAGTTTCCATGGTAACTAAGCATGAATATTACACATGGGTAAAGTTTTTCCGGATGAGCCAATAGAGAGCTTCGACCTGATTACATTGAGTGTAAAATCACTTCTGTATCTTCTAAAGTAACGGAGATATGCGAGTTTGAAATTTTATATAATGTTTTTGTTAGACGTGATTCCAAGGATGTATTACATTGTTTCAACAATGAGAGTGGTTATTTCAAATCTCTACGAAAACGACTACAATCATGCACAAATAGATTGTTTACTTTATTGTTATGATAGTTTCCATGGTAACTAAGCATGAATATTACACATGGGTAAAAATTTTCCGGATGAGCCAATAGAGAGCTTCGACATGATTACATTGAGTGTAAAATCACTTCTTTATCTTCTATAGTAACGGAGATATGCGAGTTTGAAATTTTATATAATGTTTTTGTAAAACGTGATTCCAAGGATGTATTACATTGTTTCAACAATGAAAGTGGTTATTTCAAATCTCCACGACAACGACTACAATCATGCACAAATAGATTGTTTACTTTATTGTTATGATAGTTTCCATGGTAACTAAGCATGAATATTACACATGGGTAAAGTTTTTCCGGATGAGCCAATAGAGAGCTTCGACCTGATTACATTGAGTGTAAAATCACTTCTGTATCTTCTAAAGTAACGGAGATATGCGAGTTTGAAATTTTATATAATGTTTTTGTAAAACGTGATTCCAAGGATGTATTACATTGTTTCAACAATGAAAGTGGTTATTTCAAATCTCCACGACAACGACTACAATCATGCACAAATAGATTGTTTACTTTATTGTTATGATAGTTTCCATGGTAACTAAGCATGAATATTACACATGGGTAAAGTTTTTCCGGATGAGCCAATAGAGAGCTTCGACCTGATTACATTGAGTGTAAAATCACTTCTGTATCTTCTAAAGTAACGGAGATATGCGAGTTTGAAATTTTATATAATGTTTTTGTAAAACGTGATTCCAAGGATGTATTACATTGTTTCAACAATGAAAGTGGTTATTTCAAATCTCCACGACAACGACTACAATCATGCACAAATAGATTGTTTACTTTATTGTTATGATAGTTTCCATGGTAACTAAGCATGAATATTACACATGGGTAAAGTTTTTCCGGATGAGCCAATAGAGAGCTTCGACCTGATTACATTGAGTGTAAAATCACTTCTGTATCTTCTAAAGTAACGGAGATATGCGAGTTTGAAATTTTATATAATGTTTTTGTAAATCGTAATTCCAAGGATGTATTACATTGTTTCAACAATGAAAGTGGTTATTTAAATCTCCACGACAACGACTACAATCATGCACAAATAGATTGTTTACTTTATTGTTATGATAGTTTCCATGGTAACTAAGCATGAATATTACACATGGGTAAAGTTTTTCCGGATGAGCCAATAGAGAGCTTCGACCTGATTACATTGAGTGTAAAATCACTTCTGTATCTTCTAAAGTAACGGAGATATGCGAGTTTGAAATTTTATATAATGTTTTTGTAAATCGTAATTCCAAGGATGTATTACATTGTTTCAACAATGAAAGTGGTTATTTAAATCTCCACGACAACGACTACAATCATGCACCAATAGATTGTTTACTTTATTGTTATGATAGTTTCCATGGTAACTAAGCATGAATATTACACATGGGTAAAAAATTTTCCGGATGAGCCAATAGAGAGCTTCGACATGATTACATTGAGTGTAAAATCACTTCTTTATCTTCTATAGTAACGGAGATATGCGAGTTTGAAATTTTATATAATGTTTTTGTAAAACGTGATTCCAAGGATGTATTACATTGTTTCAACAATGAGAGTGGTTATTTCAAATCTCCACGAAAACGACTACAATCATGCACAAATAGATTGTTTACTTTATTGTTATGATAGTTTCCATGGTAACTAAGCATGAATATTACACATGGGTAAAGTTTTTCCGGATGAGCCAATAGAGAGCTTCGACCTGATTACATTGAGTGTAAAATCACTTCTGTATCTTCTAAAGTAACGGAGATATGCGAGTTTGAAATTTTATATAATGTTTTTGTTAGACGTGATTCCAAGGATGTATTACATTGTTTCAACAATGAGAGTGGTTATTTCAAATCTCCACGAAAACGACTACAATCATGCACAAATAGATTGTTTACTTTATTGTTATGACATTTTCCATGGTAAATAAGCATGAATATTACACATGGGTAAATTTTTTTCCTGATGAGCCAATAGAGAGCTTCGACATGATTACATTGAGTGTAAAATCACTTCTTTATCTTCTATAGTAACGGAGATATGCGAGTTTGAAATTTTATATAATGTTTTTGTAAAACGTGATTCCAAGGATGTATTACATTGTTTCAACAATGAGAGTGGTTATTTCAAATCTCCACGAAAACGACTACAATCATGCACAAATAGATTGTTTACTTTATTGTTATGATAGTTTCCATGGTAACTAAGCATGAATATTACACATGGGTAAAGTTTTTCCGGATGAGCCAATAGAGAGCTTCGACCTGATTACATTGAGTGTAAAATCACTTCTGTATCTTCTATAGTAACGGAGATATGCGAGTTTGAAATTTTATATAATGTTTTTGTAAAACGTGATTCCAAGGATGTATTACATTGTTTCAACAATGAAAGTGGTTATTTCAAATCTCCACGACAACGACTAAAATCATGCACAAATAGATTGTTTACTTTATTGTTATGATAGTTTCCATGGTAACTAAGCATGAATATTACACATGGGTAAAGTTTTTCCGGATGAGCCAATAGAGAGCTTCGACCTGATTACATTGAGTGTAAAATCACTTCTGTATCTTCTAAAGTAACGGAGATATGCGAGTTTGAAATTTTATATAATGTTTTTGTAAATCGTAATTCCAAGGATGTATTACATTGTTTCAACAATGAAAGTGGTTATTTAAATCTCCACGACAACGACTACAATCATGCACCAATAGATTGTTTACTTTATTGTTATGATAGTTTCCATGGTAACTAAGCATGAATATTACACATGGGTAAAAATTTTTCCGGATGAGCCAATAGAGAGCTTCGACATGATTACATTGAGTGTAAAATCACTTCTTTATCTTCTATAGTAACGGAGATATGCGAGTTTGAAATTTTATATAATGTTTTTGTAAAACGTGATTCCAAGGATGTATTACATTGTTTCAACAATGAGAGTGGTTATTTCAAATCTCCACGAAAACGACTACAATCATGCACAAATAGATTGTTTACTTTATTGTTATGATAGTTTCCATGGTAACTAAGCATGAATATTACACATGGGTAAAGTTTTTCCGGATGAGCCAATAGAGAGCTTCGACCTGATTACATTGAGTGTAAAATCACTTCTGTATCTTCTAAAGTAACGGAGATATGCGAGTTTGAAATTTTATATATTGTTTTTGTTAGACGTGATTCCAAGGATGTATTACATTGTTTCAACAATGAGAGTGGTTATTTCAAATCTCCACGAAAACGACTACAATCATGCACAAATAGATTGTTTACTTTATTGTTATGACACTTTCCATGGTAAATAAGCATGAATATTACACATGGGTAAATTGTTTTCCTGATGAGCCAATAGAGAGCTTCGACATGATTACATTGAGTGTAAAATCACTTCTTTATCTTCTATAGTAACGGAGATATGCGAGTTTGAAATTTTATATAATGTTTTTGTAAAACGTGATTCCAAGGACGTATTACATTGTTTCAACAATGAGAGTGGTTATTTCAAATCTCCACGAAAACGACTACAATCATGCACAAATAGATTGTTTACTTTATTGTTATGATAGTTTCCATGGTAACTAAGCATGAATATTACACATGGGTAAAGTTTTTCCGGATGAGCCAATAGAGAGCTTCGACCTGATTACATTGAGTGTAAAATCACTTCTGTATCTTCTAAAGTAACGGAGATATGCGAGTTTGAAATTTTATATAATGTTTTTGTAAAACGTGATTCCAAGGATGTATTACATTGTTTCAACAATGAGAGTGGTTATTTCAAATCTCCACGAAAACGACTACAATCATGCACAAATAGATTGTTTACTTTATTGTTATGATAGTTTCCATGGTAACTAAGCATGAATATTACACATGGGTAAAGTTTTTCCGGATGAGCCAATAGAGAGCTTCGACCTGATTACATTGAGTGTAAAATCACTTCTGTATCTTCTATAGTAACGGAGATATGCGAGTTTGAAATTTTATATAATGTTTTTGTAAAACGTGATTCCAAGGATGTATTACATTGTTTCAACAATGAAAGTGGTTATTTCAAATCTCCACGACAACGACTAAAATCATGCACAAATAGATTGTTTACTTTATTGTTATGATAGTTTCCATGGTAACTAAGCATGAATATTACACATGGGTAAAGTTTTTCCGGATGAGCCAATAGAGAGCTTCGACCTGATTACATTGAGTGTAAAATCACTTCTGTATCTTCTAAAGTAACGGAGATATGCGAGTTTGAAATTTTATATAATGTTTTTGTAAATCGTAATTCCAAGGATGTATTACATTGTTTCAACAATGAAAGTGGTTATTTAAATCTCCACGACAACGACTACAATCATGCACCAATAGATTGTTTACTTTATTGTTATGATAGTTTCCATGGTAACTAAGCATGAATATTACACATGGGTAAAAATTTTTCCGGATGAGCCAATAGAGAGCTTCGACATGATTACATTGAGTGTAAAATCACTTCTTTATCTTCTATAGTAACGGAGATATGCGAGTTTGAAATTTTATATAATGTTTTTGTAAAACGTGATTCCAAGGATGTATTACATTGTTTCAACAATGAGAGTGGTTATTTCAAATCTCCACGAAAACGACTACAATCATGCACAAATAGATTGTTTACTTTATTGTTATGATAGTTTCCATGGTAACTAAGCATGAATATTACACATGGGTAAAGTTTTTCCGGATGAGCCAATAGAGAGCTTCGACCTGATTACATTGAGTGTAAAATCACTTCTGTATCTTCTAAAGTAACGGAGATATGCGAGTTTGAAATTTTATATAATGTTTTTGTTAGACGTGATTCCAAGGATGTATTACATTGTTTCAACAATGAGAGTGGTTATTTCAAATCTCCACGAAAACGACTACAATCATGCACAAATAGATTGTTTACTTTATTGTTATGACACTTTCCATGGTAAATAAGCATGAATATTACACATGGGTAAATTGTTTTCCTGATGAGCCAATAGAGAGCTTCGACATGATTACATTGAGTGTAAAATCACTTCTATATCTTCTATAGTAACGGAGATATGCGAGTTTGAAATTTTATATAATGTTTTTGTAAAACGTGATTCCAAGGATGTATTACATTGTTTCAACAATGAGAGTGGTTATTTCAAATCTCCACGAAAACGACTACAATCATGCACAAATAGATTGTTTACTTTATTGTTATGATAGTTTCCATGGTAACTAAGCATGAATATTACACATGGGTAATTTTTTTCCGGATGAGCCAATAGAGAGCTTCGACCTGATTACATTGAGTGTAAAATCACTTCTGTATCTTCTATAGTAACGGAGATATGCGAGTTTGAAATTTTATATAATGTTTTTGTAAAACGTGATTCCAAGGATGTATTACATTGTTTCAACAATGAAAGTGGTTATTTCAAATCTCCACGACAACGACTAAAATCATGCACAAATAGATTGTTTACTTTATTGTTATGATAGTTTCCATGGTAACTAAGCATGAATATTACACATGGGTAAAGTTTTTCCGGATGAGCCAATAGAGAGCTTCGACCTGATTACATTGAGTGTAAAATCACTTCTGTATCTTCTAAAGTAACGGAGATATGCGAGTTTGAAATTTTATATAATGTTTTTGTAAATCGTAATTCCAAGGATGTATTACATTGTTTCAACAATGAAAGTGGTTATTTAAATCTCCACGACAACGACTACAATCATGCACCAATAGATTGTTTACTTTATTGTTATGATAGTTTCCATGGTAACTAAGCATGAATATTACACATGGGTAAAAATTTTTCCGGATGAGCCAATAGAGAGCTTCGACATGATTACATTGAGTGTAAAATCACTTCTTTATCTTCTATAGTAACGGAGATATGCGAGTTTGAAATTTTATATAATGTTTTTGTAAAACGTGATTCCAAGGATGTATTACATTGTTTCAACAATGAGAGTGGTTATTTCAAATCTCCACGAAAACGACTACAATCATGCACAAATAGATTGTTTACTTTATTGTTATGATAGTTTCCATGGTAACTAAGCATGAATATTACACATGGGTAAAGTTTTTCCGGATGAGCCAATAGAGAGCTTCGACCTGATTACATTGAGTGTAAAATCACTTCTGTATCTTCTAAAGTAACGGAGATATGCGAGTTTGAAATTTTATATATTGTTTTTGTTAGACGTGATTCCAAGGATGTATTACATTGTTTCAACAATGAGAGTGGTTATTTCAAATCTCCACGAAAACGACTACAATCATGCACAAATAGATTGTTTACTTTATTGTTATGACACTTTCCATGGTAAATAAGCATGAATATTACACATGGGTAAATTGTTTTCCTGATGAGCCAATAGAGAGCTTCGACATGATTACATTGAGTGTAAAATCACTTCTTTATCTTCTATAGTAACGGAGATATGCGAGTTTGAAATTTTATATAATGTTTTTGTAAAACGTGATTCCAAGGACGTATTACATTGTTTCAACAATGAGAGTGGTTATTTCAAATCTCCACGAAAACGACTACAATCATGCACAAATAGATTGTTTACTTTATTGTTATGATAGTTTCCATGGTAACTAAGCATGAATATTACACATGGGTAAAGTTTTTCCGGATGAGCCAATAGAGAGCTTCGACCTGATTACATTGAGTGTAAAATCACTTCTGTATCTTCTAAAGTAACGGAGATATGCGAGTTTGAAATTTTATATAATGTTTTTGTAAAACGTGATTCCAAGGATGTATTACATTGTTTCAACAATGAGAGTGGTTATTTCAAATCTCCACGAAAACGACTACAATCATGCACAAATAGATTGTTTACTTTATTGTTATGATAGTTTCCATGGTAACTAAGCATGAATATTACACATGGGTAAAGTTTTTCCGGATGAGCCAATAGAGAGCTTCGACCTGATTACATTGAGTGTAAAATCACTTCTGTATCTTCTATAGTAACGGAGATATGCGAGTTTGAAATTTTATATAATGTTTTTGTAAAACGTGATTCCAAGGATGTATTACATTGTTTCAACAATGAAAGTGGTTATTTCAAATCTCCACGACAACGACTAAAATCATGCACAAATAGATTGTTTACTTTATTGTTATGATAGTTTCCATGGTAACTAAGCATGAATATTACACATGGGTAAAGTTTTTCCGGATGAGCCAATAGAGAGCTTCGACCTGATTACATTGAGTGTAAAATCACTTCTGTATCTTCTAAAGTAACGGAGATATGCGAGTTTGAAATTTTATATAATGTTTTTGTAAATCGTAATTCCAAGGATGTATTACATTGTTTCAACAATGAAAGTGGTTATTTAAATCTCCACGACAACGACTACAATCATGCACCAATAGATTGTTTACTTTATTGTTATGATAGTTTCCATGGTAACTAAGCATGAATATTACACATGGGTAAAAATTTTTCCGGATGAGCCAATAGAGAGCTTCGACATGATTACATTGAGTGTAAAATCACTTCTTTATCTTCTATAGTAACGGAGATATGCGAGTTTGAAATTTTATATAATGTTTTTGTAAAACGTGATTCCAAGGATGTATTACATTGTTTCAACAATGAGAGTGGTTATTTCAAATCTCCACGAAAACGACTACAATCATGCACAAATAGATTGTTTACTTTATTGTTATGATAGTTTCCATGGTAACTAAGCATGAATATTACACATGGGTAAAGTTTTTCCGGATGAGCCAATAGAGAGCTTCGACCTGATTACATTGAGTGTAAAATCACTTCTGTATCTTCTAAAGTAACGGAGATATGCGAGTTTGAAATTTTATATAATGTTTTTGTTAGACGTGATTCCAAGGATGTATTACATTGTTTCAACAATGAGAGTGGTTATTTCAAATCTCCACGAAAACGACTACAATCATGCACAAATAGATTGTTTACTTTATTGTTATGACACTTTCCATGGTAAATAAGCATGAATATTACACATGGGTAAATTGTTTTCCTGATGAGCCAATAGAGAGCTTCGACATGATTACATTGAGTGTAAAATCACTTCTATATCTTCTATAGTAACGGAGATATGCGAGTTTGAAATTTTATATAATGTTTTTGTAAAACGTGATTCCAAGGATGTATTACATTGTTTCAACAATGAGAGTGGTTATTTCAAATCTCCACGAAAACGACTACAATCATGCACAAATAGATTGTTTACTTTATTGTTATGATAGTTTCCATGGTAACTAAGCATGAATATTACACATGGGTAATTTTTTTCCGGATGAGCCAATAGAGAGCTTCGACCTGATTACATTGAGTGTAAAATCACTTCTGTATCTTCTATAGTAACGGAGATATGCGAGTTTGAAATTTTATATAATGTTTTTGTAAAACGTGATTCCAAGGATGTATTACATTGTTTCAACAATGAAAGTGGTTATTTCAAATCTCCACGACAACGACTACAATCATGCACAAATAGATTGTTTACTTTATTGTTATGATAGTTTCCATGGTAACTAAGCATGAATATTACACATGGGTAAAGTTTTTCCGGATGAGCCAATAGAGAGCTTCGACCTGATTACATTGAGTGTAAAATCACTTCTGTATCTTCTATAGTAACGGAGATATGCGAGTTTGAAATTTTATATAATGTTTTTGTAAAACGTGATTCCAAGGATGTATTACATTGTTTCAACAATGAAAGTGGTTATTTCAAATCTCCACGACAACGACTAAAATCATGCACAAATAGATTGTTTACTTTATTGTTATGATAGTTTCCATGGTAACTAAGCATGAATATTACACATGGGTAAAGTTTTTCCGGATGAGCCAATAGAGAGCTTCGACCTGATTACATTGAGTGTAAAATCACTTCTGTATCTTCTAAAGTAACGGAGATATGCGAGTTTGAAATTTTATATAATGTTTTTGTAAATCGTAATTCCAAGGATGTATTACATTGTTTCAACAATGAAAGTGGTTATTTAAATCTCCACGACAACGACTACAATCATGCACCAATAGATTGTTTACTTTATTGTTATGATAGTTTCCATGGTAACTAAGCATGAATATTACACATGGGTAAAAATTTTTCCGGATGAGCCAATAGAGAGCTTCGACATGATTACATTGAGTGTAAAATCACTTCTTTATCTTCTATAGTAACGGAGATATGCGAGTTTGAAATTTTATATAATGTTTTTGTAAAACGTGATTCCAAGGATGTATTACATTGTTTCAACAATGAGAGTGGTTATTTCAAATCTCCACGAAAACGACTACAATCATGCACAAATAGATTGTTTACTTTATTGTTATGATAGTTTCCATGGTAACTAAGCATGAATATTACACATGGGTAAAGTTTTTCCGGATGAGCCAATAGAGAGCTTCGACCTGATTACATTGAGTGTAAAATCACTTCTGTATCTTCTAAAGTAACGGAGATATGCGAGTTTGAAATTTTATATAATGTTTTTGTTAGACGTGATTCCAAGGATGTATTACATTGTTTCAACAATGAGAGTGGTTATTTCAAATCTCCACGAAAACGACTACAATCATGCACAAATAGATTGTTTACTTTATTGTTATGACACTTTCCATGGTAAATAAGCATGAATATTACACATGGGTAAATTGTTTTCCTGATGAGCCAATAGAGAGCTTCGACATGATTACATTGAGTGTAAAATCACTTCTTTATCTTCTATAGTAACGGAGATATGCGAGTTTGAAATTTTATATAATGTTTTTGTAAAACGTGATTCCAAGGACGTATTACATTGTTTCAACAATGAGAGTGGTTATTTCAAATCTCCACGAAAACGACTACAATCATGCACAAATAGATTGTTTACTTTATTGTTATGATAGTTTCCATGGTAACTAAGCATGAATATTACACATGGGTAAAGATTTTCCGGATGAGCCAATAGAGAGCTTCGACCTGATTACATTGAGTGTAAAATCACTTCTGTATCTTCTAAAGTAACGGAGATATGCGAGTTTGAAATTTTATATAATGTTTTTGTAAAACGTGATTCCAAGGATGTATTACATTGTTTCAAGAATGAGAGTGGTTATTTCAAATCTCCACGAAAACGACTACAATCATGCACAAATAGATTGTTTACTTTATTGTTATGATAGTTTCCATGGTAACTAAGCATGAATATTACACATGGGTAATTTTTTTCCGGATGAGCCAATAGAGAGCTTCGACCTGATTACATTGAGTGTAAAATCACTTCTGTATCTTCTATAGTAACGGAGATATGCGAGTTTGAAATTTTATATAATGTTTTTGTAAAACGTGATTCCAAGGATGTATTACATTGTTTCAACAATGAAAGTGGTTATTTCAAATCTCCACGACAACGACTACAATCATGCACAAATAGATTGTTTCCTTTATTGTTATGATAGTTTCCATGGTAACTAAGCATGAATATTACACATGGGTAAAGTTTTTCCGGATGAGCCAATAGAGAGCTTCGACCTGATTACATTGAGTGTAAAATCACTTCTGTATCTTCTATAGTAACGGAGATATGCGAGTTTGAAATTTTATATAATGTTTTTGTAAAACGTGATTCCAAGGATGTATTACATTGTTTCAACAATGAAAGTGGTTATTTCAAATCTCCACGACAACGACTAAAATCATGCACAAATAGATTGTTTACTTTATTGTTATGATAGTTTCCATGGTAACTAAGCATGAATATTACACATGGGTAAAGTTTTTCCGGATGAGCCAATAGAGAGCTTCGACCTGATTACATTGAGTGTAAAATCACTTCTGTATCTTCTAAAGTAACGGAGATATGCGAGTTTGAAATTTTATATAATGTTTTTGTAAATCGTAATTCCAAGGATGTATTACATTGTTTCAACAATGAAAGTGGTTATTTAAATCTCCACGACAACGACTACAATCATGCACCAATAGATTGTTTACTTTATTGTTATGATAGTTTCCATGGTAACTAAGCATGAATATTACACATGGGTAAAAATTTTTCCGGATGAGCCAATAGAGAGCTTCGACATGATTACATTGAGTGTAAAATCACTTCTTTATCTTCTATAGTAACGGAGATATGCGAGTTTGAAATTTTATATAATGTTTTTGTAAAACGTGATTCCAAGGATGTATTACATTGTTTCAACAATGAGAGTGGTTATTTCAAATCTCCACGAAAACGACTACAATCATGCACAAATAGATTGTTTACTTTATTGTTATGATAGTTTCCATGGTAACTAAGCATGAATATTACACATGGGTAAAGTTTTTCCGGATGAGCCAATAGAGAGCTTCGACCTGATTACATTGAGTGTAAAATCACTTCTGTATCTTCTAAAGTAACGGAGATATGCGAGTTTGAAATTTTATATAATGTTTTTGTTAGACGTGATTCCAAGGATGTATTACATTGTTTCAACAATGAGAGTGGTTATTTCAAATCTCCACGAAAACGACTACAATCATGCACAAATAGATTGTATACTTTATTGTTATGACACTTTCCATGGTAAATAAGCATGAATATTACACATGGGTAAATTGTTTTCCTGATGAGCCAATAGAGAGCTTCGACCTGATTACATTGAGTGTAAAATCACTTCTGTATCTTCTATAGTAACGGAGATATGCGAGTTTGAAATTTTATATAATGTTTTTGTAAAACGTGATTCCAAGGATGTATTACATTGTTTCAACAATGAAAGTGGTTATTTCAAATCTCCACGACAACGACTACAATCATGCACAAATAGATTGTTTACTTTATTGTTATGATAGTTTCCATGGTAACTAAGCATGAATATTACACATGGGTAAAGTTTTTCCGGATGAGCCAATAGAGAGCTTCGACCTGATTACATTGAGTGTAAAATCACTTCTGTATCTTCTATAGTAACGGAGATATGCGAGTTTGAAATTTTATATAATGTTTTTGTAAAACGTGATTCCAAGGATGTATTACATTGTTTCAACAATGAAAGTGGTTATTTCAAATCTCCACGACAACGACTAAAATCATGCACAAATAGATTGTTTACTTTATTGTTATGATAGTTTCCATGGTAACTAAGCATGAATATTACACATGGGTAAAGTTTTTCCGGATGAGCCAATAGAGAGCTTCGACCTGATTACATTGAGTGTAAAATCACATCTGTATCTTCTAAAGTAACGGAGATATGCGAGTTTGAAATTTTATATAATGTTTTTGTAAATCGTAATTCCAAGGATGTATTACATTGTTTCAACAATGAAAGTGGTTATTTAAATCTCCACGACAACGACTACAATCATGCACCAATAGATTGTTTACTTTATTGTTATGATAGTTTCCATGGTAACTAAGCATGAATATTACACATGGGTAAAAATTTTTCCGGATGAGCCAATAGAGAGCTTCGACATGATTACATTGAGTGTAAAATCACTTCTTTATCTTCTATAGTAACGGAGATATGCGAGTTTGAAATTTTATATAATGTTTTTGTAAAACGTGATTCCAAGGATGTATTACATTGTTTCAACAATGAGAGTGGTTATTTCAAATCTCCACGAAAACGACTACAATCATGCACAAATAGATTGTTTACTTTATTGTTATGATAGTTTCCATGGTAACTAAGCATGAATATTACACATGGGTAAAGTTTTTCCGGATGAGCCAATAGAGAGCTTCGACCTGATTACATTGAGTGTAAAATCACTTCTGTATCTTCTAAAGTAACGGAGATATGCGAGTTTGAAATTTTATATAATGTTTTTGTTAGACGTGATTCCAAGGATGTATTACATTGTTTCAACAATGAGAGTGGTTATTTCAAATCTCCACGAAAACGACTACAATCATGCACAAATAGATTGTTTACTTTATTGTTATGACACTTTCCATGGTAAATAAGCATGAATATTACACATGGGTAAATTGTTTTCCTGATGAGCCAATAGAGAGCTTCGACATGATTACATTGAGTGTAAAATCACTTCTTTATCTTCTATAGTAACGGAGATATGCGAGTTTGAAATTTTATATAATGTTTTTGTAAAACGTGATTCCAAGGACGTATTACATTGTTTCAACAATGAGAGTGGTTATTTCAAATCTCCACGAAAACGACTACAATCATGCACAAATAGATTGTTTACTTTATTGTTATGATAGTTTCCATGGTAACTAAGCATGAATATTACACATGGGTAAAGATTTTCCGGATGAGCCAATAGAGAGCTTCGACCTGATTACATTGAGTGTAAAATCACTTCTGTATCTTCTAAAGTAACGGAGATATGCGAGTTTGAAATTTTATATAATGTTTTTGTAAAACGTGATTCCAAGGATGTATTACATTGTTTCAACAATGAGAGTGGTTATTTCAAATCTCCACGAAAACGACTACAATCATGCACAAATAGATTGTTTACTTTATTGTTATGATAGTTTCCATGGTAACTAAGCATGAATATTACACATGGGTAATTTTTTTCCGGATGAGCCAATAGAGAGCTTCGACCTGATTACATTGAGTGTAAAATCACTTCTGTATCTTCTATAGTAACGGAGATATGCGAGTTTGAAATTTTATATAATGTTTTTGTAAAACGTGATTCCAAGGATGTATTACATTGTTTCAACAATGAAAGTGGTTATTTCAAATCTCCACGACAACGACTACAATCATGCACAAATAGATTGTTTACTTTATTGTTATGATAGTTTCCATGGTAACTAAGCATGAATATTACACATGGGTAAAGTTTTTCCGGATGAGCCAATAGAGAGCTTCGACCTGATTACATTGAGTGTAAAATCACTTCTGTATCTTCTATAGTAACGGAGATATGCGAGTTTGAAATTTTATATAATGTTTTTGTAAAACGTGATTCCAAGGATGTATTACATTGTTTCAACAATGAAAGTGGTTATTTCAAATCTCCACGACAACGACTAAAATCATGCACAAATAGATTGTTTACTTTATTGTTATGATAGTTTCCATGGTAACTAAGCATGAATATTACACATGGGTAAAGTTTTTCCGGATGAGCCAATAGAGAGCTTCGACCTGATTACATTGAGTGTAAAATCACTTCTGTATCTTCTAAAGTAACGGAGATATGCGAGTTTGAAATTTTATATAATGTTTTTGTAAATCGTAATTCCAAGGATGTATTACATTGTTTCAACAATGAAAGTGGTTATTTAAATCTCCACGACAACGACTACAATCATGCACCAATAGATTGTTTACTTTATTGTTATGATAGTTTCCATGGTAACTAAGCATGAATATTACACATGGGTAAAAATTTTTCCGGATGAGCCAATAGAGAGCTTCGACATGATTACATTGAGTGTAAAATCACTTCTTTATCTTCTATAGTAACGGAGATATGCGAGTTTGAAATTTTATATAATGTTTTTGTAAAACGTGATTCCAAGGATGTATTACATTGTTTCAACAATGAGAGTGGTTATTTCAAATCTCCACGAAAACGACTACAATCATGCACAAATAGATTGTTTACTTTATTGTTATGATAGTTTCCATGGTAACTAAGCATGAATATTACACATGGGTAAAGTTTTTCCGGATGAGCCAATAGAGAGCTTCGACCTGATTACATTGAGTGTAAAATCACTTCTGTATCTTCTAAAGTAACGGAGATATGCGAGTTTGAAATTTTATATAATGTTTTTGTTAGACGTGATTCCAAGGATGTATTACATTGTTTCAACAATGAGAGTGGTTATTTCAAATCTCCACGAAAACGACTACAATCATGCACAAATAGATTGTTTACTTTATTGTTATGACACTTTCCATGGTAAATAAGCATGAATATTACACATGGGTAAATTGTTTTCCTGATGAGCCAATAGAGAGCTTCGACATGATTACATTGAGTGTAAAATCACTTCTTTATCTTCTATAGTAACGGAGATATGCGAGTTTGAAATTTTATATAATGTTTTTGTAAAACGTGATTCCAAGGACGTATTACATTGTTTCAACAATGAGAGTGGTTATTTCAAATCTCCACGAAAACGACTACAATCATGCACAAATAGATTGTTTACTTTATTGTTATGATAGTTTCCATGGTAACTAAGCATGAATATTACACATGGGTAAAGATTTTCCGGATGAGCCAATAGAGAGCTTCGACCTGATTACATTGAGTGTAAAATCACTTCTGTATCTTCTATAGTAACGGAGATATGCGAGTTTGAAATTTTATATAATGTTTTTGTAAAACGTGATTCCAAGGATGTATTACATTGTTTCAACAATGAAAGTGGTTATTTCAAATCTCCACGACAACGACTAAAATCATGCACAAATAGATTGTTTACTTTATTGTTATGATAGTTTCCATGGTAACTAAGCATGAATATTACACATGGGTAAAGTTTTTCCGGATGAGCCAATAGAGAGCTTCGACCTGATTACATTGAGTGTAAAATCACTTCTGTATCTTCTATAGTAACGGAGATATGCGAGTTTGAAATTTTATATAATGTTTTTGTAAAACGTGATTCCAAGGATGTATTACATTGTTTCAACAATGAAAGTGGTTATTTCAAATCTCCACGACAACGACTAAAATCATGCACAAATAGATTGTTTACTTTATTGTTATGATAGTTTCCATGGTAACTAAGCATGAATATTACACATGGGTAAAATTTTTCCGGATGAGCCAATAGAGAGCTTCGACATGATTACATTGAGTGTAAAATCACTTCTGTATCTTCTATAGTAACGGAGATATGCGAGTTTGAAATTTTATATAATGTTTTTGTAAAACGTGATTCCAAGGATGTATTACATTGTTTCAACAATGAAAGTGGTTATTTCAAATCTCCACGACAACGACTACAATCATGCACAAATAGATTGTTTACTTTATTGTTATGATAGTTTCCATGGTAACTAAGCATGAATATTACACATGGGTAAAAATTTTCCGGATGAGCCAATAGAGAGCTTCAACATGATTACATTGAGTGTAAAATCACTTCTTTATCTTCTATAGTAACGGAGATATGCGAGATTGAAATTTTATATAATGTTTTTGTAAAACGTGATTCCAAGGATGTATTACATTGTTTCAACAATGAGAGTGGCTATTTCAAATCTCCACGAAAACGACTACAATCATGCACAAATAGATTGTTTACTTTATTGTTATGATAGTTTCCATGGTAACTAAGCATGAATATTACACATGGGTAAAGTTTTTCCGGATGAGCCAATAGAGAGCTTCGACCTGATTACATTGAGTGTAAAATCACTTCTGTATCTTCTAAAGTAACGGAGATATGCGAGTTTGAAATTTTATATAATGTTTTTGTAAAACGTGATTCCAAGGATGTATTACATTGTTTCAACAATGAAAGTGGTTATTTCAAATCTCCACGACAACGACTACAATCATGCACAAATAGATTGTTTACTTTATTGTTATGATAGTTTCCATGGTAACTAAGCATGAATATTACACATGGGTAAAGTTTTTCCGGATGAGCCAATAGAGAGCTTCGACCTGATTACATTGAGTGTAAAATCACTTCTGTATCTTCTAAAGTAACGGAGATATGCGAGTTTGAAATTTTATATAATGTTTTTGTAAATCGTAATTCCAAGGATGTATTACATTGTTTCAACAATGAAAGTGGTTATTTAAATCTCCACGACAACGACTACAATCATGCACAAATAGATTGTTTACTTTATTGTTATGATAGTTTCCATGGTAACTAAGCATGAATATTACACATGGGTAAAAATTTTTCCGGATGAGCCAATAGAGAGCTTCGACATGATTACATTGAGTGTAAAATCACTTCTTTATCTTCTATAGTAACGGAGATATGCGAGTTTGAAAATTTATATAATGTTTTTGTAAAACGTGATTCCAAGGATGTATTACATTGTTTCAACAATGAGAGTGGTTATTTCAAATCTCCACGAAAACGACTACAATCATGCACAAATAGATTGTTTACTTTATTGTTATGATAGTTTCCATGGTAACTAAGCATGAATATTACACATGGGTAAAGTTTTTCCGGATGAGCCAATAGAGAGCTTCGACCTGATTACATTGAGTGTAAAATCACTTCTGTATCTTCTAAAGTAACGGAGATATGCGAGTTTGAAATTTTATATAATGTTTTTGTAAATCGTAATTCCAAGGATGTATTACATTGTTTCAACAATGAAAGTGGTTATTTAAATCTCCACGACAACGACTACAATCATGCACCAATAGATTGTTTACTTTATTGTTATGATAGTTTCCATGGTAACTAAGCATGAATATTACACATGGGTAAAAATTTTTCCGGATGAGCCAATAGAGAGCTTCGACATGATTACATTGAGTGTAAAATCACTTCTTTATCTTCTGTAGTAACGGAGATATGCGAGTTTGAAATTTTATATAATGTTTTTGTAAAACGTGATTCCAAGGATGTATTACATTGTTTCAACAATGAGAGTGGTTATTTCAAATCTCCACGAAAACGACTACAATCATGCACAAATAGATTGTTTACTTTATTGTTATGATAGTTTCCATGGTAACTAAGCATGAATATTACACATGGGTAAAGTTTTTCCGGATGAGCCAATAGAGAGCTTCGACCTGATTACATTGAGTGTAAAATCACTTCTGTATCTTCTAAAGTAACGGAGATATGCGAGTTTGAAATTTTATATAATGTTTTTGTTAGACGTGATTCCAAGGATGTATTACATTGTTTCAACAATGAGAGTGGTTATTTCAAATCTCCACGAAAACGACTACAATCATGCACAAATAGATTGTTTACTTTATTGTTATGACACTTTCCATGGTAAATAAGCATGAATATTACACATGGGTAAATTGTTTTCCTGATGAGCCAATAGAGAGCTTCGACATGATTACATTGAGTGTAAAATCACTTCTTTATCTTCTATAGTAACGGAGATATGCGAGTTTGAAATTTTATATAATGTTTTTGTAAAACGTGATTCCAAGGACGTATTACATTGTTTCAACAATGAGAGTGGTTATTTCAAATCTCCACGAAAACGACTACAATCATGCACAAATAGATTGTTTACTTTATTGTTATGATAGTTTCCATGGTAACTAAGCATGAATATTACACATGGGTAAAGATTTTCCGGATGAGCCAATAGAGAGCTTCGACCTGATTACATTGAGTGTAAAATCACTTCTGTATCTTCTAAAGTAACGGAGATATGCGAGTTTGAAATTTTATATAATGTTTTTGTAAAACGTGATTCCAAGGATGTATTACATTGTTTCAAGAATGAGAGTGGTTATTTCAAATCTCCACGAAAACGACTACAATCATGCACAAATAGATTGTTTACTTTATTGTTATGATAGTTTCCATGGTAACTAAGCATGAATATTACACATGGGTAATTTTTTTCCGGATGAGCCAATAGAGAGCTTCGACCTGATTACATTGAGTGTAAAATCACTTCTGTATCTTCTATAGTAACGGAGATATGCGAGTTTGAAATTTTATATAATGTTTTTGTAAAACGTGATTCCAAGGATGTATTACATTGTTTCAACAATGAAAGTGGTTATTTCAAATCTCCACGACAACGACTACAATCATGCACAAATAGATTGTTTACTTTATTGTTATGATAGTTTCCATGGTAACTAAGCATGAATATTACACATGGGTAAAGTTTTTCCGGATGAGCCAATAGAGAGCTTCGACCTGATTACATTGAGTGTAAAATCACTTCTGTATCTTCTATAGTAACGGAGATATGCGAGTTTGAAATTTTATATAATGTTTTTGTAAAACGTGATTCCAAGGATGTATTACATTGTTTCAACAATGAAAGTGGTTATTTCAAATCTCCACGACAACGACTAAAATCATGCACAAATAGATTGTTTACTTTATTGTTATGATAGTTTCCATGGTAACTAAGCATGAATATTACACATGGGTAAAGTTTTTCCGGATGAGCCAATAGAGAGCTTCGACCTGATTACATTGAGTGTAAAATCACTTCTGTATCTTCTAAAGTAACGGAGATATGCGAGTTTGAAATTTTATATAATGTTTTTGTAAATCGTAATTCCAAGGATGTATTACATTGTTTCAACAATGAAAGTGGTTATTTAAATCTCCACGACAACGACTACAATCATGCACCAATAGATTGTTTACTTTATTGTTATGATAGTTTCCATGGTAACTAAGCATGAATATTACACATGGGTAAAAATTTTTCCGGATGAGCCAATAGAGAGCTTCGACATGATTACATTGAGTGTAAAATCACTTCTTTATCTTCTATAGTAACGGAGATATGCGAGTTTGAAATTTTATATAATGTTTTTGTAAAACGTGATTCCAAGGATGTATTACATTGTTTCAACAATGAGAGTGGTTATTTCAAATCTCCACGAAAACGACTACAATCATGCACAAATAGATTGTTTACTTTATTGTTATGATAGTTTCCATGGTAACTAAGCATGAATATTACACATGGGTAAAGTTTTTCCGGATGAGCCAATAGAGAGCTTCGACCTGATTACATTGAGTGTAAAATCACTTCTGTATCTTCTAAAGTAACGGAGATATGCGAGTTTGAAATTTTATATAATGTTTTTGTTAGACGTGATTCCAAGGATGTATTACATTGTTTCAACAATGAGAGTGGTTATTTCAAATCTCCACGAAAACGACTACAATCATGCACAAATAGATTGTTTACTTTATTGTTATGACACTTTCCATGGTAAATAAGCATGAATATTACACATGGGTAAATTGTTTTCCTGATGAGCCAATAGAGAGCTTCGACATGATTACATTGAGTGTAAAATCACTTCTTTATCTTCTATAGTAACGGAGATATGCGAGTTTGAAATTTTATATAATGTTTTTGTAAAACGTGATTCCAAGGACGTATTACATTGTTTCAACAATGAGAGTGGTTATTTCAAATCTCCACGAAAACGACTACAATCATGCACAAATAGATTGTTTACTTTATTGTTATGATAGTTTCCATGGTAACTAAGCATGAATATTACACATGGGTAAAGATTTTCCGGATGAGCCAATAGAGAGCTTCGACCTGATTACATTGAGTGTAAAATCACTTCTGTATCTTCTATAGTAACGGAGATATGCGAGTTTGAAATTTTATATAATGTTTTTGTAAAACGTGATTCCAAGGATGTATTACATTGTTTCAACAATGAAAGTGGTTATTTCAAATCTCCACGACAACGACTAAAATCATGCACAAATAGATTGTTTACTTTATTGTTATGATAGTTTCCATGGTAACTAAGCATGAATATTACACATGGGTAAAGTTTTTCCGGATGAGCCAATAGAGAGCTTCGACCTGATTACATTGAGTGTAAAATCACTTCTGTATCTTCTATAGTAACGGAGATATGCGAGTTTGAAATTTTATATAATGTTTTTGTAAAACGTGATTCCAAGGATGTATTACATTGTTTCAACAATGAAAGTGGTTATTTCAAATCTCCACGACAACGACTAAAATCATGCACAAATAGATTGTTTACTTTATTGTTATGATAGTTTCCATGGTAACTAAGCATGAATATTACACATGGGTAAAATTTTTCCGGATGAGCCAATAGAGAGCTTCGACATGATTACATTGAGTGTAAAATCACTTCTGTATCTTCTATAGTAACGGAGATATGCGAGTTTGAAATTTTATATAATGTTTTTGTAAAACGTGATTCCAAGGATGTATTACATTGTTTCAACAATGAAAGTGGTTATTTCAAATCTCCACGACAACGACTACAATCATGCACAAATAGATTGTTTACTTTATTGTTATGATAGTTTCCATGGTAACTAAGCATGAATATTACACATGGGTAAAAATTTTCCGGATGAGCCAATAGAGAGCTTCAACATGATTACATTGAGTGTAAAATCACTTCTTTATCTTCTATAGTAACGGAGATATGCGAGATTGAAATTTTATATAATGTTTTTGTAAAACGTGATTCCAAGGATGTATTACATTGTTTCAACAATGAGAGTGGCTATTTCAAATCTCCACGAAAACGACTACAATCATGCACAAATAGATTGTTTACTTTATTGTTATGATAGTTTCCATGGTAACTAAGCATGAATATTACACATGGGTAAAGTTTTTCCGGATGAGCCAATAGAGAGCTTCGACCTGATTACATTGAGTGTAAAATCACTTCTGTATCTTCTAAAGTAACGGAGATATGCGAGTTTGAAATTTTATATAATGTTTTTGTAAAACGTGATTCCAAGGATGTATTACATTGTTTCAACAATGAAAGTGGTTATTTCAAATCTCCACGACAACGACTACAATCATGCACAAATAGATTGTTTACTTTATTGTTATGATAGTTTCCATGGTAACTAAGCATGAATATTACACATGGGTAAAGTTTTTCCGGATGAGCCAATAGAGAGCTTCGACCTGATTACATTGAGTGTAAAATCACTTCTGTATCTTCTAAAGTAACGGAGATATGCGAGTTTGAAATTTTATATAATGTTTTTGTAAATCGTAATTCCAAGGATGTATTACATTGTTTCAACAATGAAAGTGGTTATTTAAATCTCCACGACAACGACTACAATCATGCACAAATAGATTGTTTACTTTATTGTTATGATAGTTTCCATGGTAACTAAGCATGAATATTACACATGGGTAAAAATTTTTCCGGATGAGCCAATAGAGAGCTTCGACATGATTACATTGAGTGTAAAATCACTTCTTTATCTTCTATAGTAACGGAGATATGCGAGTTTGAAAATTTATATAATGTTTTTGTAAAACGTGATTCCAAGGATGTATTACATTGTTTCAACAATGAGAGTGGTTATTTCAAATCTCCACGAAAACGACTACAATCATGCACAAATAGATTGTTTACTTTATTGTTATGATAGTTTCCATGGTAACTAAGCATGAATATTACACATGGGTAAAGTTTTTCCGGATGAGCCAATAGAGAGCTTCGACCTGATTACATTGAGTGTAAAATCACTTCTGTATCTTCTAAAGTAACGGAGATATGCGAGTTTGAAATTTTATATAATGTTTTTGTAAATCGTAATTCCAAGGATGTATTACATTGTTTCAACAATGAAAGTGGTTATTTAAATCTCCACGACAACGACTACAATCATGCACCAATAGATTGTTTACTTTATTGTTATGATAGTTTCCATGGTAACTAAGCATGAATATTACACATGGGTAAAAATTTTTCCGGATGAGCCAATAGAGAGCTTCGACATGATTACATTGAGTGTAAAATCACTTCTTTATCTTCTGTAGTAACGGAGATATGCGAGTTTGAAATTTTATATAATGTTTTTGTAAAACGTGATTCCAAGGATGTATTACATTGTTTCAACAATGAGAGTGGTTATTTCAAATCTCCACGAAAACGACTACAATCATGCACAAATAGATTGTTTACTTTATTGTTATGATAGTTTCCATGGTAACTAAGCATGAATATTACACATGGGTAAAGTTTTTCCGGATGAGCCAATAGAGAGCTTCGACCTGATTACATTGAGTGTAAAATCACTTCTGTATCTTCTAAAGTAACGGAGATATGCGAGTTTGAAATTTTATATAATGTTTTTGTTAGACGTGATTCCAAGGATGTATTACATTGTTTCAACAATGAGAGTGGTTATTTCAAATCTCCACGAAAACGACTACAATCATGCACAAATAGATTGTTTACTTTATTGTTATGACACTTTCCATGGTAAATAAGCATGAATATTACACATGGGTAAATTGTTTTCCTGATGAGCCAATAGAGAGCTTCGACATGATTACATTGAGTGTAAAATCACTTCTTTATCTTCTATAGTAACGGAGATATGCGAGTTTGAAATTTTATATAATGTTTTTGTAAAACGTGATTCCAAGGACGTATTACATTGTTTCAACAATGAGAGTGGTTATTTCAAATCTCCACGAAAACGACTACAATCATGCACAAATAGATTGTTTACTTTATTGTTATGATAGTTTCCATGGTAACTAAGCATGAATATTACACATGGGTAAAGATTTTCCGGATGAGCCAATAGAGAGCTTCGACCTGATTACATTGAGTGTAAAATCACTTCTGTATCTTCTAAAGTAACGGAGATATGCGAGTTTGAAATTTTATATAATGTTTTTGTAAAACGTGATTCCAAGGATGTATTACATTGTTTCAAGAATGAGAGTGGTTATTTCAAATCTCCACGAAAACGACTACAATCATGCACAAATAGATTGTTTACTTTATTGTTATGATAGTTTCCATGGTAACTAAGCATGAATATTACACATGGGTAATTTTTTTCCGGATGAGCCAATAGAGAGCTTCGACCTGATTACATTGAGTGTAAAATCACTTCTGTATCTTCTATAGTAACGGAGATATGCGAGTTTGAAATTTTATATAATGTTTTTGTAAAACGTGATTCCAAGGATGTATTACATTGTTTCAACAATGAAAGTGGTTATTTCAAATCTCCACGACAACGACTACAATCATGCACAAATAGATTGTTTACTTTATTGTTATGATAGTTTCCATGGTAACTAAGCATGAATATTACACATGGGTAAAGTTTTTCCGGATGAGCCAATAGAGAGCTTCGACCTGATTACATTGAGTGTAAAATCACTTCTGTATCTTCTATAGTAACGGAGATATGCGAGTTTGAAATTTTATATAATGTTTTTGTAAAACGTGATTCCAAGGATGTATTACATTGTTTCAACAATGAAAGTGGTTATTTCAAATCTCCACGACAACGACTAAAATCATGCACAAATAGATTGTTTACTTTATTGTTATGATAGTTTCCATGGTAACTAAGCATGAATATTACACATGGGTAAAGTTTTTCCGGATGAGCCAATAGAGAGCTTCGACCTGATTACATTGAGTGTAAAATCACTTCTGTATCTTCTAAAGTAACGGAGATATGCGAGTTTGAAATTTTATATAATGTTTTTGTAAATCGTAATTCCAAGGATGTATTACATTGTTTCAACAATGAAAGTGGTTATTTAAATCTCCACGACAACGACTACAATCATGCACCAATAGATTGTTTACTTTATTGTTATGATAGTTTCCATGGTAACTAAGCATGAATATTACACATGGGTAAAAATTTTTCCGGATGAGCCAATAGAGAGCTTCGACATGATTACATTGAGTGTAAAATCACTTCTTTATCTTCTATAGTAACGGAGATATGCGAGTTTGAAATTTTATATAATGTTTTTGTAAAACGTGATTCCAAGGATGTATTACATTGTTTCAACAATGAGAGTGGTTATTTCAAATCTCCACGAAAACGACTACAATCATGCACAAATAGATTGTTTACTTTATTGTTATGATAGTTTCCATGGTAACTAAGCATGAATATTACACATGGGTAAAGTTTTTCCGGATGAGCCAATAGAGAGCTTCGACCTGATTACATTGAGTGTAAAATCACTTCTGTATCTTCTAAAGTAACGGAGATATGCGAGTTTGAAATTTTATATAATGTTTTTGTTAGACGTGATTCCAAGGATGTATTACATTGTTTCAACAATGAGAGTGGTTATTTCAAATCTCCACGAAAACGACTACAATCATGCACAAATAGATTGTTTACTTTATTGTTATGACACTTTCCATGGTAAATAAGCATGAATATTACACATGGGTAAATTGTTTTCCTGATGAGCCAATAGAGAGCTTCGACATGATTACATTGAGTGTAAAATCACTTCTTTATCTTCTATAGTAACGGAGATATGCGAGTTTGAAATTTTATATAATGTTTTTGTAAAACGTGATTCCAAGGACGTATTACATTGTTTCAACAATGAGAGTGGTTATTTCAAATCTCCACGAAAACGACTACAATCATGCACAAATAGATTGTTTACTTTATTGTTATGATAGTTTCCATGGTAACTAAGCATGAATATTACACATGGGTAAAGATTTTCCGGATGAGCCAATAGAGAGCTTCGACCTGATTACATTGAGTGTAAAATCACTTCTGTATCTTCTATAGTAACGGAGATATGCGAGTTTGAAATTTTATATAATGTTTTTGTAAAACGTGATTCCAAGGATGTATTACATTGTTTCAACAATGAAAGTGGTTATTTCAAATCTCCACGACAACGACTAAAATCATGCACAAATAGATTGTTTACTTTATTGTTATGATAGTTTCCATGGTAACTAAGCATGAATATTACACATGGGTAAAGTTTTTCCGGATGAGCCAATAGAGAGCTTCGACCTGATTACATTGAGTGTAAAATCACTTCTGTATCTTCTATAGTAACGGAGATATGCGAGTTTGAAATTTTATATAATGTTTTTGTAAAACGTGATTCCAAGGATGTATTACATTGTTTCAACAATGAAAGTGGTTATTTCAAATCTCCACGACAACGACTAAAATCATGCACAAATAGATTGTTTACTTTATTGTTATGATAGTTTCCATGGTAACTAAGCATGAATATTACACATGGGTAAAATTTTTCCGGATGAGCCAATAGAGAGCTTCGACATGATTACATTGAGTGTAAAATCACTTCTGTATCTTCTATAGTAACGGAGATATGCGAGTTTGAAATTTTATATAATGTTTTTGTAAAACGTGATTCCAAGGATGTATTACATTGTTTCAACAATGAAAGTGGTTATTTCAAATCTCCACGACAACGACTACAATCATGCACAAATAGATTGTTTACTTTATTGTTATGATAGTTTCCATGGTAACTAAGCATGAATATTACACATGGGTAAAAATTTTCCGGATGAGCCAATAGAGAGCTTCAACATGATTACATTGAGTGTAAAATCACTTCTTTATCTTCTATAGTAACGGAGATATGCGAGATTGAAATTTTATATAATGTTTTTGTAAAACGTGATTCCAAGGATGTATTACATTGTTTCAACAATGAGAGTGGCTATTTCAAATCTCCACGAAAACGACTACAATCATGCACAAATAGATTGTTTACTTTATTGTTATGATAGTTTCCATGGTAACTAAGCATGAATATTACACATGGGTAAAGTTTTTCCGGATGAGCCAATAGAGAGCTTCGACCTGATTACATTGAGTGTAAAATCACTTCTGTATCTTCTAAAGTAACGGAGATATGCGAGTTTGAAATTTTATATAATGTTTTTGTAAAACGTGATTCCAAGGATGTATTACATTGTTTCAACAATGAAAGTGGTTATTTCAAATCTCCACGACAACGACTACAATCATGCACAAATAGATTGTTTACTTTATTGTTATGATAGTTTCCATGGTAACTAAGCATGAATATTACACATGGGTAAAGTTTTTCCGGATGAGCCAATAGAGAGCTTCGACCTGATTACATTGAGTGTAAAATCACTTCTGTATCTTCTAAAGTAACGGAGATATGCGAGTTTGAAATTTTATATAATGTTTTTGTAAATCGTAATTCCAAGGATGTATTACATTGTTTCAACAATGAAAGTGGTTATTTAAATCTCCACGACAACGACTACAATCATGCACAAATAGATTGTTTACTTTATTGTTATGATAGTTTCCATGGTAACTAAGCATGAATATTACACATGGGTAAAAATTTTTCCGGATGAGCCAATAGAGAGCTTCGACATGATTACATTGAGTGTAAAATCACTTCTTTATCTTCTATAGTAACGGAGATATGCGAGTTTGAAAATTTATATAATGTTTTTGTAAAACGTGATTCCAAGGATGTATTACATTGTTTCAACAATGAGAGTGGTTATTTCAAATCTCCACGAAAACGACTACAATCATGCACAAATAGATTGTTTACTTTATTGTTATGATAGTTTCCATGGTAACTAAGCATGAATATTACACATGGGTAAAGTTTTTCCGGATGAGCCAATAGAGAGCTTCGACCTGATTACATTGAGTGTAAAATCACTTCTGTATCTTCTAAAGTAACGGAGATATGCGAGTTTGAAATTTTATATAATGTTTTTGTAAATCGTAATTCCAAGGATGTATTACATTGTTTCAACAATGAAAGTGGTTATTTAAATCTCCACGACAACGACTACAATCATGCACCAATAGATTGTTTACTTTATTGTTATGATAGTTTCCATGGTAACTAAGCATGAATATTACACATGGGTAAAAATTTTTCCGGATGAGCCAATAGAGAGCTTCGACATGATTACATTGAGTGTAAAATCACTTCTTTATCTTCTGTAGTAACGGAGATATGCGAGTTTGAAATTTTATATAATGTTTTTGTAAAACGTGATTCCAAGGATGTATTACATTGTTTCAACAATGAGAGTGGTTATTTCAAATCTCCACGAAAACGACTACAATCATGCACAAATAGATTGTTTACTTTATTGTTATGATAGTTTCCATGGTAACTAAGCATGAATATTACACATGGGTAAAGTTTTTCCGGATGAGCCAATAGAGAGCTTCGACCTGATTACATTGAGTGTAAAATCACTTCTGTATCTTCTAAAGTAACGGAGATATGCGAGTTTGAAATTTTATATAATGTTTTTGTAAAACGTGATTCCAAGGATGTATTACATTGTTTCAACAATGAAAGTGGTTATTTCAAATCTCCACGACAACGACTAAAATCATGCACAAATATATTGTTTACTTTATTGTTATGATAGTTTCCATGGTAACTAACCATGAATATTACACATGGGTAAAGTTTTTCCGGATGAGCCAATAGAGAGCTTCGACCTGATTACATTGAGTGTAAAATCACTTCTGTATCTTCTATAGTAACGGAGATATGCGAGTTTGAAATTTTATATAATGTTTTTGTAAAACGTGATTCCAAGGATGTATTACATTGTTTCAACAATGAGAGTGGTTATTTCAAATCTCCACGAAAACGACTACAATCATGCACAAATAGATTGTTTACTTTATTGTTATGATAGTTTCCATGGTAACTAAGCATGAATATTACACATGGGTAAAGTTTTTCCGGATGAGCCAATAGAGAGCTTCGACCTGATTACATTGAGTGTAAAATCACTTCTGTATCTTCTATAGTAACGGAGATATGCGAGTTTGAAATTTTATATAATGTTTTTGTAAAACGTGATTCCAAGGATGTATTACATTGTTTCAACAATGAAAGTGGTTATTTCAAATCTCCACGACAACGACTAAAATCATGCACAAATAGATTGTTTACTTTATTGTTATGATAGTTTCCATGGTAACTAAGCATGAATATTACACATGGGTAAAGTTTTTCCGGATGAGCCAATAGAGAGCTTCGACCTGATTACATTGAGTGTAAAATCACTTCTGTATCTTCTATAGTAACGGAGATATGCGAGTTTGAAATTTTATATAATGTTTTTGTAAAACGTGATTCCAAGGATGTATTACATTGTTTCAACAATGAAAGTGGTTATTTCAAATCTCCACGACAACGACTACAATCATGCACAAATAGATTGTTTACTTTATTGTTATGATAGTTTCCATGGTAACTAAGCATGACTATTACACATGGGTAAAAATTTTCCGGATGAGCCAATAGAGAGCTTCGACATGATTACATTGAGTGTAAAATCACTTCTGTATCTTCTATAGTAACGGAGATATGCGAGTTTGAAATTTTATATAATGTTTTTGTAAAACGTGATTCCAAGGATGTATTACATTGTTTCAACAATGAAAGTGGTTATTTCAAATCTCCACGACAACGACTACAATCATGCACAAATAGATTGTTTACTTTATTGTTATGATAGTTTCCATGGTAACTAAGCATGAATATTACACATGGGTAAAGTTTTTCCGGATGAGCCAATAGAGAGCTTCGACCTGATTACATTGAGTGTAAAATCACTTCTGTATCTTCTAAAGTAACGGAGATATGCGAGTTTGAAATTTTATATAATGTTTTTGTAAATCGTAATTCCAAGGATGTATTACATTGTTTCAACAATGAAAGTGGTTATTTAAATCTCCACGACAACGACTACAATCATGCACAAATAGATTGTTTACTTTATTGTTATGATAGTTTCCATGGTAACTAAGCATGAATATTACACATGGGTAAAAATTTTTCCGGATGAGCCAATAGAGAGCTTCGACATGATTACATTGAGTGTAAAATCACTTCTTTATCTTCTATAGTAACGGAGATATGCGAGTTTGAAAATTTATATAATGTTTTTGTAAAACGTGATTCCAAGGATGTATTACATTGTTTCAACAATGAGAGTGGTTATTTCAAATCTCCACGAAAACGACTACAATCATGCACAAATAGATTGTTTACTTTATTGTTATGATAGTTTCCATGGTAACTAAGCATGAATATTACACATGGGTAAAGTTTTTCCGGATGAGCCAATAGAGAGCTTCGACCTGATTACATTGAGTGTAAAATCACTTCTGTATCTTCTAAAGTAACGGAGATATGCGAGTTTGAAATTTTATATAATGTTTTTGTAAATCGTAATTCCAAGGATGTATTACATTGTTTCAACAATGAAAGTGGTTATTTAAATCTCCACGACAACGACTACAATCATGCACCAATAGATTGTTTACTTTATTGTTATGATAGTTTCCATGGTAACTAAGCATGAATATTACACATGGGTAAAAATTTTTCCGGATGAGCCAATAGAGAGCTTCGACATGATTACATTGAGTGTAAAATCACTTCTTTATCTTCTATAGTAACGGAGATATGCGAGTTTGAAATTTTATATAATGTTTTTGTAAAACGTGATTCCAAGGATGTATTACATTGTTTCAACAATGAGAGTGGTTATTTCAAATCTCCACGAAAACGACTACAATCATGCACAAATAGATTGTTTACTTTATTGTTATGATAGTTTCCATGGTAACTAAGCATGAATATTACACATGGGTAAAGTTTTTCCGGATGAGCCAATAGAGAGCTTCGACCTGATTACATTGAGTGTAAAATCACTTCTGTATCTTCTAAAGTAACGGAGATATGCGAGTTTGAAATTTTATATAATGTTTTTGTTAGACGTGATTCCAAGGATGTATTACATTGTTTCAACAATGAGAGTGGTTATTTCAAATCTCCACGAAAACGACTACAATCATGCACAAATAGATTGTTTACTTTATTGTTATGACACTTTCCATGGTAAATAAGCATGAATATTACACATGGGTAAATTTTTTTCCTGATGAGCCAATAGAGAGCTTCGACATGATTACATTGAGTGTAAAATCACTTCTTTATCTTCTATAGTAACGGAGATATGCGAGTTTGAAATTTTATATAATGTTTTTGTAAAACGTGATTCCAAGGATGTATTACATTGTTTCAACAATGAGAGTGGTTATTTCAAATCTCCACGAAAACGACTACAATCATGCACAAATAGATTGTTTACTTTATTGTTATGATAGTTTCCATGGTAACTAAGCATGAATATTACACATGGGTAAAGTTTTTCCGGATGAGCCAATAGAGAGCTTCGACCTGATTACATTGAGTGTAAAATCACTTCTGTATCTTCTAAAGTAACGGAGATATGCGAGTTTGAAATTTTATATAATGTTTTTGTAAATCGTAATTCCAAGGATGTATTACATTGTTTCAACAATGAAAGTGGTTATTTAAATCTCCACGACAACGACTACAATCATGCACAAATAGATTGTTTACTTTATTGTTATGATAGTTTCCATGGTAACTAAGCATGAATATTACACATGGGTAAAAATTTTTCCGGATGAGCCAATAGAGAGCTTCGACATGATTACATTGAGTGTAAAATCACTTCTTTATCTTCTATAGTAACGGAGATATGCGAGTTTGAAAATTTATATAATGTTTTTGTAAAACGTGATTCCAAGGATGTATTACATTGTTTCAACAATGAGAGTGGTTATTTCAAATCTCCACGAAAACGACTACAATCATGCACAAATAGATTGTTTACATTATTGTTATGATAGTTTCCATGGTAACTAAGCATGAATATTACACATGGGTAAAGTTTTTCCGGATGAGCCAATAGAGAGCTTCGACCTGATTACATTGAGTGTAAAATCACTTCTGTATCTTCTAAAGTAACGGAGATATGCGAGTTTGAAATTTTATATAATGTTTTTGTAAATCGTAATTCCAAGGATGTATTACATTGTTTCAACAATGAAAGTGGTTATTTAAATCTCCACGACAACGACTACAATCATGCACCAATAGATTGTTTACTTTATTGTTATGATAGTTTCCATGGTAACTAAGCATGAATATTACACATGGGTAAAAATTTTTCCGGATGAGCCAATAGAGAGCTTCGACATGATTACATTGAGTGTAAAATCACTTCTTTATCTTCTATAGTAACGGAGATATGCGAGTTTGAAATTTTATATAATGTTTTTGTAAAACGTGATTCCAAGGATGTATTACATTGTTTCAACAATGAGAGTGGTTATTTCAAATCTCCACGAAAACGACTACAATCATGCACAAATAGATTGTTTACTTTATTGTTATGATAGTTTCCATGGTAACTAAGCATGAATATTACACATGGGTAAAGTTTTTCCGGATGAGCCAATAGAGAGCTTCGACCTGATTACATTGAGTGTAAAATCACTTCTGTATCTTCTAAAGTAACGGAGATATGCGAGTTTGAAATTTTATATAATGTTTTTGTAAAACGTGATTCCAAGGATGTATTACATTGTTTCAACAATGAAAGTGGTTATTTCAAATCTCCACGACAACGACTAAAATCATGCACAAATATATTGTTTACTTTATTGTTATGATAGTTTCCATGGTAACTAAGCATGAATATTACACATGGGTAAAGTTTTTCCGGATGAGCCAATAGAGAGCTTCGACCTGATTACATTGAGTGTAAAATCACTTCTGTATCTTCTATAGTAACGGAGATATGCGAGTTTGAAATTTTATATAATGTTTTTGTAAAACGTGATTCCAAGGATGTATTACATTGTTTCAACAATGAGAGTGGTTATTTCAAATCTCCACGAAAACGACTACAATCATGCACAAATAGATTGTTTACTTTATTGTTATGATAGTTTCCATGGTAACTAAGCATGAATATTACACATGGGTAATTTTTTTCCGGATGAGCCAATAGAGAGCTTCGACCTGATTACATTGAGTGTAAAATCACTTCTGTATCTTCTATAGTAACGGAGATATGCGAGTTTGAAATTTTATATAATGTTTTTGTAAAACGTGATTCCAAGGATGTATTACATTGTTTCAACAATGAAAGTGGTTATTTCAAATCTCCACGACAACGACTAAAATCATGCACAAATAGATTGTTTACTTTATTGTTATGATAGTTTCCATGGTAACTAAGCATGAATATTACACATGGGTAAAGTTTTTCCGGATGAGCCAATAGAGAGCTTCGACCTGATTACATTGAGTGTAAAATCACTTCTGTATCTTCTATAGTAACGGAGATATGCGAGTTTGAAATTTTATATAATGTTTTTGTAAAACGTGATTCCAAGGATGTATTACATTGTTTCAACAATGAAAGTGGTTATTTCAAATCTCCACGACAACGACTACAATCATGCACAAATAGATTGTTTACTTTATTGTTATGATAGTTTCCATGGTAACTAAGCATGACTATTACACATGGGTAAAAATTTTCCGGATGAGCCAATAGAGAGCTTCGACATGATTACATTGAGTGTAAAATCACTTCTGTATCTTCTATAGTAACGGAGATATGCGAGTTTGAAATTTTATATAATGTTTTTGTAAAACGTGATTCCAAGGATGTATTACATTGTTTCAACAATGAAAGTGGTTATTTCAAATCTCCACGACAACGACTACAATCATGCACAAATAGATTGTTTACTTTATTGTTATGATAGTTTCCATGGTAACTAAGCATGAATATTACACATGGGTAAAGTTTTTCCGGATGAGCCAATAGAGAGCTTCGACCTGATTACATTGAGTGTAAAATCACTTCTGTATCTTCTAAAGTAACGGAGATATGCGAGTTTGAAATTTTATATAATGTTTTTGTAAATCGTAATTCCAAGGATGTATTACATTGTTTCAACAATGAAAGTGGTTATTTAAATCTCCACGACAACGACTACAATCATGCACAAATAGATTGTTTACTTTATTGTTATGATAGTTTCCATGGTAACTAAGCATGAATATTACACATGGGTAAAAATTTTTCCGGATGAGCCAATAGAGAGCTTCGACATGATTACATTGAGTGTAAAATCACTTCTTTATCTTCTATAGTAACGGAGATATGCGAGTTTGAAAATTTATATAATGTTTTTGTAAAACGTGATTCCAAGGATGTATTACATTGTTTCAACAATGAGAGTGGTTATTTCAAATCTCCACGAAAACGACTACAATCATGCACAAATAGATTGTTTACTTTATTGTTATGATAGATTCCATGGTAACTAAGCATGAATATTACACATGGGTAAAGTTTTTCCGGATGAGCCAATAGAGAGCTTCGACCTGATTACATTGAGTGTAAAATCACTTCTGTATCTTCTAAAGTAACGGAGATATGCGAGTTTGAAATTTTATATAATGTTTTTGTAAATCGTAATTCCAAGGATGTATTACATTGTTTCAACAATGAAAGTGGTTATTTAAATCTCCACGACAACGACTACAATCATGCACCAATAGATTGTTTACTTTATTGTTATGATAGTTTCCATGGTAACTAAGCATGAATATTACACATGGGTAAAAATTTTTCCGGATGAGCCAATAGAGAGCTTCGACATGATTACATTGAGTGTAAAATCACTTCTTTATCTTCTATAGTAACGGAGATATGCGAGTTTGAAATTTTATATAATGTTTTTGTAAAACGTGATTCCAAGGATGTATTACATTGTTTCAACAATGAGAGTGGTTATTTCAAATCTCCACGAAAACGACTACAATCATGCACAAATAGATTGTTTACTTTATTGTTATGATAGTTTCCATGGTAACTAAGCATGAATATTACACATGGGTAAAGTTTTTCCGGATGAGCCAATAGAGAGCTTCGACCTGATTACATTGAGTGTAAAATCACTTCTGTATCTTCTAAAGTAACGGAGATATGCGAGTTTGAAATTTTATATAATGTTTTTGTAAAACGTGATTCCAAGGATGTATTACATTGTTTCAACAATGAAAGTGGTTATTTCAAATCTCCACGACAACGACTACAATCATGCACAAATAGATTGTTTACTTTATTGTTATGATAGTTTCCATGGTAACTAAGCATGAATATTACACATGGGTAAAAATTTTTCCGGATGAGCCAATAGAGAGCTTCGACATGATTACATTGAGTGTAAAATCACTTCTTTATCTTCTATAGTAACGGAGATATGCGAGTTTGAAAATTTATATAATGTTTTTGTAAAACGTGATTCCAAGGATGTATTACATTGTTTCAACAATGAGAGTGGTTATTTCAAATCTCCACGAAAACGACTACAATCATGCACAAATAGATTGTTTACTTTATTGTTATGATAGTTTCCATGGTAACTAAGCATGAATATTACACATGGGTAAAGTTTTTCCGGATGAGCCAATAGAGAGCTTCGACCTGATTACATTGAGTGTAAAATCACTTCTGTATCTTCTAAAGTAACGGAGATATGCGAGTTTGAAATTTTATATAATGTTTTTGTAAATCGTAATTCCAAGGATGTATTACATTGTTTCAACAATGAAAGTGGTTATTTAAATCTCCACGACAACGACTACAATCATGCACCAATAGATTGTTTACTTTATTGTTATGATAGTTTCCATGGTAACTAAGCATGAATATTACACATGGGTAAAAATTTTTCCGGATGAGCCAATAGAGAGCTTCGACATGATTACATTGAGTGTAAAATCACTTCTTTATCTTCTATAGTAACGGAGATATGCGAGTTTGAAATTTTATATAATGTTTTTGTAAAACGTGATTCCAAGGATGTATTACATTGTTTCAACAATGAAAGTGGTTATTTCAAATCTCCACGACAACGACTACAATCATGCACAAATAGATTGTTTACTTTATTGTTATGATAGTTTCCATGGTAACTAAGCATGAATATTACACATGGGTAAAATTTTTTCCGGATGAGCCAATAGAGAGCTTCGACATGATTACATTGAGTGTAAAATCACTTCTTTATCTTCTATAGTAACGGAGATATGCGAGTTTGAAAATTTATATAATGTTTTTGTAAAACGTGATTCCAAGGATGTATTACATTGTTTCAACAATGAGAGTGGTTATTTCAAATCTCCACGAAAACGACTACAATCATGCACAAATAGATTGTTTACTTTATTGTTATGATAGTTTCCATGGTAACTAAGCATGAATATTACACATGGGTAAAGTTTTTCCGGATGAGCCAATAGAGAGCTTGGACCTGATTACATTGAGTGTAAAATCACTTCTGTATCTTCTAAAGTAACGGAGATATGCGAGTTTGAAATTTTATATAATGTTTTTGTAAATCGTAATTCCAAGGATGTATTACATTGTTTCAACAATGAAAGTGGTTATTTATATCTCCACGACAACGACTACAATCATGCACCAATAGATTGTTTACTTTATTGTTATGATAGTTTCCATGGTAACTAAGCATGAATATTACACATGGGTAAAAATTTTTCCGGATGAGCCAATAGAGAGCTTCGACATGATTACATTGAGTGTAAAATCACTTCTTTATCTTCTATAGTAACGGAGATATGCGAGTTTGAAATTTTATATAATGTTTTTGTAAAACGTGATTCCAAGGATGTATTACATTGTTTCAACAATGAGAGTGGTTATTTCAAATCTCCACGAAAACGACTACAATCATGCACAAATAGATTGTTTACTTTATTGTTATGATAGTTTCCATGGTAACTAAGCATGAATATTACACATGGGTAAAGTTTTTCCGGATGAGCCAATAGAGAGCTTCGACCTGATTACATTGAGTGTAAAATCACTTCTGTATCTTCTAAAGTAACGGAGATATGCGAGTTTGAAATTTTATATAATGTTTTTGTTAGACGTGATTCCAAGGATGTATTACATTGTTTCAACAATGAGAGTGGTTATTTCAAATCTCCACGAAAACGACTACAATCATGCACAAATAGATTGTTTACTTTATTGTTATGACACTTTCCATGGTAAATAAGCATGAATATTACACATGGGTAAATTTTTTTCCTGATGAGCCAATAGAGAGCTTCGACATGATTACATTGAGTGTAAAATCACTTCTTTATCTTCTATAGTAACGGAGATATGCGAGTTTGAAATTTTATATAATGTTTTTGTAAAACGTGATTCCAAGGATGTATTACATTGTTTCAACAATGAGAGTGGTTATTTCAAATCTCCACGAAAACGACTACAATCATGCACAAATAGATTGTTTACTTTATTGTTATGATAGTTTCCATGGTAACTAAGCATGAATATTACACATGGGTAAAGTTTTTCCGGATGAGCCAATAGAGAGCTTCGACCTGATTACATTGAGTGTAAAATCACTTCTGTATCTTCTATAGTAACGGAGATATGCGAGTTTGAAATTTTATATAATGTTTTTGTAAAACGTGATTCCAAGGATGTATTACATTGTTTCAACAATGAAAGTGGTTATTTCAAATCTCCACGACAACGACTAAAATCATGCACAAATAGATTGTTTACTTTATTGTTATGATAGTTTCCATGGTAACTAAGCATGAATATTACACATGGGTAAAATTTTTCCGCATGAGCCAATAGAGAGCTTCGACCTGATTACATTAAGTGTAAAATCACATCTGTATCTTCTATAGTAACGGAGATATGCGAGTTTGAAATTTTATATAATGTTTTTGTAAAACGTGATTCCAAGGATGTATTACATTGTTTCAACAATGAAAGTGGTTATTTCAAATCTCCACGACAACGACTACAATCATGCACAAATAGATTGTTTACTTTATTGTTATGATAGTTTCCATGGTAACTAAGCATGAATATTACACATGGGTTAAAATTTTCCGGATGAGCCAATAGAGAGCTTCGACATGATTACATTGAGTGTAAAATCACTTCTGTATCTTCTAAAGTAACGGAGATATGCGAGTTTGAAATTTTATATAATGTTTTTGTAAATCGTAATTCCAAGGATGTATTACATTGTTTCAACAATGAAAGTGGTTATTTAAATCTCCACGACAACGACTACAATCATGCACAAATAGATTGTTTACTTTATTGTTATGATAGTTTCCATGGTAACTAAGCATGAATATTACACATGGGTAAAAATTTTTCCGGATGAGTAAATAGAGAGCTTCGACATGATTACATTGAGTGTAAAATCACTTCTTTATCTTCTATAGTAACGGAGATATGCGAGTTTGAAATTTTATATAATGTTTTTGTAAAACGTGATTCCAAGGATGTATTACATTGTTTCAACAATGAGAGTGGTTATTTCAAATCTCCACGAAAACGACTACAATCATGCACAAATAGATTGTTTACTTTATTGTTATGAGAGTTTCCATGGTAACTAAGCATGAATATTACACATGGGTAAAGTTTTTCCGGATGAGCCAATAGAGAGCTTCGACCTGATTACATTGAGTGTAAAATCACTTCTGTATCTTCTAAAGTAACGGAGATATGCGAGTTTGAAATTTTATATAATGTTTTTGTTAGACGTGATTCCAAGGATGTATTACATTGTTTCAACAATGAGAGTGGTTATTTCAAATCTCCACGAAAACGACTACAATCATGCACAAATAGATTGTTTACTTTATTGTTATGACACTTTCCATGGTAAATAAGCATGAATATTACACATGGGTAAATTTTTTTCCTGATGAGCCAATAGAGAGCTTCGACATGATTACATTGAGTGTAAAATCACTTCTTTATCTTCTATAGTAACGGAGATATGCGAGTTTGAAATTTTATATAATGTTTTTGTAAAACGTGATTCCAAGGATGTATTACATTGTTTCAACAATGAGAGTGGTTATTTCAAATCTCCACGAAAACGACTACAATCATGCACAAATAGATTGTTTACTTTATTGTTATGATAGTTTCCATGGTAACTAAGCATGAATATTACACATGGGTAAAGTTTTTCCGGATGAGCCAATAGAGAGCTTCGACCTGATTACATTGAGTGTAAAATCACTTCTGTATCTTCTAAAGTAACGGAGATATGCGAGTTTGAAATTTTATATAATGTTTTCGTAAAACGTGATTCCAAGGATGTATTACATTGTTTCAACAATGAGAGTGGTTATTTCAAATCTCCATGAAAACGACTACAATCATGCACAAATAGATTGTTTACTTTATTGTTATGATAGTTTCCATGGTAACTAAGCATGAATATTACACATGGGTAATTTTTTTCCCGATGAGCCAATAGAGAGCTTCGACCTGATTACATTGAGTGTAAAATCACTTCTTTATCTTCTATAGTAACGGAGATATGCGAGTTTGAAAATTTACATAATGTTTTTGTAAAACGTGATTCCAAGGATGTATTACATTGTTTCAACAATGAGAGTGGTTATTTCAAATCTCCACGAAAACGACTACAATCATGCACAAATAGATTGTTTACTTTATTGTTATGATAGTTTCCATGGTAACTAAGCATGAATATTACACATGGGTAAAGTTTTTCCGGATGAGCCAATAGAGAGCTTCGACCTGATTACATTGAGTGTAAAATCACTTCTGTATCTTCTAAAGTAACGGAGATATGCGAGTTTGAAAATTTATATAATGTTTTTGTAAAACGTGATTCCAAGGATGTATTACATTGTTTCAACAATGAGAGTGGTTATTTCAAATCTCCACGAAAACGACTAAAATCATGCACAAATAGATTGTTTACTTTATTGTTATGATAGTTTCCATGGTAACTAAGCATGAATATTACACATGGGTAAAGTTTTTCCGGATGAGCCAATAGAGAGCTTCGACCTGATTACATTGAGTGTAAAATCACTTCTGTATCTTCTATAGTAACGGAGATATGCGAGTTTGAAATTTTATATAATGTTTTTGTAAAACGTGATTCCAAGGATGTATTACATTGTTTCAACAATGAAAGTGGTTATTTCAAATCTCCACGACAACGACTAAAATCATGCACAAATAGATTGTTTACTTTATTGTTATGATAGTTTCCATGGTAACTAAGCATGAATATTACACATGGGTAAAATTTTTCCGCATGAGCCAATAGAGAGCTTCGACCTGATTACATTAAGTGTAAAATCACATCTGTATCTTCTATAGTAACGGAGATATGCGAGTTTGAAATTTTATATAATGTTTTTGTAAAACGTGATTCCAAGGATGTATTACATTGTTTCAACAATGAAAGTGGTTATTTCAAATCTCCACGACAACGACTACAATCATGCACAAATAGATTGTTTACTTTATTGTTATGATAGTTTCCATGGTAACTAAGCATGAATATTACACATGGGTTAAAATTTTCCGGATGAGCCAATAGAGAGCTTCGACATGATTACATTGAGTGTAAAATCACTTCTGTATCTTCTAAAGTAACGGAGATATGCGAGTTTGAAATTTTATATAATGTTTTTGTAAATCGTAATTCCAAGGATGTATTACATTGTTTCAACAATGAAAGTGGTTATTTAAATCTCCACGACAACGACTACAATCATGCACAAATAGATTGTTTACTTTATTGTTATGATAGTTTCCATGGTAACTAAGCATGAATATTACACATGGGTAAAAATTTTTCCGGATGAGTAAATAGAGAGCTTCGACATGATTACATTGAGTGTAAAATCACTTCTTTATCTTCTATAGTAACGGAGATATGCGAGTTTGAAATTTTATATAATGTTTTTGTAAAACGTGATTCCAAGGATGTATTACATTGTTTCAACAATGAGAGTGGTTATTTCAAATCTCCACGAAAACGACTACAATCATGCACAAATAGATTGTTTACTTTATTGTTATGATAGTTTCCATGGTAACTAAGCATGAATATTACACATGGGTAAAAATTTTCCGGATGAGCCAATAGAGAGCTTCGACATGATTACATTGAGTGTAAAATCACTTCTTTATCTTCTATAGTAACGGAGATATGCGAGTTTGAAAATTTATATAATGTTTTTGTAAAACGTGATTCCAAGGATGTATTACATTGTTTCAACAATGAGAGTGGTTATTTCAAATCTCCACGAAAACGACTACAATCATGCACAAATAGATTGTTTACTTTATTGTTATGATAGTTTCCATGGTAACTAAGCATGAATATTACACATGGGTAAAAATTTTTCCGGATGAGCCAATAGAGAGCTTCGACATGATTACATTGAGTGTAAAATCACTTCTTTATCTTCTATAGTAACGGAGATATGCGAGTTTGAAATTTTATATAATGTTTTTGTAAAACGTGATTCCAAGGATGTATTACATTGTTTCAACAATGAGAGTGGTTATTTCAAATCTCCACGAAAACGACTACAATCATGCACAAATAGATTGTTTACTTTATTGTTATGAGAGTTTCCATGGTAACTAAGCATGAATATTACACATGGGTAAAGTTTTTCCGGATGAGCCAATAGAGAGCTTCGACCTGATTACATTGAGTGTAAAATCACTTCTGTATCTTCTAAAGTAACGGAGATATGCGAGTTTGAAATTTTATATAATGTTTTTGTTAGACGTGATTCCAAGGATGTATTACATTGTTTCAACAATGAGAGTGGTTATTTCAAATCTCCACGAAAACGACTACAATCATGCACAAATAGATTGTTTACTTTATTGTTATGACACTTTCCATGGTAAATAAGCATGAATATTACACATGGGTAAATTTTTTTCCTGATGAGCCAATAGAGAGCTTCGACCTGATTACATTGAGTGTAAAATCACTTCTGTATCTTCTAAAGTAACGGAGATATGCGAGTTTGAAATTTTATATAATGTTTTTGTAAAACGTGATTCCAAGGATGTATTACATTGTTTCAACAATGAGAGTGGTTATTTCAAATCTCCATGAAAACGACTACAATCATGCACAAATAGATTGTTTACTTTATTGTTATGATAGTTTCCATGGTAACTAAGCATGAATATTACACATGGGTAATTTTTTTCCCGATGAGCCAATAGAGAGCTTCGACCTGATTACATTGAGTGTAAAATCACTTCTGTATCTTCTATAGTAACGGAGATATGCGAGTTTGAAATTTTATATAATGTTTTTGTAAAACGTGATTCCAAGGATGTATTACATTGTTTCAACAATGAAAGTGGTTATTTCAAATCTCCACGACAACGACTACAATCATGCACAAATAGATTGTTTACTTTATTGTTATGATAGTTTCCATGGTAACTAAGCATGAATATTACACATGGGTAAAGTTTTTCCGGATGAGCCAATAGAGAGCTTCGACCTGATTACATTGAGTGTAAAATCACTTCTGTATCTTCTAAAGTAACGGAGATATGCGAGTTTGAAATTTTATATAATGTTTTTGTAAATCGTAATTCCAAGGATGTATTACATTGTTTCAACAATGAAAGTGGTTATTTAAATCTCCACGACAACGACTACAATCATGCACAAATAGATTGTTTACTTTATTGTTATGATAGTTTCCATGGTAACTAAGCATGAATATTACACATGGGTAAAAATTTTTCCGGATGAGCCAATAGAGAGCTTCGACATGATTACATTGAGTGTAAAATCACTTCTTTATCTTCTATAGTAACGGAGATATGCGAGTTTGAAAATTTATATAATGTTTTTGTAAAACGTGATTCCAAGGATGTATTACATTGTTTCAACAATGAGAGTGGTTATTTCAAATCTCCACGAAAACGACTACAATCATGCACAAATAGATTGTTTACTTTATTGTTATGATAGTTTCCATGGTAACTAAGCATGAATATTACACATGGGTAAAGTTTTTCCGGATGAGCCAATAGAGAGCTTCGACCTGATTACATTGAGTGTAAAATCACTTCTGTATCTTCTAAAGTAACGGAGATATGCGAGTTTGAAATTTTATATAATGTTTTTGTAAATCGTAATTCCAAGGATGTATTACATTGTTTCAACAATGAAAGTGGTTATTTAAATCTCCACGAAAACGACTACAATCATGCACCAATAGATTGTTTACTTTATTGTTATGATAGTTTCCATGGTAACTAAGCATGAATATTACACATGGGTAAAAATTTTTCCGGATGAGCCAATAGAGAGCTTCGACATGATTACATTGACTGTAAAATCACTTCTTTATCTTCTATAGTAACGGAGATATGCGAGTTTGAAATTTTATATAATGTTTTTGTAAAACGTGATTCCAAGGATGTATTACATTGTTTCAACAATGAGAGTGGTTATTTCAAATCTCCACGAAAACGACTACAATCATGCACAAATAGATTGTTTACTTTATTGTTATGATAGTTTCCATGGTAACTAAGCATGAATATTACACATGGGTAAAGTTTTTCCGGATGAGCCAATAGAGAGCTTCGACCTGATTACATTAAGTGTAAAATCACATCTGTATCTTCTATAGTAACGGAGATATGCGAGTTTGAAATTTTATATAATGTTTTTGTAAAACGTGATTCCAAGGATGTATTACATTGTTTCAACAATGAAAGTGGTTATTTCAAATCTCCACGACAACGACTACAATCATGCACAAATAGATTGTTTACTTTATTGTTATGATAGTTTCCATGGTAACTAAGCATGAATATTACACATGGGTAAAAATTTTCCGGATGAGCCAATAGAGAGCTTCGACATGATTACATTGAGTGTAAAATCACTTCTTTATCTTCTATAGTAACGGAGATATGCGAGTTTGAAATTTTATATAATGTTTTTGTAAAACGTGATTCCAAGGATGTATTACATTGTTTCAACAATGAGAGTGGTTATTTCAAATCTCCACGAAAACGACTACAATCATGCACAAATAGATTGTTTACTTTATTGTTATGATAGTTTCCATGGTAACTAAGCATGAATATTACACATGGGTAAAGTTTTTCCCGATGAGCCAATAGAGAGCTTCGACCTGATTACATTGAGTGTAAAATCACTTCTGTATCTTCTAAAGTAACGGAGATATGCGAGTTTGAAATTTTATATAATGTTTTTGTAAAACGTGATTCCAAGGATGTATTACATTGTTTCAACAATGAAAGTGGTTATTTCAAATCTCCACGACAACGACTACAATCATGCACAAATAGATTGTTTACTTTATTGTTATGATAGTTTCCATGGTAACTAAGCATGAATATTACACATGGGTAAAGTTTTTCCGGATGAGCCAATAGAGAGCTTCGACCTGATTACATTGAGTGTAAAATCACTTCTGTATCTTCTAAAGTAACGGAGATATGCGAGTTTGAAATTTTATATAATGTTTTTGTAAATCGTAATTCCAAGGATGTATTACATTGTTTCAACAATGAAAGTGGTTATTTAAATCTCCACGACAACGACTACAATCATGCACAAATAGATTGTTTACTTTATTGTTATGATAGTTTCCATGGTAACTAAGCATGAATATTACACATGGGTAAAGTTTTTCCGGATGAGCCAATAGAGAGCTTCGACCTGATTACATTGAGTGTAAAATCACTTCTGTATCTTCTAAAGTAACGGAGATATGCGAGTTTGAAATTTTATGTAATGTTTTTGTAAAACGTGATTCCAAGGATGTATTACATTGTTTCAACAATGAGAGTGGTTATTTCAAATCTCCACGAAAACGACTACAATCATGCACAAATAGATTGTTTACTTTATTGTTATGAGAGTTTCCATGGTAACTAAGCATGAATATTACACATGGGTAAAGTTTTTCCGGACGAGCCAATAGAGAGCTTCGACCTGATTACATTGAGTGTAAAATCACTTCTGTATCTTCTAAAGTAACGGAGATATGCGAGTTTGAAATTTTATATAATGTTTTTGTAAAACGTGATTCCAAGGATGTATTACATTGTTTCAACAATGAGAGTGGTTATTTCAAATCTCCATGAAAACGACTACAATCATGCACAAATAGATTGTTTACTTTATTGTTATGATAGTTTCCATGGTAACTAAGCATGAATATTACACATGGGTAATTTTTTTCCCGATGAGCCAATAGAGAGCTTCGACCTGATTACATTGAGTGTAAAATCACTTCTGTATCTTCTATAGTAACGGAGATATGCGAGTTTGAAATTTTATATAATGTTTTTGTAAAACGTGATTCCAAGGATGTATTACATTGTTTCAACAATGAAAGTGGTTATTTCAAATCTCCACGACAACGACTACAATCATGCACAAATAGATTGTTTACTTTATTGTTATGATAGTTTCCATGGTAACTAAGCATGAATATTACACATGGGTAAAGTTTTTCCGGATGAGCCAATAGAGAGCTTCGACCTGATTACATTGAGTGTAAAATCACTTCTGTATCTTCTAAAGTAACGGAGATATGCGAGTTTGAAATTTTATATAATGTTTTTGTAAATCGTAATTCCAAGGATGTATTACATTGTTTCAACAATGAAAGTGGTTATTTAAATCTCCACGACAACGACTACAATCATGCACAAATAGATTGTTTACTTTATTGTTATGATAGTTTCCATGGTAACTAAGCATGAATATTACACATGGGTAAAAATTTTTCCGGATGAGCCAATAGAGAGCTTCGACATGATTACATTGAGTGTAAAATCACTTCTTTATCTTCTATAGTAACGGAGATATGCGAGTTTGAAAATTTATATAATGTTTTTGTAAAACGTGATTCCAAGGATGTATTACATTGTTTCAACAATGAGAGTGGTTATTTCAAATCTCCACGAAAACGACTACAATCATGCACAAATAGATTGTTTACTTTATTGTTATGATAGTTTCCATGGTAACTAAGCATGAATATTACACATGGGTAAAGTTTTTCCGGATGAGCCAATAGAGAGCTTCGACCTGATTACATTGAGTGTAAAATCACTTCTGTATCTTCTAAAGTAACGGAGATATGCGAGTTTGAAATTTTATATAATGTTTTTGTAAATCGTAATTCCAAGGATGTATTACATTGTTTCAACAATGAGAGTGGTTATTTCAAATCTCCACGAAAACGACTACAATCATGCACAAATAGATTGTTTACTTTATTGTTATGATAGTTTCCATGGTAACTAAGCATGAATATTACACATGGGTAAAGTTTTTCCGGATGAGCCAATAGAGAGCTTCGACCTGATTACATTAAGTGTAAAATCACATCTGTATCTTCTATAGTAACGGAGATATGCGAGTTTGAAATTTTATATAATGTTTTTGTAAAACGTGATTCCAAGGATGTATTACATTGTTTCAACAATGAAAGTGGTTATTTCAAATCTCCACGACAACGACTACAATCATGCACAAATAGATTGTTTACTTTATTGTTATGATAGTTTCCATGGTAACTAAGCATGAATATTACACATGGGTAAAAATTTTCCGGATGAGCCAATAGAGAGCTTCGACATGATTACATTGAGTGTAAAATCACTTCTTTATCTTCTATAGTAACGGAGATATGCGAGTTTGAAATTTTATATAATGTTTTTGTAAAACGTGATTCCAAGGATGTATTACATTGTTTCAACAATGAGAGTGGTTATTTCAAATCTCCACGAAAACGACTACAATCATGCACAAATAGATTGTTTACTTTATTGTTATGATAGTTTCCATGGTAACTAAGCATGAATATTACACATGGGTAAAGTTTTTCCCGATGAGCCAATAGAGAGCTTCGACCTGATTACATTGAGTGTAAAATCACTTCTGTATCTTCTAAAGTAACGGAGATATGCGAGTTTGAAATTTTATATAATGTTTTTGTAAAACGTGATTCCAAGGATGTATTACATTGTTTCAACAATGAAAGTGGTTATTTCAAATCTCCACGACAACGACTACAATCATGCACAAATAGATTGTTTACTTTATTGTTATGATAGTTTCCATGGTAACTAAGCATGAATATTACACATGGGTAAAGTTTTTCCGGATGAGCCAATAGAGAGCTTCGACCTGATTACATTGAGTGTAAAATCACTTCTGTATCTTCTAAAGTAACGGAGATATGCGAGTTTGAAATTTTATATAATGTTTTTGTAAATCGTAATTCCAAGGATGTATTACATTGTTTCAACAATGAAAGTGGTTATTTAAATCTCCACGACAACGACTACAATCATGCACAAATAGATTGTTTACTTTATTGTTATGATAGTTTCCATGGTAACTAAGCATGAATATTACACATGGGTAAAAATTTTTCCGGATGAGCCAATAGAGAGCTTCGACATGATTACATTGAGTGTAAAATCACTTCTTTATCTTCTATAGTAACGGAGATATGCGAGTTTGAAATTTTATATAATGTTTTTGTAAAACGTGATTCCAAGGATGTATTACATTGTTTCAACAATGAGAGTGGTTATTTCAAATCTCCACGAAAACGACTACAATCATGCACAAATAGATTGTTTACTTTATTGTTATGATAGTTTCCATGGTAACTAAGCATGAATATTACACATGGGTAAAGTTTTTCCGGATGAGCCAATAGAGAGCTTCGACCTGATTACATTGAGTGTAAAATCACTTCTGTATCTTCTAAAGTAACGGAGATATGCGAGTTTGAAATTTTATATAATGTTTTTGTAAAACGTGATTCCAAGGATGTATTACATTGTTTCAACAATGAGAGTGGTTATTTCAAATCTCCACGAAAACGACTACAATCATGCACAAATAGATTGTTTACTTTATTGTTATGAGAGTTTCCATGGTAACTAAGCATGAATATTACACATGGGTAAAGTTTTTCCGGATGAGCCAATAGAGAGCTTCGACCTGATTACATTGAGTGTAAAATCACTTCTGTATCTTCTAAAGTAACGGAGATATGCGAGTTTGAAATTTTATATAATGTTTTTGTAAAACGTGATTCCAAGGATGTATTACATTGTTTCAACAATGAGAGTGGTTATTTCAAATCTCCATGAAAACGACTACAATCATGCACAAATAGATTGTTTACTTTATTGTTATGATAGTTTCCATGGTAACTAAGCATGAATATTACACATGGGTAATTTTTTTCCCGATGAGCCAATAGAGAGCTTCGACCTGATTACATTGAGTGTAAAATCACTTCTGTATCTTCTATAGTAACGGAGATATGCGAGTTTGAAATTTTATATAATGTTTTTGTAAAACGTGATTCCAAGGATGTATTACATTGTTTCAACAATGAAAGTGGTTATTTCAAATCTCCACGACAACGACTACAATCATGCACAAATAGATTGTTTACTTTATTGTTATGATAGTTTCCATGGTAACTAAGCATGAATATTACACATGGGTAAAGTTTTTCCGGATGAGCCAATAGAGAGCTTCGACCTGATTACATTGAGTGTAAAATCACTTCTGTATCTTCTAAAGTAACGGAGATATGCGAGTTTGAAATTTTATATAATGTTTTTGTAAATCGTAATTCCAAGGATGTATTACATTGTTTCAACAATGAAAGTGGTTATTTAAATCTCCACGACAACGACTACAATCATGCACAAATAGATTGTTTACTTTATTGTTATGATAGTTTCCATGGTAACTAAGCATGAATATTACACATGGGTAAAAATTTTTCCGGATGAGCCAATAGAGAGCTTCGACATGATTACATTGAGTGTAAAATCACTTCTTTATCTTCTATAGTAACGGAGATATGCGAGTTTGAAAATTTATATAATGTTTTTGTAAAACGTGATTCCAAGGATGTATTACATTGTTTCAACAATGAGAGTGGTTATTTCAAATCTCCACGAAAACGACTACAATCATGCACAAATAGATTGTTTACTTTATTGTTATGATAGTTTCCATGGTAACTAAGCATGAATATTACACATGGGTAAAGTTTTTCCGGATGAGCCAATAGAGAGCTTCGACCTGATTACATTGAGTGTAAAATCACTTCTGTATCTTCTAAAGTAACGGAGATATGCGAGTTTGAAATTTTATATAATGTTTTTGTAAATCGTAATTCCAAGGATGTATTACATTGTTTCAACAATGAAAGTGGTTATTTAAATCTCCACGAAAACGACTACAATCATGCACAAATAGATTGTTTACTTTATTGTTATGATAGTTTCCATGGTAACTAAGCATGAATATTACACATGGGTAAAGTTTTTCCGGATGAGCCAATAGAGAGCTTCGACCTGATTACATTGAGTGTAAAATCACTTCTGTATCTTCTAAAGTAACGGAGATATGCGAGTTTGAAATTTTATATAATGTTTTTGTTAGACGTGATTCCAAGGATGTATTACATTGTTTCAACAATGAAAGTGGTTATTTCAAATCTCCACGACAACGACTAAAATCATGCACAAATAGATTGTTTACTTTATTGTTATGATAGTTTCCATGGTAACTAAGCATGAATATTACACATGGGTAAAGTTTTTCCGGATGAGCCAATAGAGAGCTTCGACCTGATTACATTGAGTGTAAAATCACTTCTGTATCTTCTAAAGTAACGGAGATATGCGAGTTTGAAATTTTATATAATGTTTTTGTAAAACGTGATTCCAAGGATGTATTACATTGTTTCAACAATGAAAGTGGTTATTTCAAATCTCCACGACAACGACTACAATCATGCACAAATAGATTGTTTACTTTATTGTTATGATAGTTTCCATGGTAACTAAGCATGAATATTACACATGGGTAAAGTTTTTCCGGATGAGCCAATAGAGAGCTTCGACCTGATTACATTGAGTGTAAAATCACTTCTGTATCTTCTAAAGTAACGGAGATATGCGAGTTTGAAATTTTATATAATGTTTTTGTAAATCGTAATTCCAAGGATGTATTACATTGTTTCAACAATGAAAGTGGTTATTTAAATCTCCACGACAACGACTACAATCATGCACAAATAGATTGTTTACTTTATTGTTATGATAGTTTCCATGGTAACTAAGCATGAATATTACACATGGGTAAAAATTTTTCCGGATGAGCCAATAGAGAGCTTCGACATGATTACATTGAGTGTAAAATCACTTCTTTATCTTCTATAGTAACGGAGATATGCGAGTTTGAAATTTTATATAATGTTTTTGTAAAACGTGATTCCAAGGATGTATTACATTGTTTCAACAATGAGAGTGGTTATTTCAAATCTCCACGAAAACGACTACAATCATGCACAAATAGATTGTTTACTTTATTGTTATGAGAGTTTCCATGGTAACTAAGCATGAATATTACACATTGGTTAAAGTTTTTCCGGATGAGCCAATAGAGAGCTTCGACCTGATTACATTGAGTGTAAAATCACTTCTGTATCTTCTAAAGTAACGGAGATATGCGAGTTTGAAATTTTATATAATGTTTTTGTAAAACGTGATTCCAAGGATGTATTACATTGTTTCAACAATGAGAGTGGTTATTTCAAATCTCCATGAAAACGACTACAATCATGCACAAATAGATTGTTTACTTTATTGTTATGATAGTTTCCATGGTAACTAAGCATGAATATTACACATGGGTAATTTTTTTCCCGATGAGCCAATAGAGAGCTTCGACCTGATTACATTGAGTGTAAAATCACTTCTGTATCTTCTATAGTAACGGAGATATGCGAGTTTGAAATTTTATATAATGTTTTTGTAAAACGTGATTCCAAGGATGTATTACATTGTTTCAACAATGAAAGTGGTTATTTCAAATCTCCACGACAACGACTAAAATCATGCACAAATAGATTGTTTACTTTATTGTTATGATAGTTTCCATGGTAACTAAGCATGAATATTACACATGGGTAAAGTTTTTCCGGATGAGCCAATAGAGAGCTTCGACCTGATTACATTGAGTGTAAAATCACTTCTGTATCTTCTAAAGTAACGGAGATATGCGAGTTTGAAATTTTATATAATGTTTTTGTAAATCGTAATTCCAAGGATGTATTACATTGTTTCAACAATGAAAGTGGTTATTTAAATCTCCACGACAACGACTACAATCATGCACAAATAGATTGTTTACTTTATTGTTATGATAGTTTCCATGGTAACTAAGCATGAATATTACACATGGGTAAAAATTTTTCCGGATGAGCCAATAGAGAGCTTCGACATGATTACATTGAGTGTAAAATCACTTCTTTATCTTCTATAGTAACGGAGATATGCGAGTTTGAAAATTTATATAATGTTTTTGTAAAACGTGATTCCAAGGATGTATTACATTGTTTCAACAATGAGAGTGGTTATTTCAAATCTCCACGAAAACGACTACAATCATGCACAAATAGATTGTTTACTTTATTGTTATGATAGTTTCCATGGTAACTAAGCATGAATATTACACATGGGTAAAGTTTTTCCGGATGAGCCAATAGAGAGCTTCGACCTGATTACATTGAGTGTAAAATCACTTCTGTATCTTCTAAAGTAACGGAGATATGCGAGTTTGAAATTTTATATAATGTTTTTGTAAATCGTAATTCCAAGGATGTATTACATTGTTTCAACAATGAAAGTGGTTATTTAAATCTCCACGAAAACGACTACAATCATGCACCAATAGATTGTTTACTTTATTGTTATGATAGTTTCAATGGTAACTAAGCATGAATATTACACATGGGTAAAAATTTTTCCGGATGAGCCAATAGAGAGCTTCGACATGATTACATTGAGTGTAAAATCACTTCTTTATCTTCTATAGTAACGGAGATATGCGAGTTTGAAATTTTATATAATGTTTTTGTAAAACGTGATTCCAAGGATGTATTACATTGTTTCAACAATGAGAGTGGTTATTTCAAATCTCCACGAAAACGACTACAATCATGCACAAATAGATTGTTTACTTTATTGTTATGATAGTTTCCATGGTAACTAAGCATGAATATTACACATGGGTAAAGTTTTTCCGGATGAGCCAATAGAGAGCTTCGACCTGATTACATTGAGTGTAAAATCACTTCTGTATCTTCTAAAGTAACGGAGATATGCGAGTTTGAAATTTTATATAATGTTTTTGTTAGACGTGATTCCAAGGATGTATTACATTGTTTCAACAATGAAAGTGGTTATTTCAAATCTCCACGACAACGACTAAAATCATGCACAAATAGATTGTTTACTTTATTGTTATGATAGTTTCCATGGTAACTAAGCATGAATATTACACATGGGTAAAATTTTTCCGCATGAGCCAATAGAGAGCTTCGACCTGATTACATTAAGTGTAAAATCACATCTGTATCTTCTATAGTAACGGAGATATGCGAGTTTGAAATTTTATATAATGTTTTTGTAAAACGTGATTCCAAGGATGTATTACATTGTTTCAACAATGAAAGTGGTTATTTCAAATCTCCACGAAAACGACTACAATCATGCACAAATAGATTGTTTACTTTATTGTTATGATAGTTTCCATGGTAACTAAGCATGAATATTACACATGGGTAAAGTTTTTCCGGATGAGCCAATAGAGAGCTTCGACCTGATTACATTGAGTGTAAAATCACTTCTGTATCTTCTAAAGTAACGGAGATATGCGAGTTTGAAATTTTATATAATGTTTTTGTAAAACGTGATTCCAAGGATGTATTACATTGTTTCAACAATGAAAGTGGTTATTTCAAATCTCCACGACAACGACTACAATCATGCACAAATAGATTGTTTACTTTATTGTTATGATAGTTTCCATGGTAACTAAGCATGAATATTACACATGGGTAAAGTTTTTCCGGATGAGCCAATAGAGAGCTTCGACCTGATTACATTGAGTGTAAAATCACTTCTGTATCTTCTAAAGTAACGGAGATATGCGAGTTTGAAATTTTATATAATGTTTTTGTAAATCGTAATTCCAAGGATGTATTACATTGTTTCAACAATGAAAGTGGTTATTTAAATCTCCACGACAACGACTACAATCATGCACAAATAGATTGTTTACTTTATTGTTATGATAGTTTCCATGGTAACTAAGCATGAATATTACACATGGGTAAAAATTTTTCCGGATGAGCCAATAGAGAGCTTCGACATGATTACATTGAGTGTAAAATGACTTCTTTATCTTCTATAGTAACGGAGATATGCGAGTTTGAAATTTTATATAATGTTTTTGTAAAAATTGATTCCAAGGATGTATTACATTGTTTCAACAATGAAAGTGGTTATTTCAAATCTCCACGACAACGACTAAAATCATGCACAAATAGATTGTTTACTTTATTGTTATGATAGTTTCCATGGTAACTAAGCATGAATATTACACATGGGTAAAGTTTTTCCGGATGAGCCAATAGAGAGCTTCGACCTGATTACATTGAGTGTAAAATCACTTCTGTATCTTCTAAAGTAACGGAGATATGCGAGTTTGAAATTTTATATAATGTTTTTGTAAATCGTAATTCCAAGGATGTATTACATTGTTTCAACAATGAAAGTGGTTATTTAAATCTCCACGACAACGACTACAATCATGCACAAATAGATTGTTTACTTTATTGTTATGATAGTTTCCATGGTAACTAAGCATGAATATTACACATGGGTAAAAATTTTTCCGGATGAGCCAATAGAGAGCTTCGACATGATTACATTGAGTGTAAAATCACTTCTTTATCTTCTATAGTAACGGAGATATGCGAGTTTGAAAATTTATATAATGTTTTTGTAAAACGTGATTCCAAGGATGTATTACATTGTTTCAACAATGAGAGTGGTTATTTCAAATCTCCACGAAAACGACTACAATCATGCACAAATAGATTGTTTACTTTATTGTTATGATAGTTTCCATGGTAACTAAGCATGAATATTACACATGGGTAAAGTTTTTCCGGATGAGCCAATAGAGAGCTTCGACCTGATTACATTGAGTGTAAAATCACTTCTGTATCTTCTAAAGTAACGGAGATATGCGAGTTTGAAATTTTATATAATGTTTTTGTAAATCGTAATTCCAAGGATGTATTACATTGTTTCAACAATGAAAGTGGTTATTTAAATCTCCACGAAAACGACTACAATCATTCACCAATAGATTGTTTACTTTATTGTTATGATAGTTTCAATGGTAACTAAGCATGAATATTACACATGGGTAAAAATTTTTCCGGATGAGCCAATAGAGAGCTTCGACATGATTACATTGAGTGTAAAATCACTTCTTTATCTTCTATAGTAACGGAGATATGCGAGTTTGAAATTTTATATAATGTTTTTGTAAAACGTGATTCCAAGGATGTATTACATTGTTTCAACAATGAGAGTGGTTATTTCAAATCTCCACGAAAACGACTACAATCATGCACAAATAGATTGTTTACTTTATTGTTATGATAGTTTCCATGGTAACTAAGCATGAATATTACACATGGGTAAAGTTTTTCCGGATGAGCCAATAGAGAGCTTCGACCTGATTACATTGAGTGTAAAATCACTTCTGTATCTTCTAAAGTAACGGAGATATGCGAGTTTGAAATTTTATATAATGTTTTTGTTAGACGTGATTCCAAGGATGTATTACATTGTTTCAACAATGAGAGTGGTTATTTCAAATCTCCACGAAAACGACTACAATCATGCACAAATAGATTGTTTACTTTATTGTTATGATAGTTTCCATGGTAACTAAGCATGAATATTACACATGGGTAAAGTTTTTCCGGATGAGCCAATAGAGAGCTTCGACCTGATTACATTGAGTGTAAAATCACTTCTGTATCTTCTAAAGTAACGGAGATATGCGAGTTTGAAATTTTATATAATGTTTTTGTTAGACGTGATTCCAAGGATGTATTACATTGTTTCAACAATGAGAGTGGTTATTTCAAATCTCCACGAAAACGACTACAATCATGCACAAATAGATTGTTTAATTTATTGTTATGATAGTTTCCATGGTAACTAAGCATGAATATTACACATGGGTAAAGTTTTTCCGGATGAGCCAATAGAGAGCTTCGACCTGATTACATTGAGTGTAAAATCACTTCTGTATCTTCTAAAGTAACGGAGATATGCGAGTTTGAAATTTTATATAATGTTTTTGTAAAACGTGATTCCAAGGATGTATTACATTGTTTCAACAATGAAAGTGGTTATTTCAAATCTCCACGACAACGACTAAAATCATGCACAAATAGATTGTTTACTTTATTGTTATGATAGTTTCCATGGTAACTAAGCATGAATATTACACATGGGTAAAATTTTTCCGCATGAGCCAATAGAGAGCTTCGACCTGATTACATTAAGTGTAAAATCACATCTGTATCTTCTATAGTAACGGAGATATGCGAGTTTGAAATTTTATATAATGTTTTTGTAAAACGTGATTCCAAGGATGTATTACATTGTTTCAACAATGAAAGTGGTTATTTCAAATCTCCACGACAACGACTACAATCATGCACAAATAGATTGTTTACTTTATTGTTATGATAGTTTCCATGGTAACTAAGCATGAATATTACACATGGGTAAAAATTTTCCGGATGAGCCAATAGAGAGCTTCGACATGATTACATTGAGTGTAAAATCACTTCTTTATCTTCTATAGTAACGGAGATATGCGAGTTTGAAATTTTATATAATGTTTTTGTAAAACGTGATTCCAAGGATGTATTACATTGTTTCAACAATGAGAGTGGTTATTTCAAATCTCCATGAAAACGACTACAATCATGCACAAATAGATTGTTTACTTTATTGTTATGATAGTTTCCATGGTAACTAAGCATGAATATTACACATGGGTAATTTTTTTCCCGATGAGCCAATAGAGAGCTTCGACCTGATTACATTGAGTGTAAAATCACTTCTGTATCTTCTATAGTAACGGAGATATGCGAGTTTGAAATTTTATATAATGTTTTTGTAAAACGTGATTCCAAGGATGTATTACATTGTTTCAACAATGAAAGTGGTTATTTCAAATCTCCACGACAACGACTAAAATCATGCACAAATAGATTGTTTACTTTATTGTTATGATAGTTTCCATGGTAACTAAGCATGAATATTACACATGGGTAAAGTTTTTCCGGATGAGCCAATAGAGAGCTTCGACCTGATTACATTGAGTGTAAAATCACTTCTGTATCTTCTAAAGTAACGGAGATATGCGAGTTTGAAATTTTATATAATGTTTTTGTAAATCGTAATTCCAAGGATGTATTACATTGTTTCAACAATGAAAGTGGTTATTTAAATCTCCACGACAACGACTACAATCATGCACAAATAGATTGTTTACTTTATTGTTATGATAGTTTCCATGGTAACTAAGCATGAATATTACACATGGGTAAAAATTTTTCCGGATGAGCCAATAGAGAGCTTCGACATGATTACATTGAGTGTAAAATCACTTCTTTATCTTCTATAGTAACGGAGATATGCGAGTTTGAAAATTTATATAATGTTTTTGTAAAACGTGATTCCAAGGATGTATTACATTGTTTCAACAATGAGAGTGGTTATTTCAAATCTCCACGAAAACGACTACAATCATGCACAAATAGATTGTTTACTTTATTGTTATGATAGTTTCCATGGTAACTAAGCATGAATATTACACATGGGTAAAGTTTTTCCGGATGAGCCAATAGAGAGCTTCGACCTGATTACATTGAGTGTAAAATCACTTCTGTATCTTCTAAAGTAACGGAGATATGCGAGTTTGAAATTTTATATAATGTTTTTGTAAATCGTAATTCCAAGGATGTATTACATTGTTTCAACAATGAAAGTGGTTATTTAAATCTCCACGACAACGACTACAATCATGCACAAATAGATTGTTTACTTTATTGTTATGATAGTTTCCATGGTAACTAAGCATGAATATTACACATGGGTAAAAATTTTTCCGGATGAGCCAATAGAGAGCTTCGACATGATTACATTGAGTGTAAAATCACTTCTTTATCTTCTATAGTAACGGAGATATGCGAGTTTGAAAATTTATATAATGTTTTTGTAAAACGTGATTCCAAGGATGTATTACATTGTTTCAACAATGAGAGTGGTTATTTCAAATCTCCACGAAAACGACTACAATCATGCACAAATAGATTGTTTACTTTATTGTTATGATAGTTTCCATGGTAACTAAGCATGAATATTACACATGGGTAAAGTTTTTCCGGATGAGCCAATAGAGAGCTTCGACCTGATTACATTGAGTGTAAAATCACTTCTGTATCTTCTAAAGTAACGGAGATATGCGAGTTTGAAATTTTATATAATGTTTTTGTAAATCGTAATTCCAAGGATGTATTACATTGTTTCAACAATGAAAGTGGTTATTTAAATCTCCACGAAAACGACTACAATCATTCACCAATAGATTGTTTACTTTATTGTTATGATAGTTTCAATGGTAACTAAGCATGAATATTACACATGGGTAAAAATTTTTCCGGATGAGCCAATAGAGAGCTTCGACATGATTACATTGAGTGTAAAATCACTTCTTTATCTTCTATAGTAACGGAGATATGCGAGTTTGAAATTTTATATAATGTTTTTGTAAAACGTGATTCCAAGGATGTATTACATTGTTTCAACAATGAGAGTGGTTATTTCAAATCTCCACGAAAACGACTACAATCATGCACAAATAGATTGTTTACTTTATTGTTATGATAGTTTCCATGGTAACTAAGCATGAATATTACACATGGGTAAAGTTTTTCCGGATGAGCCAATAGAGAGCTTCGACCTGATTACATTGAGTGTAAAATCACTTCTGTATCTTCTAAAGTAACGGAGATATGCGAGTTTGAAATTTTATATAATGTTTTTGTTAGACGTGATTCCAAGGATGTATTACATTGTTTCAACAATGAGAGTGGTTATTTCAAATCTCCACGAAAACGACTACAATCATGCACAAATAGATTGTTTACTTTATTGTTATGATAGTTTCCATGGTAACTAAGCATGAATATTACACATGGGTAAAGTTTTTCCGGATGAGCCAATAGAGAGCTTCGACCTGATTACATTGAGTGTAAAATCACTTCTGTATCTTCTAAAGTAACGGAGATATGCGAGTTTGAAATTTTATATAATGTTTTTGTTAGACGTGATTCCAAGGATGTATTACATTGTTTCAACAATGAGAGTGGTTATTTCAAATCTCCACGAAAACGACTACAATCATGCACAAATAGATTGTTTACTTTATTGTTATGATAGTTTCCATGGTAACTAAGCATGAATATTACACATGGGTAAAGTTTTTCCGGATGAGCCAATAGAGAGCTTCGACCTGATTACATTGAGTGTAAAATCACTTCTGTATCTTCTAAAGTAACGGAGATATGCGAGTTTGAAATTTTATATAATGTTTTTGTAAAACGTGATTCCAAGGATGTATTACATTGTTTCAACAATGAAAGTGGTTATTTCAAATCTCCACGACAACGACTAAAATCATGCACAAATAGATTGTTTACTTTATTGTTATGATAGTTTCCATGGTAACTAAGCATGAATATTACACATGGGTAAAATTTTTCCGCATGAGCCAATAGAGAGCTTCGACCTGATTACATTAAGTGTAAAATCACATCTGTATCTTCTATAGTAACGGAGATATGCGAGTTTGAAATTTTATATAATGTTTTTGTAAAACGTGATTCCAAGGATGTATTACATTGTTTCAACAATGAAAGTGGTTATTTCAAATCTCCACGACAACGACTACAATCATGCACAAATAGATTGTTTACTTTATTGTTATGATAGTTTCCATGGTAACTAAGCATGAATATTACACATGGGTAAAAATTTTCCGGATGAGCCAATAGAGAGCTTCGACATGATTACATTGAGTGTAAAATCACTTCTTTATCTTCTATAGTAACGGAGATATGCGAGTTTGAAATTTTATATAATGTTTTTGTAAAACGTGATTCCAAGGATGTATTACATTGTTTCAACAATGAGAGTGGTTATTTCAAATCTCCATGAAAACGACTACAATCATGCACAAATAGATTGTTTACTTTATTGTTATGATAGTTTCCATGGTAACTAAGCATGAATATTACACATGGGTAATTTTTTTCCCGATGAGCCAATAGAGAGCTTCGACCTGATTACATTGAGTGTAAAATCACTTCTGTATCTTCTATAGTAACGGAGATATGCGAGTTTGAAATTTTATATAATGTTTTTGTAAAACGTGATTCCAAGGATGTATTACATTGTTTCAACAATGAAAGTGGTTATTTCAAATCTCCACGACAACGACTAAAATCATGCACAAATAGATTGTTTACTTTATTGTTATGATAGTTTCCATGGTAACTAAGCATGAATATTACACATGGGTAAAGTTTTTCCGGATGAGCCAATAGAGAGCTTCGACCTGATTACATTGAGTGTAAAATCACTTCTGTATCTTCTAAAGTAACGGAGATATGCGAGTTTGAAATTTTATATAATGTTTTTGTAAATCGTAATTCCAAGGATGTATTACATTGTTTCAACAATGAAAGTGGTTATTTAAATCTCCACGACAACGACTACAATCATGCACAAATAGATTGTTTACTTTATTGTTATGATAGTTTCCATGGTAACTAAGCATGAATATTACACATGGGTAAAAATTTTTCCGGATGAGCCAATAGAGAGCTTCGACATGATTACATTGAGTGTAAAATCACTTCTTTATCTTCTATAGTAACGGAGATATGCGAGTTTGAAAATTTATATAATGTTTTTGTAAAACGTGATTCCAAGGATGTATTACATTGTTTCAACAATGAGAGTGGTTATTTCAAATCTCCACGAAAACGACTACAATCATGCACAAATAGATTGTTTACTTTATTGTTATGATAGTTTCCATGGTAACTAAGCATGAATATTACACATGGGTAAAGTTTTTCCGGATGAGCCAATAGAGAGCTTCGACCTGATTACATTGAGTGTAAAATCACTTCTGTATCTTCTAAAGTAACGGAGATATGCGAGTTTGAAATTTTATATAATGTTTTTGTAAATCGTAATTCCAAGGATGTATTACATTGTTTCAACAATGAAAGTGGTTATTTAAATCTCCACGAAAACGACTACAATCATGCACCAATAGATTGTTTACTTTATTGTTATGATAGTTTCAATGGTAACTAAGCATGAATATTACACATGGGTAAAAATTTTTCCGGATGAGCCAATAGAGAGCTTCGACATGATTACATTGAGTGTAAAATCACTTCTTTATCTTCTATAGTAACGGAGATATGCGAGTTTGAAATTTTATATAATGTTTTTGTAAAACGTGATTCCAAGGATGTATTACATTGTTTCAACAATGAGAGTGGTTATTTCAAATCTCCACGAAAACGACTACAATCATGCACAAATAGATTGTTTACTTTAT